>NC_041224.1:39443939-39449626 GCF_002837175.3 Physeter macrocephalus | reverse complement strand
CTGTTGTGGCCTCTCCCGTTGCGGAGCACAGGCTCCAGACGCGCAGGCTCAGCGGCCATGGCTCACGGGCCCAGCCGCTCCGCGGCATGTGGGATCCTCCCAGACCGGGGCGCGAACCCGTGTCCCCGGCATCGGCAGGCAGATTCTCAACCACTGCGCCACCAGGGAAGCCCCAGGCAGTAGCCTTTTACTCCAAGTAGCACTTTCCAGAAAAGAGGTGCTGATGGAAGAGAAAAGCTCCTAAGAGGTTTAGATTCCAATTGTCTGGGCTGTTAATTAATTAACTTTGCAATCCTTCAGTAAAGGTGAAGACGGGAGGATAACTCAAAGATAATAAAAGGGTGGATTTTAGAAGATACAGATGCCTATAAAAGTCCCCCAGAAACTCTTGCCCCATTTTCGGTTCAGAGAGAAAACACGTGGAAATAGACAGGCAGGAGGAATTATGCAAATTAAAACTGTAATCTTCACCACACTTAATCCTGCAAAGGTAATTATGGTGCTCTCACATTTTACACATCAAGAAACGCTGGTCCAGGATTTCCCTGGTGGTCCGGCGGTTAAGACTCCGCACTCCCAATGCAGAGGGCATGGGTTTTTGATCCTAGGTTGGGGAACTAAGATCCAGCATGCTGCACGGTGCAACCAAAATTTTAAATTTTTAAAAAAAAATTCTAAGGAGGAAGCAATTATGATACAACTGTGAGCCATTCTGGGGGTCCTCAAGCAACTTAAATGTCTCAGTGTTCCTCAGATACAGACCACCCACCCTCTGTACCAGGCCTGCTGATAAAAAATGCTTTAATACAGATCTACTATATCAGAATCTCTGAGGGTGGGGTCCAGAATCCATTTTAAAAAGGCCCCCCAGGCATTTCTTACACTAAAGTCTGTAAACTCATAATCACCAACTCATCCATTCATTTACTCAACACATATTCCATAAGCGCTCATTACTGGCCAGACAGCGCTGTCCCAGGTACGCACAGATGTAAGCTAGAGCTGGGCAGCACAGATGTAAGCTAGAGCTGGGTAGTGGATGCAGTGTATGGAGAAGGATGTGAGGCGTGGAGAGCAGGCTGTTGCAGGAAGCCCAGGGAAACCCTAAAATGATTTTTAAATGAACTTGGAGTCATATGTTTAATTGGAATACATTAGTTTTTCCTACTAAAAACATCAAGAAAACCCTAGAAAGATGTATTAAGAACATATGAAGCCGGGCTTCCGTGGTGGCACAGTAGTTAAGAATCCGCCTGCCAATGCAGGGGACACGGGTTCGAGTCCTGGTCTGGGAAGATCCCACATGCCGCGGAGCAACTAAGCCCGTGCGCCACAACTACTGAGCCTGCGCTCTGGAGCGCGCAAGCCACAACTACTGAAGCCCACGTGCCTAGAGCCCGTGCTCTGCAGCAAGAGAAGCCACCGCAATGAGAAGTCCGCACACCGCAACGAAGAGTAGCCCCAGCTCGCCACCACTAGAGAAAGCCCGCGCGCAGCAACGAAGACCCAATGCAGCCTAAAATAAAAAATAAATAAATTTATTTTTAAAAAGATTTAGGGCTTCCCTGGTGGCACAGTGGTTGAGAGTCCGCCTGCAGATGCAGGGGACACGGGTTCGTGCCCCGGTCCGGGACGATCCCACATGCCGCAGAGCGGCTGTGCCCGTGAGCCATGGCTGCAAAAAAAGATTTAAAAAATCATTTTATGTAGCCTTGTTATACGAAATGTTTAGAAATGATTAAATACGTGAATGGTTATATGTATGTATAAATACATGTATGTAAATTTAAATGCTATGAATGTTATGACAATAGTAATCATTAACACAGCAACCAAAAACAAAGATTCTGAAATATCCTTGCATTATTTATGACAATAGGGATAAATCAAATTGTTTTAGTTGAATCAGCATACGAGAATCTTGTTCTGGTATCACAGACCTTTGCAGTCAATATAGTTATCACTGCACATGCTCTGGTTCTGTCTGTGACCATCACTAAGAACAGTTTTGGGTAAGTGGGAATTCTCATGAGATTACCAACTATAATAACAGAGGTGTTGGCCAGCAGAGTTATAATTACCGTCTGGAAACTCACTCTGTATGGATATATTCTGAATACAGGCTTGCTTCACCTTTTTCCCCCAATGTAACTGCCCAGGCTTCATTTTAGCCATTTAAAAATGTAAACTGAAGGGAAAGGGACTTCCCTGGTGGCGCAGTGGTTGAGAGTCCGCCTGCCGATGCAGGGGAATAGTTATCACTGCACATGCTCTGGTTCTGTCTGTGACCATCACTAAGAACAGTTTTGGGTAAGTGGGAATTCTCATGAGATTACCAACTATAATAACAGAGGTGTTGGCCAGCAGAGTTATAATTACCGTCTGGAAACTCACTCTGTATGGATATATTCTGAATACAGGCTTGCTCCACCTTTTTCCCCCAATGTAACTGCCCAGGTTTCATTTTAGCCATTTAAAAATGTAAACTGAAGGGACTCTTCATTTGACTCGGTTAACAAGTAATCTTGAGATAGGGCTCCTCTCAGTGATTCAGCAAGTCAATGTCACGCAACAGTTAACAGTCTGAGCGTTGAATGTGAATGACCTAGACTTCCTGGAAACAGAGGTTTCCAGTTTCACCATGGTGCCATGGTCCTTTAACACTCTGAAGTAAATCAATATTGTAGAAGTTATCAATGAGCTCCATTTCACACAGCCTTGAAAACTCAACAGGGATCTGAGGTACAAGGCAACACGGAGCATTCATATTTTAGGAGGAAATGTGCATTCAGGTCCCTGGGCCAACTTTAGGAAAAAAAGATAACTCTTATCTACTGAAGGTTGTCCCATTAATAAAGAGCAACCAGAATGTCCTGAGTGGTAGAGAAAGAGGGAGTTTCACTTCCTCATTCTCCCCATCCCTGACTCAACGTCTGAGGAAGTGTCTCTTGTTCCGCCCAGAACACAAGCTCAGCTCCTGAGCAGCTAAGCCTGGAAACAGCAGGGCCAGAGCAAAACAGGAAGGGTTTGCAAAGTAATTGCAAGGTGTTGGATTACAGGTAAGGTTTCTTCTCCTTTTAAGATCTCCTCTGGGGATATAAACACCTTGGTAGATGAAGTGCTATCCGATTTAAAATACTAATGCACACCACTCCCCGAAGCGAAAACATACACAGAGCCCTCGAGGTCAGAGGAACAAATTCAAAGAGCCTCTTAGCTGCAAATAAAACTAAAACTCCTTTACAGTTCCTCTATAGCCACACCCATCAAGCTCCCTCGCCCTGGGTATTATTTACAGGTATGGAGAAGGGGAAGGGAGCAACTTCTTTAACACCTGATCTAAGCATCTGGTCTACAGCATGATCTGAGCATTTGGTGATTACAGCTCTAATGCTCTCAACGATCTTAAACAACAATAGCTTCCCATTTGTTGTCCTCTGACTATGCAGAAAGCCTTGTGTGCTACAGCATCTGACGTGAGGTCGTCGTTGTTATTATGATGGTTAGGATTATTATTATTATTACCATGTAGGGGCAGAAAAGTTTTCTCTTCTTCCTTTCTAGGTTCTTTGGCCGGTCCACTAATTAAATTGATATAAGACAGATTAACAGGAGAAAAGCAAACAGAAGTTTAATAACATGCATACATGGGAAAGACCCAGGGAAACTGAGTACGTCTCTGAAATGGCACAAGTCCGCACCTTAAATATCATCTTCAGCTAAAGCAAAAGAAGACGGCAGCGGGGGTCAGCTCTGCGAGGTCACCAGGAAACAAAGGTGAGGTTGTTATGCAGATTTAAGTCCTCCACCTTCTGCACTGATAAGAGCTTCTAGAGATAAGGTCACGCTCCCTCCCCCCCCACCACCTTCCTGGAGCAGCTGGGGAGACACCCTTACAAATGGAGATTTCCCTTATACATGTAAATGTCTCTTACAGAAAGGTAACTTCTACTCGGGTTTTCCAAAGCTTCTCCCGTGGCTGCAGTTTCTTAAAATAATCAGCCTCAAATAATCCTTCTGCCAAAGAGACACATGCTGCAGTGGCCAATTTTGCGCCCCTATGACCACCACTGTTATTACTTTAATTGAGGTTCAAAAAGGTTAGGAAACTTGCCTGAGGTCAAGCAGTTAATAAGTGGCCCAGGCAGGACCCAAACTCGGGTGTGTTCCACTCCAAAACCTCTGCCCATGACCATTAAAAACATCAGAGAAAGTGAAGGCTGGCAGGCACCCTCCTCTTCAGGTTACCCTTGAGGTTATCCTTGCCTGAGCTACTCTGATGTAAGAGCCACAAATCGGTTCCAGCTGTAAATATCTCAATGAAGAACTGAATCATTAAATCATTTCAAGGTGGGGATCTCTTGTGACTCGGTGACACAGGAGTCTGCTGGCCCCTGCAGAGTTGGGGGCCTCCCTCTCCTTTGCCCCAAGGGCGGTGCAGAATTCCATCCACACCACAGACCGTTTGCACAGCAGCCCCCGTTGCAGGGCGGATGGCGCATCTGCTGTAGGGCCGAGGTGGGGGGTGGGCAACTCGAGAGGAGAGCCCTATTTTTCCACAATCTTCTGTTTCCAGGCTCACAAAGGGAGCCACACGCCGGTCACGAGGCAACCATGTCACTGGTCTACTGACCTGGTTTAAGGTCTATTAATGATGGTCTATTCTTCAAGGTCCGTGCTCTCTGGCTAGTCACAGGCTGGGGCACACAGGGGCTGAGTGGAGAGTGGAGACGGCCCCGGGCAACCCCCTCCAGAAGTGCTAGTGATGGCTGTGCGGGGCAGCGCTCATCCCACAGCCCCACCTTATCCCCAAGGAGGGAGCCCTGTTCACTTACACCGCCTCGGCCCCGGCCATCACTATCCCAGGGTGCAACCGGGGGAATCAAGAATGGGAACGACGCTACTATATATAAAGTAGATAATGAATGGGAACCTACTATATAGCACGGGGACCTCTACCCGGTGCTCTCTAATGGCCTATATGGGAAAAGAATCTTAAAAAAGAGTGGATATGTGTATATGTATGGCTGATTCACTTTTCTGTACACCTGATACTAACACAGCATTGTGAATGAAATATACTCCAATAAAAATTTTTTTAAAAAGAAGAAGAATGGGAACGAGGTATCTAGACGCCAGAGGGAGACCAGCTCCTGGGCAGCTGAGTCGGGGGTAAGCACAGCTGGGGTGAAGAGATGCGCAGAGACCAGGAACAGGGAAGAGGCTTCTTGTAGAAAGAGCAATGGACCAGGCATGCAGAGAGGAGCTGGGAGGCACCAGCTCAGACAGAGGAAGCTGAGAGCTTGAGGGCCAAGGGCCAAGACGGCTTTCGAGTCCCCAGCTTCAGTTCCCGGGAGGCTCAGGAATCTTGCAAGCATGAACATGGCTGTGTCCTCTCAACAACTACTCCCCGACTTGGTCCACGCTAGCGGGTTCCTGGCCACCAAAGACCTTCAACTAAAACCGTCAACATACGCGTATAAAAAAAAATCTTCCCTGGCATGCTCTTTTCTTCAAGTGTTAACCAACTGTAATTGTGGCCAATCTTTAACTGTAGTTTCTAGGTGAGTGCATCTCAACCCTGGCGGCACACGTGCACACATACGTGAATGAATACATGCTCACTTATATATATGTACAGACACACACACATTGTGTCTAGACACACACACACACACACACACACA
>NC_041224.1:39412103-39438924 GCF_002837175.3 Physeter macrocephalus | reverse complement strand
CCCGGTCTGGGAAGATCCCACATGCCGCGGAGCGGCTGGGCCCGTGAGCCATGGCCGCTGAGCCTGCGCGTCCGGAGCCTGTGCTCCGCAACGGGAGAGGCCACAACAGTGAGAGGCCCGCGTACCACAAAAATAAATAAATAAAATAAAAATGTAAACTGAAGGAACAAACTAATAATCAGCACTGGAGGTTCCTGGTGCTCCTCCTTCATTTGACTCGGTTAACAAGTAATCTTGAGATAGGGCTCCTCTCAGTGATTCAGCAAGTCAATGTCACGCAACAGTTAACAGTCTGAGCGTTGAATGTGAATGACCTAGACTTCCTGGAAACAGAGGGCAACAGGAGAGGCCCCAACAGTGAGAGGCCCGCGTACCACAAAAATAAATAAATAAAATAAAAATGTAAACTGAAGGAACAAACTAATAATAATAATAATAATAACTGGAGGTTCCTGGTGCTCCTTCTTCATTTGACTCGGTTAACAAGTAATCTTGAGATAGGGCTCCTCTCAGTGATTCAGCAAGTCAATGTCACGCAACAGTTAACAGTCTGAACATTGAATGTGAATGACCTAGACTTCCTGGAAACAGAGGTTTCCAGTTTCACCATGGTGCCATGGTCCTTTAACACTCTGAAGTAAATCAATATTGTAGAAGTTATCAATGAGCTCCATTTCACACAGCCTTGAAAACTCAACAGGGATCTGAGGTACAAGGCAACACGGAGCATTCATATTTTAGGAGGAAATGTGCATTCAGGTCCCTGGGCCAACTTTAGGAAAAAAAGATAACTCTTATCTACTGAAGGTTGTCCCATTAATAAAGAGCAACCAGAATGTCCTGAGTGGTGGAGAAAGAGGGAGTTTCGCTTCCTCGTTCTCCCCATCCCTGACTCTACGTCTGAGGGAAGTGTCTCTGGTTCCGCCCAGAACACAAGCTCAGCTCCTGAGCAGCTAAGCCTGGAAACAGCAGGGCCAGAGCAAAACAGGAAGGGTTTGCAAAGTAATTGCAAGGTGTTGGATTACAGGTAAGGTTTCTTCTCCTTTTAAGATCTCCTCTGGGGATATAAACACCTTGGTAGATGAAGTGCTATCCGATTTAAAATACTAATGCACACCACTCCCCGAAGCGAAAACATCATACACAGAGCCCTCGAGGTCAGAGGAACAAATTCAAAGAGCCTCTTAGCTGCAAATAAAACTAAAACTCCTTTACAGTTCCTCTATAGCCACACCCATCAAGCTCCCTCGCCCTGGGTATTATTTACATGTATGGAGAAGGGGGAAGGGAGCAATTTCTTTAACACCTGATCTAAGCGTCTGGTCTACAGCATGATCTGAGCATTTGGTGATTACAGCTCTAATGCTCTCAACGATCTTAAACAACAATAGCTTCCCATTTGTTGTCCTCTGACTATGCAGAAAGCCTTGTGTGCTAGAGCATCTGACGTGAGGTCGTCGTTGTTATTATGATGGTTAGGATTATTATTATTATTACCATGTAGGGGCAGAAAAGTTTTCTCTTCTTCCTTTCTAGGTTCTTTGGCCGGTCCACTAATTAAATTGATATAAGACAGATTAACAGGAGAAAAGCAAACAGAAGTTTAATAACATGCATACATGGGAAAGACCCAGGGAAACTGAGTACGTCTCTGAAATGGCACAAGTCCGCACCTTAAATATCATCTTCAGCTAAAGCAAAAGAAGACGGCAGCGGGGGTCAGCTCTGCGAGGTCACCAGGAAACAAAGGTGAGGTTGTTATGCAGATTTAAGTCCTCCACCTTCTGCACTGATAAGAGCTTCTAGAGATAAGGTCACGCTCCCTCCCCCCCCACCACCTTCCTGGAGCAGCTGGGGAGACACCCTTACAAATGGAGATTTCCCTTATACATGTAAATGTCTCTTACAGAAAGGTAACTTCTACTCGGGTTTTCCAAAGCTTCTCCCGTGGCTGCAGTTTCTTAAAATAATCAGCCTCAAATAATCCTTCTGCCAAAGAGACACATGCTGCAGTGGCCAATTTTGCGCCCCTATGACCACCACTGTTATTACTTTAATTGAGGTTCAAAAAGGTTAGGAAACTTGCCTGAGGTCAAGCAGTTAATAAGTGGCCCAGGCAGGACCCAAACTCGGGTGTGTTCCACTCCAAAACCTCTGCCCATGACCATTAAAAACATCAGAGAAAGTGAAGGCTGGCAGGCACCCTCCTCTTCAGGTTACCCTTGAGGTTATCCTTGCCTGAGCTACTCTGATGTAAGAGCCACAAATCGGTTCCAGCTGTAAATATCTCAATGAAGAACTGAATCATTAAATCATTTCAAGGTGGGGATCTCTTGTGACTCGGTGACACAGGAGTCTGCTGGCCCCTGCAGAGTTGGGGGCCTCCCTCTCCTTTGCCCCAAGGGCGGTGCAGAATTCCATCCACACCACAGACCGTTTGCACAGCAGCCCCCGTTGCAGGGCGGATGGCGCATCTGCTGTAGGGCCGAGGTGGGGGGTGGGCAACTCGAGAGGAGAGCCCTATTTTTCCACAATCTTCTGTTTCCAGGCTCACAAAGGGAGCCACACGCCGGTCACGAGGCAACCATGTCACTGGTCTACTGACCTGGTTTAAGGTCTATTAATGATGGTCTATTCTTCAAGGTCCGTGCTCTCTGGCTAGTCACAGGCTGGGGCACACAGGGGCTGAGTGGAGAGTGGAGACGGCCCCGGGCAACCCCCTCCAGAAGTGCTAGTGATGGCTGTGCGGGGCAGCGCTCATCCCACAGCCCCACCTTATCCCCAAGGAGGGAGCCCTGTTCACTTACACCGCCTCGGCCCCGGCCATCACTATCCCAGGGTGCAACCGGGGGAATCAAGAATGGGAACGACGCTACTATATATAAAGTAGATAATGAATGGGAACCTACTATATAGCACGGGGACCTCTACCCGGTGCTCTCTAATGGCCTATATGGGAAAAGAATCTTAAAAAAGAGTGGATATGTGTATATGTATGGCTGATTCACTTTTCTGTACACCTGATACTAACACAGCATTGTGAATGAAATATACTCCAATAAAAATTTTTTTAAAAAGAAGAAGAATGGGAACGAGGTATCTAGACGCCAGAGGGAGACCAGCTCCTGGGCAGCTGAGTCGGGGGTAAGCACAGCTGGGGTGAAGAGATGCGCAGAGACCAGGAACAGGGAAGAGGCTTCTTGTAGAAAGAGCAATGGACCAGGCATGCAGAGAGGAGCTGGGAGGCACCAGCTCAGACAGAGGAAGCTGAGAGCTTGAGGGCCAAGGGCCAAGACGGCTTTCGAGTCCCCAGCTTCAGTTCCCGGGAGGCTCAGGAATCTTGCAAGCATGAACATGGCTGTGTCCTCTCAACAACTACTCCCCGACTTGGTCCACGCTAGCGGGTTCCTGGCCACCAAAGACCTTCAACTAAAACCGTCAACATACGCGTATAAAAAAAAATCTTCCCTGGCATGCTCTTTTCTTCAAGTGTTAACCAACTGTAATTGTGGCCAATCTTTAACTGTAGTTTCTAGGTGAGTGCATCTCAACCCTGGCGGCACACGTGCACACACACGTGAATGAATACATGCTCACTTATATATATGTACAGACACACACACATTGTGTCTAGACACACACACACACACACACACACACTCTCTCTCTCTCTCCCTCTCTCTCTCTCTCTCTCTCTCTCTCTCTCTCGCTCTCTCGCTCTCTCGCTCTCTCGCTCTCTCTCTCTCTTTCGCTCTCTCAGATAAAATCTACCTGGAACTGCTGAAGGGTAGCCAGGGTTGAGATCCACTGTAGAGACATGAATCCAAGTTTCTCCGTGTAGTCAGGGAAAGCGAATTCAAAAACATTAGGCACTTCCTCTGAAAATCATGAAACACAGCCTTACTTAAAGAAGGCACCTCAGAAGTCTTGTACAGTAAGTCCCCTACATATGAACCAGTTCCGGTCCGAGAGCATGTTCGTAAGTCCAATGTGTTCGTAAGTCCGACAAAGTTAGCCTAGGTCCCCAACTAACACAATCGGCTCTGTAATACTGCACTGGAATAGGTTTATCATACTTTTCACACAAATAATACATAAAAGAAACACAAAAAATAAAGAAAACATTTTGACTCTTACAGTACAGTAGCTTGAAAAGTGCAGTCGCGCAGTACAACAGCTGGCACCCAGGGGCTGGACTCAGTGAACAGGCAAGAAGAGTGACTGCCTGGAGGAGGGCGAGGAGGGGGGAGATGGTGGAGCTGAAGGATCGTCAGCAACAGGGGACGGAGGGGGAGCTGCGATGTCACTCGCGCCTGACGTGGATGGCACAGGTTCTGGCTCCTCGCTGGAACCAGATGCACATTCGCATCTTTGAAAGCTTGCAACTTGAAGGTTCGTATGTAGCGGACTTTACTGTAGTTGAATCCCTTGCTTTTAAAACAATGGAATGTAAAGCCCAGAAGTGTGAAGCGTCTCCCTGCATGAAGTGACATCATGGATTAGAGGGACTGCTGGAATTAGAACCAAGTTCCCTAGTTCAAAAAGTTTTGTGTACATCTAATTTTCGCAAATTAAGTCTTTTACAAATCAGCAAGCCTATTGTTTAAAGCAATCCTGAAAAAAAAAATCATTCTGATAACCAATTCATGATCTCCTAAGTATATCTGTGTTTAGACTTTGGATTCTTGTACCTGAAGCTTCCTTTTCTTTTTTTTTTTTTTTAACATCTTTATTGGAGTAGAATTGCTTTACAGTGGTGTGTTAGTTTCTGCTGTATCACAAAATGAATCAGCTCTACGTATACATAGATCCCCATATCCCCTCCCTCTTGCGTCTCCCTCCCACCCTCCCTATCCCACCCCTCTAGGTGGTCACAAAGCACCGAGCTGGTCTCCCTGTGCTACGCGGCTGCTTCCCACTAGCTATTTATTTTACATTTGGTAGTGTATATATGTCCATGGCACTCTCTCACTTCGTCTCAGCTTCCCCTTCCCTCTCCCCGTGTCCTCAAGTCCATTCTCTATGTACATGAAGCTTCTTAAAATGGAGCAGGTTTAGGGTCTCCAACACTAGCGTAAGCAAAATCTAATAGAGAAGGTAAATCTGCTACCACGATGAACAGTAAAATTCCTGAAGCCAGACTCTGGAGTCTTATGTGGGGTTATTAATATGGGTACAGTAGTTACTAAATTTGGGGAGAGGGAGGGAAGTGCAAGCAGTAGCAGAAGGTCGGGAGTGGACTTAAGGGTTTGCTCTAAGTGACCTCAGGATAGTAGTCGTTCTAAAGACTTCTTCAGAAAATTTTAAAAAAACAACAAAAAGGAGGGGGCTCTTCCACCGATACGCCATTGCACTAGTAGAGTGTTCAGACTGAATTTTAGAAAACTGAGCCTCCAAGACTGCCCTAAATAAAAACAGGAAGGGAAAACCCATTAAGGAGTTATTGACCATTAACACAGAAACATGAAAAGGTTTGTCAGATCTTTGGCATCTGGGTTACTAGAGGAAAGCAAGGCCCCTCAAAAAATAGAACCATGGGAAAGTAAGCTTTGGTGGGATAGGGGTGACAGCGCAGAATCTGGTTGTGCTAGAGAAAGAAATCCCGCCTGATGGCACGGCGAGGGCAGCCTGAAGAACCAGGTACAGTCCGAGGGCACTGGAGAAGGGTGGTGGGGACATGAAAGAAAAGGCTCTAAGTGAACCCCCAAAACACACTTCACCTATGTCAGTTTCGAAAGGTCTCTTCTTAGGAGTTGCATTCTTCCTAATGAGATATTTTCACACTAACTGCCTTGAACTGCAAGCTGATATTCTATTTCCATTCTAGAAAGATCATTGTGCATTCACATAACACATTATTCATAACACATTCTGTTTTCCTTGTCGCTAATCAGTCAAACTCAGGAAGAAATCATGAGCATTCTTCCTTTAATGGCACCGTAGAATTAATTCCCTCTGAGAAAACTGAGAATAAAGAAGTTAGGTCATTAAATTCAACACGCTCAGGAAAGTAGTAACTGTTTTGCTGCTCCCAGGAGAAATCCATCCTGAGTCATAACTGTAAACAACATTCACAACCAACAGAAGAAGGTGCTTTTCAAGGCTCTCACTACCTGAGGATATCCACGACAGCCTTCCCATGACTTAGGGATTTTCCAATTATGGATCCTATGAATCACAGATGCAAAAGTTATAAAAGAGCAACACATGGCTACATATTCAAAATGCCTCTAAAATTTAGTCCATCCTTTCACAAAAAAAAAGAAACAGTTTGAGATTAACGATACTCAAGCAAACCTTAGTGTCTGGTACAATCACAGTATCAATATATGTGTGTTCAACGGTTCATGGTTTATTAGCTGAAAGAATGAAGGAGTGAAAGAAATAGTAAGTCTCGTGTAACTTGCCTTTTGTACCTAGGCATTGAAAGTTCTTTTTTTAACCCCAGCCTCTCGGCTTGCGGGATCTTACATCTTAGCTCCCTGACCAGGGATCGAACCCCGGTCCTGGCAATGAAAGCACAGAGTCCCAACCAAGAGACTGCCGGGGAATTCCCTGAAAGTTCTTATTTACCTTCCTCTCTCTGCATTTGCTTTCTCTGATTAGGTCAGTTTCTCTGCCAGTGCTACCAAATGCCTCTCTCCTCCACAGTCTTTACACAAAACAACTTCTGTGAATGGTGATGGGAAACACTAATAAATATTGACTCGTAAATGCCTCTACTCTCCTGTTTCTCTAGATTAAAATGTTCCAGCCAAAATTCTCTCTGTCTAATGTACGCCTCATTCTCTGGGTTATTTGCTTGTTTGGGTTTACACCTTCAAATCAGCTTGATTCACTCCCTCTTGAATCACAGGCCCCAATTCTGCAGCCTAAATCAGCTCACATCGGAGAAGACCCCTGAAGGATGTGTGCTGAGGGGGCTTAATCCGCCTACTTAATCCCACCTTAACCAACAGGCAGCCTTTCCTGCACAAATTAATCACACCAGCTCAAATTACAACACTACCCTCCAATAAGGCTACACTGATTTTCACAGTGTCCTTTCTACAAATATTTCTAAGTGATTCCAATTCAGTCCCTCAATTGCTTGGATTCACAACATGCTTATAAAGTGTATTAGTAACTCAAATGTAAAACATGCCCTACCTTCAAGGCCTCCACCATGTTTAGATTCTCAACTGTCTCTCTCTGTTCTAAAACCAACTGCCGAGGGGCCTCCCCGGTGGCACAGAGGTTAAGAATCCACCTGCGGGGCTTCCCTGGTGGTGCAGTGGTTGGGAATCTGCCTGCCAATGCAGGGGACACGGGTTCGGGCCCTGGTCTGGGAGGATCCCACATGCCGCGGAGCAACTGGGCCCGTGAGCCACAACTACTGAGCCTGCGCGTCTGGAGCCTGTGCTCCACAACGGGAGAGGCCGCGGCGGTGGGAGGCCCGCGAACCGCGATGAGGAGTGGCCCCTGCTCGCCGCAACTGGAGAAAGCCCTCACACAGAAACGAAGACCCAACACAGCCATAAATAAATAAATAAATAAATTTATTTAAAAAAAAAAAAAAAAAAAAAAAAAGAATCCACCTGCGAATGCAGGGGACACGGGTTCGAGCCCTGGTCCGGGAAGACCCCACATGCCACGGAGCAACTAAGCCACTAAGTTGTGCATCACAACTACTCTAGAGCCCACAAGCTACAAGTACTAAGCCTACGTGCCACAACTACTGAAGCCCGCGCACCTATAGCCTGTGCTCTGCAACTGCAACAAGAGAAGCCACCACAATGAGAAGTCTGCGCATCGCAACAAAGAGTAGCCCCCGCTCACTGCAACTAAAGAAAGCCTGTGCACAGCAACAAAGACCCAATGCAGCCAAAAAATAAATAAATTAATTAATTTTTAAAAAATAAAATAAATAAAACCAACTGCCGGTAGGCTGAATATTGTGTGTGTGTGTGTGTGCGTGTGCGCGCACACACGTGCATGCATGCACGTGTCCCATATGTTGAAACCTAACCTACAGGGAGATGTTATTAGGAGGTGGGGTTTTTGAAAGGTGACTAGGTCATGAAGGTGGAACCCATATGAATGGGATTAGTGCCCTTATAAACCAGTCCAAGAAAGCTCCCTTGCCCCTTCTACCGTGTGAGAAAACAATGAGAAGTCCGCAACCAGAAAAAGGGTTCTCACCAGAGCCTGACAAGGCTGGCACCCTGATCTCAGACTTCCAGCCTCCAGAACTGAGAAATTTTTGTTGCTTTTAAGCCACCCAGTCTATGGTACTTTGCTACAGCTGTACGAACCTAATAAAACACCAATTTACTTCTTCCATGCTGAGTCCATGCTCTCCCTGGCTCTTTCAAATCCTACCTCTCTTCTACACCCTTTTCAGTCATTTTTCAAATGCTTAAAATAATCATCTATTGGCCAAATAGCAATGACCACCTTTTTTGCCTTCAAATTTACTTCCTCCCCAAACCCTTATTTTAGATTACTGGCCCACTCTGCTGCTCATCATTTAGGGAATTTGCTACCTTTACCCATGGAAATACTAGGTAGCATTTGAAGTCCTCCATCAACGACTGGGCAGCTCACTAGAGCATGCACAGATAGTAACGGAGAAAGGATGAAGAGAAATACAAAAGGGTTACTGTTACTCTTCTGTTCAATACAGATACTTCAATGTTGCAAACATGGGCATATAATAGATACAAAGTGGATCAGACATGATCCAAGGAAGACATGAAGGCTGGGGGTGTTAAACTGGATCTGAAGCAGCCGCGGAACAATGGGTACATGGGGCGGGCGGGGGGGCGGGGGGTGGGGGAGGTCCTGCTGCCGTGGCAATGACCTGAACGGAGCTGTACATGGGCAGAGAAGAGGGCATCTTCTAGGCAAGGTTAGAGCAGAAAAACTACAGAGAGCAGAGAGGAGGTGGTTAAGGGACTGCTTAGCTTCTGAGTCAAGTAACTCCTAGCCTATTAGAATAACTGAGACATGTAAATGCACCTCTAGAGAAATCTGATAAATAGGACTGCATGGTGTGGAAAGAGTACTAAACTAGCAGTCAAGAGACCTACTGCTCTTCCCCAGTCCTCTGTCAAATGAGGGTGCACAAGGACAGTGTCCATAAATGATATGGGAAATAAACTTAATCCTTCACAACCAGCATTCTTTTTCTTCTTCTTTAAAAATAATAATAATAATATGAAATAAAACAGAACATAGTGGGACTTCCCTGGTGGCGCAGTGGTTAAGAATCCGACTGCCAATGCAGGGGACATGGGTTCAAACCCTGGTCCGGGAAGATCCCACATGCTGCGCAGCAACTAAGCCCGTGCACCACAACTACTTAGCCTGTGCTCTAGAGCCCGCGAGCCACAACTACTGAGCCTGCACACCACAACTACTGAAGCCCGCGCGCCTACAGCCTGTGCTCCGCAACGAGAAGCCCCTGCAATGAGAAGCCCACGCACCACAACGAAGAGTAGCCCCCACTCGCTGCAACTAGAGAAACCTCGCGCGCAGCAACAAATACCGAACAGTCAAAATTAATAAATAAATTTATTTAAAAAAAAAAAAAGAACATAGTCTGCGTGTGTATTGCCCACAGGCAAAAATATTGTTTTGTGAGACATTTGCTTTTGATATATAGACACAGATGTGTATGTGTGCGCTTGATCTAGATGGAAAATGTGTTTCTTATTGTGGGGTCACAATCCAAAAAAGTTTGAAAAGCACAGGACAAGAAGATGTGAAAGGTTTCTTCAAATCCTAAGATTCTCATTTAGCCTTTAAGTTCTAACCTATTTTACAGGTGAGTAACTCAATCTAGACAAGAGTTCTGGTATAAAATTAAATAAATCCTGGGCAAAGTTAAGCTATACCAGCACATAATTCAAAATTTATCCTTACCTAAAACAATGCCCTTAATTAAATTAAATATGACAAGTCTCCAGGAAATAACTATGCCTCACATATGTTGTAACACAGACACACCTGCATATTCAGGGAAAAGGGTTAGCCTTACATCTGAAAGGATTTCATTCTAATCCAGACACGCATATCTGAAAGGATTTCATTCTAATCCAGACAGGCACATACAGGAACAGTGTTCTGCAGAAATTTTACCATAAAACCTATTCAAGGTAGGATTTTAATGTTTCACTTTAAAAAGATCTAATGCCAACCCTTATTTTTAATACCTTTACCAACAGCAAATTCTAGCAATCTATTGATTGTGTGTGACACATACTTTTGAAACCCTTTACTGGAACAGGTGGCTTTTTAACTTGTAGATTCTGACTCAGTGTCTCTGCCTATGGTACCATCTCAGCCTAAACCACTTTCAAAAAGCTATCATCCAAATGAACTCCTTCAGGACTTCAGGAGAACATGAATAAGCAACATATTAAATCCTAAGTACTTCCCTGTTGGACAAGTCATTTTCCCAGAAAGGCACAGGGTAATTTATGAGCATATGTATGAACAGGAATGGAGACAAAAATCACTAATGTTCGCAGTCTGTATGAGCTGAGCAAACACATTTTAGATGAAGACTATACGTGTCAATAGCCATAACAGTGCCAATTACACTTATTCTGGGGACTCTTTCATCTGAAGTAATCGGATGTCACAGAAGACATGATCTCAGGTATTTTCACCATCCCTGCTACCAGGTGGCTGGGGCAAAAGCATAGATACCCAAACCGGAGCACAAACAGGTGACACGACTTGCCCACTTACCAGACTTCTGCCTCACTTGGACTAACACTCAAGTTTTGTTTGCTGGTCTTACTAGGTCTAGCCCCGAAACCACGCCCCCAATTTCTGCCTTGCACATAAAAGGCCCTCCCTCGATAAAATACTTTGTAGTTCTCCTGTGAATGCTAACTCAAGGTCAAGAGATTCCCCAAACCCTGTAACGTAAGATTCCAACTCATCCTGGGTTTTTACTGAGGCTCTGAGGAAGATGCCAGGCCCACAGGCACGAGCTAACTCCCTGCTCGTAGTGCCAGGTATTCAGCCCCCCCAGGAGGCAAACTTCACACCACCCGACCCTCCGGCTGCCTCCACGGATGCCCAGACACGGCCCCGCCAAGCCCTTTACAACCGGAACGTCTTTTGGAAGTCTTCCCGTCTCGCCCCCCTGATTTTACAAGGAAGAAAACAGAGGTATGAGACTCGCGCGCCTTGCCCAAGGTCACTTCAGCCTGAGGACCTCCAGCCTCTGGCTGCCACCTCACACAAACTAAACGCGAACCAAGCTGTTTCTGCCCGGTATTTAAGCACCCCAACGTTGCACTTGCGGTGACCAGAACCACAAAAGACCCAGCCGGTGGATCGGGGGCACCCGGGCGCGCCAAAGCAGGCAAAACCCTCCGAATCCGAACTCTCCAGGAACCCGAGGGCTGGCGGGGTTTTTGGAGGGGGTGAGGGAAAGCTAGGGAGCGAAAAGAAAAGAGAATCCACGGCAGCTGCGGGGCGGCGGGTGGGGTGGGGGGGGTCTCTGCTCGCCCACAGCCCCGGACGAGGGGCCCCTTTCCCCTGAGGCCCCCAGGGGACCCCCAGCCCGCCTCCCCGCAGTGGCAGGCCAGGCCTGGCGACCGCCGCCGGGCTCACCGGGTGCGCAGCGCCTGCCACGCGGCGTCGATGTCGGCGTAGAGGTTCTTCTCGGAGGGCTTGCCCGAGCTGACGCCGTAGCCCGAGTAGTCGTAGGAGAAGATGTTGCAGTTGATGCGCGAGCCGAGGCCGATGTAGAAGCTGCACATCTGGCCGAGGTCCACGGCGTTGCCGTGCGAGAAGAGCAGCGTGTAGCGGCTGGAGGGCGCGCAGCGCACGAACATGCAGCCGAGCCGGTTGTCCCGGGCCGTGCGCGAGAAGAAGACCTCGACGGCGTCCAGCTCGCGCTGCGAGTACTGCCAGTCGGCGCGCTCGCTCAGGTGAAGGCTGCACGCGCCGGGCCCCGAGCCCGCGCCCTCCTCGGGCTGCTGCGGCGCCGGCTGGGCCGCGGCGGTGGCGGCGGCGGCGGCCGAGGCCGGGGCGGGGGCGCCGGGGCCGCGCTGCTCGGGCGCCAGCACCGTGTAGGTGGGCTCGGGCGGCAGGAAGGCCAGCTTGGCGGCGATGCGGCTCGGGCAGGGCGGGCAGCAGAAGAGCCAGCACAGCTCGCCCAGCGAGAAGCCGTTCATCCTGGGGCCTGGCTCGGGCATCGGGGCGGCCTCGAGCCCGCCGCCGCCGGTACGGCAGGCAGGCAGGCAGGCTGGCTCGGGTGCGAGGGCGGACGGGCGCGCGGCGAGGAGCGCGCGAGCAGAGCACGGAGGGCGGCTGCTGCCCGCCCGCCCGGCGGCAGGAGGAGGAGGGGAGGGGAAGTGCAGGAGGAGAGAGGCGGGGCCGGCCCGGCGGGCGCCGAGCTTAGAGTCGGGGCGGGTCAGCGGCGGCCCCGCGGGCCGGGCGAGGCGCGGGCGGCCGGGGCCCGCGCGCGGCACACAAAGCGGGCGGCGGCGGCCATGCCGGCTCGAGCGCACCGCCCCCCGGCCCCCGCTCCCGCACGCCCGCCGCCGCCACCGCCACTTCCGGGTTACCGAGCGCCCGCGCCCTAGCCGGGCCCCGGCGCCGGGCCCGGCATCTGGGCGGGGCTCCCCGGCCACCTCCCCCGACTCCGCGTGTGAGGGCACGGGCACCTGCTCTGGCCTGGGAAGCGAGTCCTCCTTCCCGGCACGGACCGGGGCCCGGAGCATGGGGCGCCCGGCTTAGGTGTCTGCGTGAGGGGGAAAGGGGGCAGATCCCCAGAGGGGGCCCTGGAGGGGGCGCCGGCACCTTTAGCCCCCTGGGAAGCACGACCTGGAGCCGACAGGGGCTCTCCGGGGGCGCAGGGACCCGGAGGAGCGGGGCACCCGGGCTTAGGCATGTGGGGCAGGTGGGCCGATCCCTAGGCAGGACAGTGGAAAAGGCGCGGGTATCCTCCCCGATCGGACCATTCCCTTCTTTCCCCTCCCCCTGGAATTCCCTTCCTCAAATCCAAGTTTTCTCATGCATGGAGGTTCTTGAGAATCTATTGAAAAAATTAACGAGTGGAAGAGAGTTGGAATGAACCTGAAATACTTGACTCTTTGGGTCCATGGTGCTATCTGAACTGCCTCTTTCCAAAGTCTCAGGACCATAAAGGGTACTGGTGGTGTGGGATAGAGCGGCGATCGCTGTATTTCTCTGTTACAGGAGGCTGTTTCTGCATATGTAGCCGCAGTATTGCTTTCCTAGGGGCATGACTGGGCCTTTAGTAAATCCCCGTATCTATAAAAGTCAGCTACTATAACAGGGCCGCACTGTATAGTTAGCAATATATCACGTGGCCGTTGTCATTTCTAATCCCACGGGCAGTAGATTTTCTAGTAGCAGCTAGGCGTTCTTTACAGTGCTAGTTTCTCTAGACTTGTTTCTCGGGTTCCGGATTTTTAATGGTCTTAATCAGGAAAGATTTTATAATGATTTAAATCCATTGTAATCTTGGCATGCACCTTTAAGTGATTTTTCCCCCCTCCAAATATTACTCTCAGTGCCTTGAGACTGAGTAAGCTCCGGTGCCAACTTCACAGAGCCTTCTATCCTTCCTTTCTCCTCCTGAATTGGCAGCTAAATTCTCTTTCAGGAATTGACAGGAGATACCCTTCCTGGACTGCCAGCAGGGCAGCTAAACACAAGGAGGTTGCCAGCATCACCACTCTGAATCTGTTGTTTTAACTCACAGACATCCAGGAGAATTTAAACTATTGTTGTGGCTTTTGTGGAAGGTGTATTTTTGAGCACCTTCATCTAAATGAATTTACCCATACTGATTTCTTTTTTCTTTATTTATTTGGCTGTGTTGGGTCTTCACTGCTGCACACGAGCTTTCTCTAGTTGTGGTGAGCGGGGACTACTCTTCCATGCGGTACGTGGGCTTCTCATTGTGGTGGCTTCTCTTGTAGAGCACGGGCTCTAGGCGCTCAGGCTTCCGTAGTTGCGGCACGCAGCCTCAGTAGTTGTGGCTCGCGGGCTCAGTAGTTGTGTCTCACGGGCTCTAGAGCGCAGGCTTAGTTGCTCTGCGACATGTGGGATCTTCCCAGACCAGGGATCGAACCCGTGTGCCCTGCATTGGCAGGCAAATTCTTAACCACTGTACCACCAGGGAAGTCCCCATACTGATTTCAATAACCTTCAAGACCTGGTTTTAAAAGATTATTTCTCCACTAAAATATTAATAGTTTTTAAATGTTTTTGAAACTGTCCAAAAACTTGGGCTAAAGAAAACTTGGTTGGCAAAGCCTGTTCAGACTAAATATTTGAAGTCTTATTTTAATGTTATTTGCACTTGGTGATGTTTCACCCCAAACCAAATTTTATCTTCTGGAGATTAGGTTTCCCTTTCTAAAAAGCTTTATAACTTGCTACTGTTTAGGCACTTTGTTTCTTGTATTCAACATATACTGATGTAACGTTTTTCATGCTCACAGCACCTAAGATGTTAGAACTTCTGTGCTGAAGCTATAAAGATAAGACAGTCCCTGCTCTCAAGTACCTTACAATTTAATTAGAGTATTGGCAGAAGATTCAGAACACTTTTCCCCATGCATTCAAAACAAAACAAAACAAACCAAAAAACCCCAAATCCGTGTAAAAGCTAAGGAAATGGTTTTGAATCCTGGTTCCATGGTGATATTTCTGTGGGAAGGTAAGGTGATAGCCAAGTGTGTTACTCCCTAGTCTTATTCAGAATAAAATAGGATTTGGGGAACTGAAATGAAAAAGTGTTTAACATGCCCCTTGGTCAGTCTTTCTCCAATACTGCTCTCCTCATCTGTCTTTTGATGGGACTTGAATAGCATGGCAGTTCATGAAAGAGTGAGAGTCCCAAGTAGGTGTGTCTAAGGTACAGCTGATGGAAGAGACCGGCTTTATATTCCAGATGGCCTGGTAGTAGTAGTGTTAATATTGTTAGGAAAATTTTAAAGTCAGATATTTGTTTTTTTACATCCCTAAAGGATTTGTGGAGTGTCACGGAGTATAATACCAATAAATAAATAAGTAAATAAATAAAAGCCTGGTTTTTATTTTCATCCTCTTAGAAGGCTACACAGAGGTGGATTCAAAGAGCATTTATTGTGGGAGGAAGATGCAAGAGGGAGGAGAATGGGGATATATGTATATGTATAGCTGATTCACTTTGTTATACAGCAGAAACTAACGCACCAGTGTAAAGCAATTATACTCCAATAAAGATGTTAAAAAAAAAGCAAAGAGCATTTATTTCCCTGGAGAATATGTTGGTTCAGGTTTGTGGGAATATTAAATTGAGACCCTCTTTTAAATGAAATTGCCCATATTGATTTCAATAACCTTCCGGACCTGGTTTCAAAAGACCATGTCTTCACCAAAATGATTTTTAGATGTTTTTGAACTATTCAAAAACTTGGCTAAAGAAAAATCTGGTTGAAAAAGACTGTTCAGACTGTGTATTTGAAGTCTGTTTTTAAGTTATTCACACTTCATGAAGTTTCACCTAAAACCAAAATTTTATCTGTGCCATAGAATAGAGCTCCTAAATGTTTCTCACCTCATGCCACATATAATCATGGTCAAGTTTGTGTGGCCCCTTGAGACAATGCCCCCTCCCACCTGGGGGGCTCAGCCTCCCCAGACAGAAGGGGTTCTGCACACCTCTCACACCCACAACAAATGTGGCAGCGTGCCTTGGCATATTGGTTGGAGAACTTCAACATGCAGCCCTGGAAGAATAAATTTGCCCTATAGAATGCAAAAGTCAGGGATTACTAGCTGTTCACTTTGACCTTAAAGAATGTCTCTTTGGCTCTTCCTACATTTTAGTAGAGAAAGACGTAAGTTTGGGTCTAGATCAGCAAACGTATTTACTAGCTACTTACCATGGGTCGGTCACTGAGTTGATGTGAAGAATGCAAAGGTGGCTAAGACACAGTCCCTCCTGCCTGCAACAAGCTCCTTGGTCTGCTGCTCAGACTAACTCTGCATCCTGCTAACCCAGTCTGGGTCAGTAAACTAAACGATATTCCAAGTAGCTAAATGCTTTGGTCTCTATTATTTAATATTGGCCCTTTACACATTGAACTTTTCTTCCAGATCAGTCCGCTTGATTTTGAGTGGCTCAAGATGGCCTCAGCTGTGTCAACAGTGTAGAGGAGAATGATCCATTTTTCACTGACCATAAGAGGAGGATATTTATGCTTCAAAACTGAATATGGTGGTTTCGATGGAAGGTAAAAGAGAAATCTAAGATATATTGCCCTCCAGGAATTCCCTGGCGGTCCACTGGTTAGGACTCGGTGCTTTCACTGCCAGGGCCCTGGTTCAATCCCTGGTTGGGGAATTAAGATCCCGCAAGCTGTGTGGCACAGCCAAATTAGGAAAAAAAAAAAAAAAAAAAAATGAGAGCCCTGTTTTACTTTTTCTTTTCTTTTCTTTTTTTAAATTTAGGACTGGATGTTCTGAAGGCAAGGATCATATCTACTTTTTGGTCACTGTTTCTTCCATGCCTGGCTAAAAGAAGATGCTCAGTAAATATTTATTAAATTGATCAAGTAAAGAATGAGTGAGTGATTTAGTGAGTGCATCAAGAGATCAAGACTGTACCTTCTGTTTTGGGCAGTATTATTAAGGACAGGCTTTGAGGAAGGAACAGAAGTCCAAAGCCCATGCCAGCATCCCCCTTCAGGAATAGACTACACACGTCCTCTGTCTAAGGAGTTGTGGCATTCTCCCCATCTTTCTTATCAACAGAGCTCAGGTTTTGTTCTGGGTAACAATGCTCCCAGTTAAGATGCACAGTCACCTGGCCTCCCCTGCTGTGAAGATGGCCACAGGACACAGTTCTGGCTAATAGTCTCTATGTGGAGAGTTTTGCAGAGCTTCTGGAGAGACTTAACAGAGCCAGACTCATCTGGAATATTTCTCTTTGCCCTTTCCCTTGGTTCCCACTTGGGTTGCAGGCATTATTATTATTAGAGCTATGGGAGCCACCTTGCTACTATGAGGGTGAATTTGATAGTTGAAGGTGGTGGAGAAGAAAGATAAAATTCTAGATCCTTCATGGCATCGTTGAATAGCTGCCCAGCTTTGCCTTCATCTCGGCTTCTTATTCTGTGAGAATGATAAGTCACTTTATGTAACTGTAGTTGAGTATTTTGTTACCTGTAGCCTAATGCAATAATTAGGAATTGGATTCAGGAATCAAAAGCAAAAGATCTTACGTTCTTAACTGCTTTCTCAATAAAATCAAAGAATATTTGTTGATCAACAATGGAACAGTTATGCCTGAATCCTGCTTTTTCCCCCATTTAAAAAAAATATTAAAGTATGACTGAAGATGGGATAGATTTTTGAGACGATATCTCTTAAATGCATTGGAAATGTGAAGAAAATCAAGCTTATAATTTTGAAAATAGTATAGATGACATTTGAGGCAATTCCAGGAAATCTAAGCCAGTGTTAATTAGGGGAAGGGCCCACCATTCAACTAAAAGCTTTTGGAGGCAAAGTATCTTTTCCCAGAACCTTTTTCAGCCTGAGGGCTCTTATCAAAAGTGTTGTAAATGAGGTCACTGGAACCCAGCTGGGGAGAGCTGGGGAGAGCCATGAAATGCTGAGAAAGCACTGCAGAGATAAGGATTGAAAGAAATAAAACACCAGCAACCCACCGATAGGTGTTTTCACAGTTCCATTCTTCTCATGGATGATAATGTCCTCAGACCTGCATTTCTAACTAGTCTCATCCTATCACCTATTCACGGATTCTTAATAGGAGGTCCAGAGTACCTGAAATTGATCACAGAATTTGGACTTGGTAAGCTACTTGAAGGTAGGAACTGTGTCCATCTTGCTTTTCCCTGTACAATCAGCACCAAACATTATGTCCTAGCACGTAATAGGAATCCAAAACATATTTACTAGTTATTGGAATTCAATTTCTAGTAATTTCTAATTGCTTTTTTAATGTGCAAAGATGTAATAATTAGGTTATATAAGTGATTTTTTTTAAATGGGAAGTAGTGGGAAGGAACAGCCTTTCATATGCTGAGCTTGCAAATCTAATTTTAAGGTGATAATGCACAATATCAAGGCTTCAATTTTAAGGTTTTTTTTTTTCCAGAATTTTGGATAATTGCACATGAAAACAGTGTACATGAATGAGTGATCTGTAGTGTTATTGCAAGGAATTTATAATAATGAAAGTTAGAACATACTCAAAAAAACAGTAAGACTAGCATAAGACCGGACAGATCTAGCTGTCTGTAAATATTTCAGGTGTGATAAAGTTGATATTTCAAATTTGTAGGATTATATTAACTTATTTCGATAATTGGTTAAATATTTGAAAAAAGATAAAGTTCAATTCTGATGGATCAAAAAAATCAAAGATTTTTTAAAAGGAAACCAAAAGACAACTGGAAAATACAGATGAAAATTTATATATATATATATATACACATATATATATATACATACATATACACATATATATATATATTTTTTTTTTTGCGGTCTCACACTGCTGGGGCCTCTCCCGTTGCAGAGCACGGGCTCCGGACGCGCAGGCTCAGTGGCCGTGGCTCATGGGCCTAGCCGCTCTGCGGCACGTGGGATCTTCCCGGACCGGGGCACGAACCCGTGTCCCCTGCATCAGCAGTCGCACCCTCAACCACTGCGCCACCAGAGAAGCCCCAAAAATTTATATATTTTTAAGCTTAATACCAAAGGCAGAAACCACAAAGGAAAAAATTGATTTGACTACGTAATTTTCAGTCTTCTATATACTGAAATATTTACAGATTAAATGAGATGATGTTGAAGATTTGCTACCAAAAAAAAAAAAGAAAAGGAAAAAGAAAGAAGTAAGAGAAGAAAAAAAAGGAAACAAGATTGATTAGCTATGAGTTGATAATTGTTGAATCTGGGTGCTGAGTTGATGAGTACATGAAGGTTCCATATACGAGTCTCTACTTTTGTATATGTTGGAAATTTCCCATAATAAAATATTTACATTTTTTTGATTTTTAGGATTTTGAAAAACTAGGCCACAATATTTGCCATGAATTCATTTTTTTTTTTAAAAAAAAGGCAAAACACCCCAATGGGGAAAATGGACAAAATATATGAACAAGCATTTTATAAAAAGGAGTACAAATAACCAATAAGTATATGAAAAAAGTTTAGACTCAGTTTAAAAAAGCAAATTTTTAAAGTTTACTTTTAACCTTCTTGCATTGACCCAAATTTTAAAAAAGAAAAAGGAATAAAAAACACTAGTGCTCTGTTGGATATGATATAGAAAAGTAAGCACTCTCAGATACAACTTTCTGATGGAAGTATTAATTGATATAACTTCCTGGAAGGAAGCTTGACAATATATATCAAAATGCTTAAAACACGTCAAATTTGTAATCAAGTAATTCATGTTGAAATTTAGCCTAAGGAAATAATCCATTTTGTGCATAGATTTTTAAATACTAGGATGTTTATGACAGCATAGTTTAGAATGGCAAACAAAGCAAAGCAAAACATTGAGAACATCAAAGTCTAAAAAAGAAAATAATAGCACATTCAGGCAATAGACCAATATGTGCCATTAAAACTGAAATGAGAGAACTGTATTTGTTATCATAGGAAAATATCCACGATAGTTTGAGTGAAAACAGCACAAAAATATGTACAACAGTATATAAATATACTTTAAAATTTTAGGCCCAGAAAAAAAATCACTGGTCAATGAGATTATGGGGGTTTGTTTTGGTTTGGTTGGTTGGTTGTTTCTGGTAGATGTGTATATTCTTTTAGTTCTGGGCGTGTTTTATTTTATAACTTAAAAGGAATAATAAAGGTTATTATAAACCAAACAGGGGGAAAAAAAGGAGGAAAGAAAGTACTTTAGAATAATGAAGATGTTCTTCTGACTAGTTTAAGATTCTTCAAAAATTAACATCCCAAAGATAAAGTAATTTTCCATTCACATGAGAACAAAATAATTTTATTACGATCGAGTTAAGCAGAGCTCTACCAAGACTTACTATGTGCCAGAAATATGGTGGTTTCTGCAGGAAATACAAAGATGAACAAGATAACCCACACCCCAGCCTCAAGAACCATTTCTTCTTCTCTCTTGGAGTCCATATTATCTGGTTGCATGGGCTTTCACAGTGTTGGTACCTGCCTAGCCCAGGGATGTGCTTTTCTGCTCCGTGGTGGGTTTTTCTTTTGCAGCGGGTTTACCCTCCTTCTCTCCTCCCTTCTCTGCCTCCCTTCCCTATGATGAAGGTGTTGCTCACAGTGACAGCACTCCAGGTGAAGAGCCTGACCTCACAATTCTCTGTTGCCTCATCTCTTCTGACCTAAACGTTGTCACCACCTGGCCCTTGTTATCACGTGGCACTGTTTCATTTCCCGGGAGGTTGCCGTTCCTTTCCCTGACTACAACTTCCTGTTCCTTCACCCTTCCTCTTCCCTCCCATTGAACCTCTTACAGATTCTCTTGTTACCCACTCCTTCTTTGACCGAACAGCCCAGAATGCTTGTCCTGACCTTGGTCCCTTTTTTTTTTTTTTTTTTTTGGCCATCCCACATGGCTTGTGGGGTCTTATATTCAGTATCTCAAATTCAGACAACCCTCCCTTCCCTGCCCCAAGCTCCACTGTCCAGCCAGGAGAGCATAGAAAACTATTAGACCCAAGGAAGAAGGAGCAAGGAAGTCAGAGTTAACTCAGCTTAATGGTAGCAGAAGCGCTACAACAGCACTTGCCTTGATAGAATCGTGGTTGCCAGGACACTTGGCTCCAGAAATTCCATTGCTCTGGCTGGGCAAGTCCAGTCCTCAGACCTTTGAACTAAAGACAGTGTCTTCTTGCCTTTAGTCCCGTGTCTTAGCATCCCATTGACCTACCCAACTTTACCCAGCAGGCCTTTGCTTTTCGGTGTGAATGCTTAACCACAACTGGCCTGCCCAAATGACTTGGGACTAACTCTCAGGTTCTGTCATTGGATACTGGTCCATGCCTAGTTTCTCCATCTGGAAGATCCAGAGAACAGGAGCAGCCAGTATCCCAAGTTTGTTGAAAGATTTAGATTAAGGCAACCCACATACAATATGATTAAAGAGCACTGTGGAAATGTCAAATGCTATAAATATGGATAATATAATAATAACTGAGAAGAAGCTTGGTTAGTTGAAGCCAGTCCCCAGAGCTCTCCTGTAATTATAGTATGATTGTATCTGGTATGCCCTGAAGCATGGCAAGGACATCTTATGCAAACAGGCAAGTCAAATAATTTGCATCCCACTAATTTCTGAGCTATAGCTTAAACCCAGGAGATGATGAGATGCATTCTTAAGAGTTTTGATAAGTCAAGAGAATTTCTTGACCTGAGCACTGTGTCTGTCTTTACAGCATATAACCTTATCACCAGTTGGCAATTCTCAGAGACACTGAACCTCTACAGTTCCTCGGGCCCTCTGCAAATCCATCTGAGTGTAAAATGCTAGGAAAGGTTTTTCCCCAACCTGAGTAGCTGAGAAAGAAAAATGAAAAGTCAGGGATGAGGGATATACACTTTTAAGGTCAATAATTTCTAAATCAATAACTAGGACTCCAGTGTTTACAATAATGATACAACTCTTGTTGAAATATTAATAGACATCTCCATTCTCCATTTAGCTCTTGATGTTTGCCATGTCCCCCAAGAAGACAATTATGTTCTTACTTTGACAGACTAAAACCTCCAGGGCACCGAACCCTTATAGATTTATTTATTTTTAAAAAATGTTGTTGTGGAATAAGTATGAATGGAATTGGTGTTTTAAAAAGAAGGTACATATTCTGCAGTCTGCTTCCAATTCTCTTTCACAGATGTGGGCAAATGCATAATATCGTTTTGAGGGCTTCTCTCTGGATAATCTCAACTTCTAAATCATGACTAGTAGCCCACCACTTGCCCCACATCTTTTTTTTTTTTTTTTTTTGGCTGTGTTGGGTCTTCGTTGCAGTGTGATTGCTTCTCACTGCGGTGGCTTCTCTTGTTGCATAGCACCGGCTCTAGGCGCTCGGGCTTCAGTAGTTGTGGCACATGGGCTCAGTACTTGTGGCGCACGGGCTTAGTTACTCTGTGGCATGTGGGATCTTCCCGGACCAGGGCTCGAACTTGTGTCCCCTGCATTGGCAGGCGGATTCTTAACCACTGCACCACCAGGGAAGTCCCTGCCCCACATCTTTAAATTGCTCTTCCACTTGCCTCCCAGACATCTCCATTTGAATGATCCACAGACGCCTTCTACTCAACATGTCCAAAACCGAACTTTTTTCCCCAACCCGCATTCAGTGAGCCAGAACCTCCTCCCATATTTTCAACTCAGTGAATGACAGAGCCAGAAATTTTGATATTGTCTTTGATTCCTTCTTCTTTTTCACTCCCTATTTCCAATTGACCTGGGTCTTGCCAGTTCTAATTCCTAACTGTCCTTGAATCCATCCCTACCATAACCCAGGCTATGATCCTTTCTTGCCTAGATTGCTGTCTTAGCTTCTAGTCTCTGCCTCAATTCTTGTCCTCCATAAAATTTGATCATGTCATGTCTCTGCTTTGAATCCTGCAATGATATCCCCTTGATATGAGAATAAGGTCTAAACTCCTTCATATGGCCTCTGAGTTCTTTAACTTTGTCTCTAACACTCCCTACCTCACAAGAACCTTCTCTCAATTCCTTAAATAGGTCACCCTCTCTACCTTCAGCCCCACTAGACTGTAAGCTCCAAGAGGGCAGGAACCATGTTTGTCTCAATTATCATCACATCTCCAGGGCCCAGTGCAGTGTCTGGCCCTCAATATATGGTCATGCTCTGTGGGTCTGCAGCGCTAGTCCAGTTTCCCTTATAACTGGTCATTTAAAAAGTGTATACCCTTTTTAATCCTCATATTCCTATCTTGAGCTCCTATCACACCAAATCAGCCTATTCTTACAAGATTGTATTTACTACACTACATCGTGATCTCAAATCCACATTACCAGTGACATGCATTATTATGCAGGCAGCAGAGGTTGTATGTGTCATTCATATAATCATTCAAATAATTTTCTTGTGTGAATCATGTGGCTCTTCCTGTATACATTGAACCTGTCTTCCACAGTACCTGGTTTCACAGGTTTTCTAGGTATTTGTCTCCCTCTTCTTCTTTTTTAAAAATTATTATTTATTTTTTTTGGCCACACCACACAGCTTGCCTGAGCCCTCGGCAGTGAAAGTGCAGAGTCCTAAATACTGGACTGCCAGGGAATTCCCTCTCTCTCTTCTTCTAAATTCAGTCAAAAGCCCTTCTGATCTGGTCACATTGTCCCCATGACATAAGCAGTCATCAACCCTCTTGAGGGGCATTCCTTCCCTAGTCAAGTGTTCGTTCGCTATTTCAAAGAAGGTTGATGTTTGGCTTTGTGGCAATGTTATCTGAAGACTCTGATAGTCAGAAATTTTTCCTTTATGACTAAGAAATTACCCCTGCTTTAATGTCCACCATTCTTCTTCTTTGAAATAGTCAACCTAGGAAGGGAGAGTTTTACACATTCCCTCCCAATCCCCCCACCCCATACTCTTCCAGCCAAGAGTAAAGATCTAGGAAACCCATTCCTTCATGGCACCCAGCCTCGGAGCCTGATTCTCACACACTTATGGGAGAACCCTAACCATAGATGACTTAGAAACTCCATTTCATTTCTGAAAGTCTGATGAGACAAAGTTTATTTTATTTTCCTATGAAATCTCTATTAAAGGGATCATGAATCTATCCAATTTTAAGCAACATATTATTAGGAAAATAATGTGAAAAGTGTCTTATCCTTCACTGTGTCAAATAAGGAGAAGAGATAGATTTTTAAAATACATCAGTCTGTCCTGAGAATGCAAAGAGGAAAGCCTGAACAAATTCACTTTTTTTCTTTTTCTTTTTTTGGCCGCACCTCGCAGCTTGCAGGATCTTAGTTCCCTGACCAGGGATTGAACCTGTGCCCCTCAGCAGTGAAAGCGCAGAGTCCTAACCACTGGACCACAAGGGAAGTCCTTTTTTTTTTTTTTTTTTTTTTTTTAACAAATTCACTTTAGATGTCAATGTCTTCAAGGTACAGGGGGACCAAGATGATGGCGTGAAGATGGTATAATTGGATGGGATGGATTTCAAGAGAGGTCCTCTTCTCCGTGATCCTTCAGGACTGTCCTCTTGCCAGTCCCTGGCCCTGGATAAACACAAACACCTGTCTCTTTGATTCTTCATCATGGGCCGCTGAGCATTGCTATGATAAACTCTGCTGTGTTATGCAATGTCAAGTGTGCCCTCAATACCACTCACAATCCTTCTCACTCATTCCTTGTCGAGGTTCTGTTCCCAATCTGACCACACCTGGGTATTGCATGTGGTCTGGAGTCACACATCCAGATAGTTCGAGACAGGCTGAAGCATGCTCGGAGGCTTAGCTACTCACACCCTGCCTTCTGAAGAATTCTTCAAAGAGCGTTTGATTTTTTTTTTTAAGATTTTTTTTTTAATGTGGACCACTTTTTTTTAAAGTCTTTATTGACTTTGTTACACTATTGCTTCTGTTTTATGTTTTGGTTTTATGGCCGCGAGGCATGTGGGATCTTAGCTCCCTGACCAGGGATTGAACCCACATCCCCTGCGTTGGTAGGCAACGTCTTAACCACTGGACCGCCAGGGAAGTCCCTTGAGCGTTTGATATTTAGTCTGAAGAACATGAGAGCTGATTTCGAAAGTCCGATTGTCCTTCTGGAGGTTCCTAGGGTAGAACTTGGAGTCCCCGGCATGCGTGGCAGAGAGCAGGATTCGAGGGTCAGTCTAAGGGAGAACCACACCAGAGCTCTCCAAAAGTAGAATGGGCGTGTCAGGAGAGCGCTCCCTTTCACTGAACCTGATTATATCAAAGTGCAATCTTCAGTGGGTGGCTGAACTACAGTTGGGGGATCCCTTGTAATCAAGAGAGCCTATTTTGTGTTGTAGCTTTAACATGTATTGAGACAATTCACTCACTATTTTATGTATACGGGGTACATTCATTACGATTGAAACTGGGTTGCTGCTTGAGGGTAAAAGGATGCAAATCAGAAAAGATCATTACTGTGTGGTGTTCCAAAGGGTGCGTAAGTAAGTCGGCACAGGAGGAATGAGCATTGCTGGGGAAGGGAGAGAAGATTTTAGTGAAGGAAGTGGGTTTTAGGCTCAAACTTATAGGATTCGGCCAGTGTGTTCATATAGGAGAAGCAGCATATGCAAAAGTACAGGAGAATAAATGTACCCTGTGTATAGACCCCAATGGGTACAAATGGAGAGAAGCTTTTGAAAATATATTTACTGGGGACTTCCCTGGGGGTCCAGTGGTTAAAACCCCACGCTTCCACTGCAGGGGGCACGTGTCCCATCCCTTGGTCGGGGAACTAAGATCCCACGTGCCGTGTGGAGCGGCCAAAAAAAAAGGAGTTTAAGACCAGATTTTGAATGACCCTAATGCCTTATGGTTGTCATGGGACAACGAAGCAGAGAATGAAATGATTAAGTTGGTGTTGTAGGAAGCTGTGCTGTGTTGTATGCGATAGTATGGGCTTTGGTGGGATTGAGACTGGGAGAATTCTGCATTCGGGGAGTGGAGCTGGGAATAGGGAGGATGAGATTGAGCACATAATTATTTCAGGGGCAGAATTGACAAAACTGAGATAGGGGGATTGTGAGGAAGCAGCATCAGTTGAATATGACTCAGAAATTTCTGTCTGGAGCAACTGAATGGGGGAAGAATACCCTGCAGATGATCAAGAGTTTGATTTTGATCCTATCAACTTAGAGGTACACATGGGACATGCAGCTGGGATAGTCTGATGCTGCTCAGAAATATGGAAAGAGGGACTTCCCTGGTGGCGCAGTGGTTGAGAATCCGCCTGCCGATGCAGGGGACACGGGTTCGTGCCCCGGTCCGGGAAGATCCCACATGCCGCAGAGCGGCTGGGCCTGTGAGCCATGGCCTCTGAGCCTGTGCTCCGCAATGGGAGAGGCCACAGCGGTGAGAGGCCTGCGTACCAAAAAAAAAAAAAAAAAAAAAAAAGGAATATGGAAAGACAGAGAGGAGGCAAGTAATAAAGCCAGGAGCCAGCATGGAGCAGACCCTCTCTCCCCCGGATTCCTCCCTTCCTTTTCCCCTGGAAACAGAACCACCTTTTCTTCTGAGATCAGCTCCTCCCTGGCTACCCTGGAGTCCCAAGCATAAGAGTTGCCAAGTTCACCACATCCCCTGGTTACTATGGCTTGATTCAGAGGTAGGATCAAGACAGGCTAACATATTGATAATTCCTTCTCAAGGATTTTCTTTTTTTTTAATTTAAAGAAAATTTTCAACATATATAAAAGTAGACAGAATAGCGTAATGAACCCCCATGTACCTAATAACCAGCTTCATCAATGATCAATTCATGGCCAACCTTGTTTCAGCTCTACTTCTATCTTGCTTCCTTTCCTTCCACGTTATTTTGAAGCAAATACCAGATATCTGGGGGTTTATTCTCTGGTATTAGAAAGTGTAGGATATCAACAAAAGATAGGAACTTTTGCAATCATGTTTCTGTCATGTTGAGGAAGCCAGTTCCCTATAAGAGAGGATGACCGTGACATAAAATAATAATAATAATAGGGAGAAAGAGTCTTGGCAGCTTTTTTTTTTTTTTTTTTTTTTTTTTTTTTGTCACTGTTGTGGCCTCTCCCTTTTGCGGAGCACAGGCTCCGGACGCGC
>NC_041224.1:39410206-39411935 GCF_002837175.3 Physeter macrocephalus | reverse complement strand
CATGGCTCACGGGCCCAGCCGCTCCGCGGCATGTGGGATCTTCCCGGACCGGGGCACGAACCCGTATCCCCTGCATCGGCAGGCGGATTCTCAACCACTGCGCCACCAGGGAAGCCCTTGGCAGGTTTTGAGTCTGTGGTTCCTGATGTTCCAGAGGCCTCTCCACCTTTTGGTTGTTCAATCTATGGATTCTATGAGCCAAAAATCTGCTTTTCTGCCTTAACCAGGGAGTGGGCTGAGTTTCTGTCCCTTACAACCAAGCGTCCTACTTAAGACACATCAACATTGCCCTAAGGATTAAAGCCCCACCAGAGAGTGTGTCCTCTCCTGTAAAAACAGCTTCCCTCCACTCCTGAATGTCTAAATCCTTCATCACAAAGGCCACTTCTTAATGACAGCCTCTGTAATCCCAGTAGCAGGAAGTGACCTCTCCCACCTCTGAATCACAGGGCACTTTATTTAAGCATCCTCGTTTCATGACCCACATTCTCTTCTGTTCTGTAGCTATTTGGGTGGGTGTATTAGCTTTCTGCTACAAACTGTAAGCCCCCTGAAAACAGGAACCACGTCAGTAGTTTTTTCTTCCCCATCTCACCTGTCCACATCACTCACAGTGTAAATTTTCAGTAAGTCTGCTGATTGAATGAGGAAAAAAGTTTCATTTTGTTAAACGAAGGTTCAGTACCACTTAAAGCTTGAGAGAAATGGATGGAAAGAGATTTAGGACTGTTTCTCTGGAGTCTTCTCAAGTCACATGTATGCAATAGATAAGGAGTTCATAATCATTCAGAAATATAGTCATTATAAAGTCGAGAAAACAACATTACAGTTATATAATACTAATTTAATGAAAATATAAAGGCTACGAACTTGAAGTCACAACTCCTGCCATTTTGAACAGTCCCCCACAATAAAAATGCATTGTTTTCTTTCATCTAAAAGCAGAGTAGCATGTTTTATATACTGCTTCTCAAACTTTAGTGTGTACTGGACTCACCTGGTGTATCCTATTAAAAGGTGGATTCTGTTTCAGCAGGTCTGGCCAAGATCTGAGATGATATGTCTTTCTTCCTCCCTTTTTCTTTCTTTCTTTCTTCCTTTCTTTCTTCCTTTCTTTCTTTCTTTCTTTGTTTCTTTCTTTCTTTCTTTCTTTCTATTGAAGTATAGTTGATTTACAATATTGTATTATTTCAGGTGTACAACATAGTGTTTCAATATTTTTACAGATTATACTCCATTTACAGTTATTATAAGATACTGGCTATATTCCCTGTGCTGTACTGAGATGATGCATTTCTGACACCCATGCTGCTAGTCAATGGACCACACTTTGAGTATCAAGGATGTACACCCGTGTTTCCCAGACATGGCTACCCACTGAAACCATCAGGGAGCTTCAAACACTCCTGGTGCCTGTGTCCCACTGTGACTTAACCCATCTGGTGTGTGGCCGGGGCTTTGGAAATTTTAAAAGATCCTCAAGTGATTTGAATGTGCAGACAAGTTTGGGAACCACTTGCTCTATTCAAAACATAATTGATTGAAAAATAGCCAGATCTGAGTCCCACCTCTGCTGCTTTCTGGCTAGTTGGGTTATCTTGGGCAAATTAGTTCATTTCTCTGAGCTTCAGTTTTCTCATCTCTAACATAGAAGGGATAAAACCTATTTGAGGGGCTTCCCTGGTGGCGCAGTGGTTGAGAGTCCGCCTGCCGATGCAGGGAACGCGGG
>NC_041224.1:39389175-39410016 GCF_002837175.3 Physeter macrocephalus | reverse complement strand
TGGGCCTGCGCGTCCGGAGCCTGTGCTCCGCAACGGGAGAGGCCACAACGGTGAGAGGCCCGCGTACCGCAAAAAAAACAAAAAAACAAAAAAAACAAAACTATTTGAGCTCTCTCTCAGAACAAACTAGAAAAGGCATGGGGAATTTCTGTAACCTTTAAAGTTGTGTATGAATATGAAGAATTTCTCGAGAAGGGGTCTGGATCAGAGCTCTCCAGTATGACAGCCACTCACCACGTGTGACTACTGAGCGCTTGAAATGTGGCCAGTGCCACATGCGGAAAATATTTTAGATATATTGGATTAAATAAAATATATTATTAAAATTCATTTCACCTGTTTCTTTTTTCTTTTGTAACGTGGCTATTAGAAAATTTAGACTTAATGTGTGTGGCTCATATTATATTTCTACTGGATAGTGCTGGCCTGGACACTTAAAAGAAATGGTAGGTGACAAAAAATTAACTTTATGTTACTAAATGCTAACATAGGAATTCTAAGTTCCTAAGTGCAAAGCAAATAAGTATATAAAAGAGTGTCTTGGTATGAATGAGCTATTTCTATGTCTTGCTCAGGCTTCCTGGCTAGAGCCCAGAGCAGGAGAGAATTCTGCCCTAGGTTCAGGATGTGATGTGAGCAGTGCGGCCCCTAGGGCCACATGACCTGGCAAATTCCAAGGTGTGAGAGGATTTCATGGCAGGCAAGGAGACCGTGTGAGGTAGGAGGGTCCGGCGCAGCCCCCTAGGGCTCTGGAACAAGGCCACGCTATCCATAGCAGAGAACTATTCTCCATTTGAAAAGCAGATCCAGGCATATTACTGGGTCCCAGTTGAGACTGTGTGACTGATGTGAGTCACTGAAGGACCAGAAGGTTCTGAGAGCTGGCAAACCCACCAAGTCATTAGCTGGGGGTGGGCGCAATAGCAGTGCACCATGGGAACAGACCATCTGAGGTTAGGCCTGAACAGGTCTGGAGGGCACAAGTGAACTCTGCAAAGAGACACCTCCCAAGTCATCCACTTCTGTGGCACCAAGGCAACAGCTCACACCCACGGCCTCCTGAAGAAGGTTCTCTACAACTAGCTGATGGAGGAAGGAAAAACCGATGCCTGGGTCATACATGAATCAATCAACTCAATTTGTTGGTTCTAGCCGAAAATAGACTGCTGCGCCCACAGAGACACTCACGGGTGGTCCTTAAAACAGCACGAAAGGAAGAGATAGAGTCTCAGTGGACAGAGCTTCCAAAAGGATAACTGGTCATCAGATGGACATGGAGGGAGAAGTAGCCTGACATAATAAAATTGTCATCTGGGGGAAGAGAAAAGCAGATTTACCAAAGAAAAAAAAGAGGACTTGCCATGTGGTGCCGCTTGCCTGTTTTCAGCTTGCAGTTATGACTTTTAAAGTGAACCAGTCATCCAGATTCTGGACTTTCCTCCAGTGACATTCAGGTCATCAGGAGCAAGGACTAGGAAAGCCACAAGGTGGATTCAACTAGGATTGGAGTTTTGCAACCTAAATGTGATAGAGGGAGAAAGGAACAAAGGAAATGAAGATATTTTAAAGAATGCATTGTAATGATGACACACAAAGACATAAGGTAGGTAAAGGGGTATTGAAATTTTAATGGGGAAAAGAAGGAGGGGAATTGAGGGATTCAGTTCAAATAATTTTCTTTCTTTCTTTTTTTTTTTGTTTTTAATTTTTGGCTTGCCATGTGGCATGCAGGATCTTAGTTCCCCAACCAGGGATCAAACCCACGCCCCCCCCTGCAGTGGAAGCACAGAGCCTTAACCATTGGACCGCCAGGGAAGTCCCAGCTCAAAGAATTATTAAAGCGGAGTATTAGAGATGATGATGGGAAGACAGGGCTGTGCTGGGCTGGAGGTAAGAAGCTTAAGGAATTGAAAGGTCAATATACTGAATAGTTAGATACTGGAGTCACCAAGGATTAAGGCAGGAGTGAGGGTAGAGAGGAAGTCACAGAGACAGGAGCCCAATTCCTTCATGAATACAGGAGGAGTGACCAGGAAGGCAGTGGGCAAATCAGGTTCTCAGATGGAATGAGACCGAAGGAGCTGGATGTTGGGAAGGAGGGAGGAGGGGAGGCAGGAGAAGTGCCTCGTAAGAGACAATGGGGATCAAAGAAGAAATCTTTGCTTTTTGTTTTAAATTTTTATTGGAGTATAGTTGACTTACAATGTTGTGTTAGTTTCAGGTGTACAGCAAAGTGAATCAGTTATACATATACATATATCCACTTTTTAAAAAAATTTATTTTAATTAATTAATTAATTAATTTAAAATTTTGGCTGCATTGGGTCTTCGTTGCTGCGCGCAGGCTTTCTCTAACTGAGGAGAGCGGGGCTCTTCGTTGCGGTGCACGGGCTTCTCATTGCAGTGGCTTCTCTTGTTGTGGAGCACGGGCTCTATGCGTGCAGGCTTCAGTAGTTGCAGCATGCGGGCTCAGTAGTTGTGACTCGCGGGCTCTAGAGCATAGGCTCAGTAGTTGTGGCGCACGGGCTTAGTTGCTCCGCGGCATGTGGGATCTTCCCAGAGCAGGGATCGAACCCGTGTCCCCTGCATTGGCAGGCAGATTCTTAACCACAATGCTACCAGGGAAGTCCCCATTCTTTTTTTTTTTAGATTCTTTTCCCATATAGGCCATTACAGAGTACTGAGTAGAGTTCCCTGTGCTATACAGCAGGTTCTCATTAATTATCTATTTTATATATAGTAGTGTGTATATGTCAATCCCAATCTCCCAGTTTATCCCTCCCCCACTTTATCTCCTGGTAACCACAAGTTTGTTTTCTACATCCATGACTCTACTTGTGTTTTGTAAATAAGTTCCTTTGTATCTTTTTTTTTTTAAGTTGAGTGTCTCCCGTTTTTTTTTTAAAAATTATTTGTTTATTTATTTATTTTTGGCTGCATTGGGTCTTTGTTGCTGAATGTGGGCTTTCTCTAGTTGTGTTGAGCGGGGGCTACTCTTCGTTGCGGTGCAGTGGCTTCTCTTGTTGTGGAGCATGGGCTCTAGGAGCAAGGGCTTCAGTAGCTGTGGCTGGTGGGCTCTAGAGCTCAGGCTCAGTAGTTGTGGCGCACGGGCTTAGTTACTCCGTGGCATGTGGGATCTTCCTGGACCAGGGCTCGAACCCGTGTCCCCTGCATTGGCAGGCGGATTCTTAACCACTGCACCACCAGGGAAGTCCCTAGATAACCTTTTAAGTCCATACCAGCTCTCACATTCTAGATCTTTAAAATTCTTCTGTTTTTTGGGGGGGGTGCCACACCGCACAGCTTGCGGGATCTCAGTTAAGGGTTGAACCCAGACCACGGCAGTGAAAACCCAGAATCCTAACCAGTAGGGCCACCGTGGAACTCCCTAGATCTTTAAAATTCTGCGGACCTCAAAACAATGACAGCTGCAACAAATTCTGTGCAACTTTATAACCAGTGAAAGATGAAGATGTTACACAGGCAGGTGACTGAGTCTCAGAATGAATGCTCTGCCCTGGATTCTTAGGTATATTGGTTTTACAATGTAAGAGCAAAAAAATTTGTCCTGGTATGTGGAATATCCCAGAATGCTTCTTTCCATGCCACTGTGAGCAAATTCAGCTCAGCTTCAACTACCTTTCGCTCAGTGCCAGGCAGTTTGCCAGTGGAATGGACAGTGAGAAAGGGATTGGGAGTAAAAGAGAGAAACAGGTAGAGTGCAAAGGAAGCCCACAGGTGCAAATGCCTTCCAGGTTGGAAGGATCTAGGAAGCCTTCATGAAGGAGGTGGCAGAGCAAATTGATTCCTCAGATATTTGTTTCTATTTAATGTGTATTTATTGAGCCATTACTCTGTGCAGTGCACTGTACAATATGAAGGCCCTGGAGATACAAGGCTGAAGAAGACACAAAGCCACAGTCCTTGTCTGCAAGGAGTTCCCAAGCAAGCAGCGGTTATGATAGCATGTGACAGAGGTGAACGGAGAAGGCTCCAGCCCGCAAAGGGACACCCAACCTTCTCAGGGAGAGGCTTGTGAAGGCTTCCAGGAGAAAGGGGCAGGGTTAACCTTGTGCTTAAAGGATGTAGAGGAGTGATCCAGGCAGGTAACAAAAGGAAAGGCATTCTTTGCAAAGCCAGCGGCTCGTGTGAAGGCCTGGTGGTGGGAGAGAGCACAGCATATCTGGAAGGTGATACGTAATTCAATATTTCCAAAGCAGAAGGCATGCGAGTGGAAGGTGACAAAGTGAAGGATGGGACCTGTTTGTAAGTATCTGAGTGATCAATGAACACGGACGGATGCTCTGGTGAAAGGAACCTAATGGCAGAGAAGGTTAATGTCGTTGAAATAAAAAGGTAAAAACGAGAGGTAAAGATACCGCAGAAACTGACGAGGCAGCAATATCGGAAACCTCATATTTCTCAATCATCCTCCCTCACGTGACTGAACAGCAACATCTTTCGAAAAAAAGGAAAGGAAATAGGTTTTATCGTGCATTGAACAATTGGATTTTCCATTATCTCCTAAAACGGAATTTACTTCTCTCCCGGAAAACCACAATCCACAGAGGAGGAAAATAAACGAGACATAAATATAAACATGCTCCCCTGAAGGGCAGTCAGCAGACAAAAGTCTTCTTGAGGAGATGCGCCAGTTGATGTCATAGTGAACTCAGGTACAATTACTCATCCGCGTTCTGTCCCCTGAAGAAAACAGGGGGAAATCCAGAGAAGGTCGTGAAAACTGTATCCATTGCAAATTATTCCAGGCAGCGCCACTGCTGCAGGCACCTTTGGCTTATGCTAGAGTGAATAAACAAAGGACGTATTCTGGAAGCTGCTGTTTCTTTCCTCATCGTCTGGGCTCCTTCTGGGTGATGGCATCCTTTGACTCTAGTCTCATCCAAGCCCAGAATCAAGAGTAGAAGAGCATCTCAGAGGCGCTGGCTCAGCTACCCTCTGCTTTATCCTGATTGTGCAAATTCGCCAGCATGTGTTTCTAATCCAGTTCAAGTGTCTCGAGTCCTGTCCCCATTTCCATGCCCTTGCCGGTCCCACTGCTTTACAGGGGCCTCTTGACGCCCCGCCATGGCCTCTGCAGGCTCTGGAGGCCTTCCCAGCGGCCGCCTGGCAGAGCCCTGCAGGGTGGGCCTTGCCGCTCCTTGGGAGGCCTCAGTGGCCTCTGTCTCCTGTGAGCTCGGCCTAAACAGTCTTCCTCTGGCTCTTTCGAGGCCCCTCACCCTCCTTGTCCCTCTCCTTTGAACTCTAGGTTTTCAATGGCTAAAAAAGGCCACGTGGGACTTTCCTGGTGGTCCAGCGGTTAAGATGCCACTCTTGCAATGCAGGGGGCGTGGGTTCCATCCCTGGTTGGGGAACTAAGGTGTCACATGCCACGTAGCCAAAAAAATAAATAAATTTTAAAAATTAAAAAAGGCAAAAAGAGAAAAAGGCAACGTGATTTTAGTTTGCATTAGCAGAAGCACAGAACCCAAAAGGAAAGCTCTGGGCAGCCACACTCACCTGCTCCTAGGGTCGTCGCGAGGGTTACGTGTAGGGCACTTCGCTACATCTTATAGAACTGTCTTCTTCTCGTTATCGTTCCATCCTTAGAGACTGTTCCTTTGCTACGCATAGCCTAGGACCGAACCCTACGGCGTCTGCGCTTGTCTGCGGTGAGACAGAATATCGGGCACCCACACAGTCAGGCACGGTCTCTACCCGCAGGAGTCCCTGTCTATCGAGGGAGTGGGAGAAGAAGCTGAGGCGGGTTCAAGGTAAAGGCAGCGGTTACGCACACGGGGGAGGGAGACAGCCCTCCCTCCCGGCCGAATCCCCTAATGGTGCTTTTCTCCCGGGGCTTGCATCCTAGAGGGAAGCTGGAGGCTGCCTGCCAGCCCCGCCAGCCCCGGAGCAGACACTGTGCAGGGACCGAGGGACTGTGTTTGCAGGATCCTCCATCTGAACCGACACTGAGGTTCAGCTCCAGTCACGGTGGGATGAGAGGGCCGTCCAGCACCAGGTCTGGAGGCTCCAGGATGAGGTGCAGGAGGCCTCAACTCCCGGAGAATATGTACCACACAGATGCAGCACAGGCTCCTCTCTCTGCCAAACACCATCTAAAAACACAAGGCCAGTCCCTGCCTGCCTGATCTTGGCTTGCTGGGGTCTGCAGCACCTCGGTCAATACGCTTGAGGAAGAGGTAGCACGACAGGGTACCTGTATGTGGCCTCAGCCTCTCACTCAACATTACTGGCGCTTGTGTGATCACCAGCCGATGGTGTCCCTAAGCATCCAGGTGACAGTGGCTCTCAGAACTCTGTCTCCCCCCCTACAGAAGCCACAGACATTGTGAGGTTGATGTCAGTGTACAAAGAGCCAGCACGTGGTAAAATATGAAAAATGTGAAAAGCTGATCTCGGGTGTCCATGGATCAACCTCCTGGCGGCATCCAGCTCCTTCCCAGCAAAGACGCTGTTCGTAGACGGAGGTGACTTCAGGTTCTGTGGCCAGCTGGCTCGGCCCCTCACTACCTGCGTCACTTGGGCAAATTCCTTCAGCACTCAGAGTCCCTGTTTCTCTATGTGTAATGCAGAGGGTGTTGGGAGGATAAACTGTCGACTGAAAAAAAAATGCACAACCTAAAAGTTGAGAGTTACGTTTTATTTGGTGGACTTTCTGAGGACTTCAAGCCCAAGAGACAGGACTCTCAGGTAGTGCTGAGCGACTGCTCCAAAGAGGCATGGGAGGAGCCAGTACATAAAGGAGTTTTTTCAACAAAGCCCAGGTAGTCGGAAAATCAAAAGATCACTGTTAATTGAAGTGAACTAGGTATCTCAAGTTAAGGAATTTAGCGCTCCTCTCTGTATGGGAAGATGCAAGAGTCTGGGCTCACTGAAATCATCCCTTTGACGTGCACCTCCGCTGTCCAGGGCCAGCGCTTTCCCTCCCTGCGTCCCCTCAGGGTGCACCGTTGGGGCCGCTGTAATGTGATGGCCTGATGGCTGCAACATTCTTTGTTTACTGATAGGGCAGCAACATTTTTCATTCACAGAGGTGAGATAATTTAACGTTCTTATGGTACGCAAGACACTGGTTTACCTGGGCTGGAGGGATTCCCAGGACTTGGGACCTTCAGTGCTAAACCCACAACAGAGCCAGGTAAACTGGGACAGCTGGTCACCTTAGCAGCACCTGTCATATAGCAGATGGTCAATAATGGCATCTGTAGGTACTTACTGCTATTATTTCCACTGCCACGAACAGTAGTTAATGCTTGGAGGCTTAATCCTGGCCAAGCCCTGTTCTACGTGTTTTGCATGTATTAGCTCATGGAACCTTCAGGACCAGCCTCCAAGACTGGTAATTGTCATCTCAGTTTTGCAGAGGAAGAAATGGAGGAGCCAGGATTGGAACTCAAGCAGTCTGATTCCACATGATACAATCTGAATCAATAGGCTATGCCCTCTCTTCTCCAATTTATTAAGCACTTTGTCCCAGGCACTGTTCTAAGTGCTTAAACTGTGTTCATTCATTTATTTTATTTTATTTTTTTAAAGATTTTTTTTTTTGATGTGGACCAATTTTTGTTTTAAAGTCTTAATTGAATTTGTTACAATATTGCTTTCTGTTTTATGTTTTGGTTTTTTGGCCATGAGGCATGTAGGATCTTAGTTCCCGGACCAGGGATTGAACCCACAACCCCTGCATTGGAAGGAGAAGTGTTAACCACTGGACCACCAGGGAAGTCCCTATTTCATTTATTTTTACAGTGACCCTATTACTTCTCTTATGGACCAAAAAGAAAGGAAGGCTTATTTGGGAGAGTGGGAAGGAAAGCATCAAATACTAATTGTGCAGTTGCTGAACCTGGTATATAAATATATGGTGATCATCTGGTTCTGGTTTTAGAACCAAAAGTTGCATCCCAGGAGCCTCCTCAATCCTGGGTAGACCAGGGTAGTTGGTCACCCAATACAAAGAGCTAATACACACAGCAGGTCCAGGCAAGCGAAAAACCCAAAGATCATTCGCGTTAAGAGGAGATACAATTTGCAAATTTAGTTTCTCAAGGCCTAGTTCCTACGGCTGCAGTATAGGATCTCTTTCTTTCTATTAGACTGCTACTCCATTGAAAGGTTGCAGCTACCTAGAGACTTCCTTTTAAGACAAACTGTATATGGTTATTTTTAAGTTGTTGCTTTGAGGGAACTGAAGAACTTAATACAGTCCCTGGCGGGGTATCGCTCTGAGGTCTCAAATATTATTTCTCTGGGAAACCTTATGCATGGTACAGGAGTTTAAGAGTAGCATTGTCTTCTTGCCTTAATTCCTAGACTTCTGTACTGGGAATTTCAGGAAATAAACTATGATAGGAGTTAAAAAAAAACCTGATACACATTTAACCTTCCTCATTATCAAGGAAATGCTAAAAATATGACAATGAAGTTCAGTGTTTAACAAGTCAGTAAACCTTTCGAATCATATTAATAATCACGCAGATTTCAGGAAACTGTACACTCATCTATTGTTGGTGGCACTGGTGAAAGCACCCAGTGAAATTCAGGGCAGCTATTAAACCGATGAAGTTTGTGTAGCAACATGGAAATGTACTGGTATGTGAGGCTAAGTGAGAACAGCTGAGTTCAGAATTAGGCCTTGCAGTGTTTATTGCAACAAAACATTTTTGCATACATGTCACCAGGGCCTGGAAAAAGACTTGGAAAAATAAAAACATCTGATGTGTTAAGCGGAAAAGTTGCGGTGGTTTTTTTTGTTTGTTTTTCTTTTTCCCTGACTTCTACTGTTGCTGTTTCATTTGTTTGTACAATAAATGCAAAGGAAGGCCCCCCAGTGACCCACTTTTCCATCTTTAGTGGGCCTGCTGCTCAGGACCGGCTCTGCCCCCTCTTAACTGGCCAGGCGTCTCCAGACTGAGCAAATCTCCTTCCTCCAAGCCCCCTCGACTCTTGGTTCCTCCCCTCCTGTGGCCCTCATCTGGCTCCACCGTGACTGGGTCGTATAGTCTGGGGCCTTGAGGGAGAGAACAAAGACCCACCCCCTTTGTGCTCACTCCATGCATCTGACAGCCAATTGCCACTAAAGTAATATTTGTTGAATCCAACATTTTGATTTCCTGTTTCTAGTTTCTCTGTCTGCAAGAGGCAAACAGGACAATGGAAGCCTGGGTGAGGTTAAAAAGGCCTGAAATATTTCAAAGCTGTGGAAGAGAGAGGCAAGAGGATGGGATGAATTGGGAGATTAGGTTTGACATATAAACTACCATGTGTAAAACAGATGGCTAGTGGGAACCTACGGTAGAGCACAGGGAGCTCAGCTCCGTGCTCTGCAGTGACCTAGATGGATGGGATTGTAGGTGGGGAGGTGGGAGATCCAAGAGGGAGGGGATAGATGTATACATAGAGCTGATTCACTTCATTGTACAGCAGAAGCTAACACAACATTGTCAAGCAATTACACTCTTAAAAAAAAAAAAAAAAAGGATGGGTGGAGGGTGGGTGGTGACACAGCCACAAAACCTCCAATTAGACTTTTATTATAACACAATTCATTAGAGCATAATTAAATTTCTTACTAAATGATTAGCCATAAGTTTAGGGAAAAAAAAAGAAAAAATTTTAGGTAATTTGGAATTCCTCATAAGGGATATAGGAGAGAGGGGGACAAAATATCAGTATATCCCGAAGATCCACAGACCCCCAGCGGTGGGTGTTGGGACATTAAGGAAGATGGAAACACCGGAGTTGGACGTTACATCAGCCAGCACCTAGTTCCACCATCCATTGTATAGACAGAGAGGATGAGGTCAGGAAGTGGAGTGAAGTACCCCCAGCAAGTTAGCCCCGGTGCTTCCTGCGTCCCTTCCACCCTCCATGGGCCAGCTTCATCCACAGCAGCAGCTATATCTCTGGCATGAGCTACCATATGATCCAGCGATCCCACTCCTGGGCATATATCCAGAGAAAACTATAATTCAAAAAGATACATGCACCCCAATGTTCCTTGCAGCACTATTCACAATAGCCAGGACATGGAAGCAACCTAAATGTCCATCAACAGAGGAATGGATAAAGAAGATGTGGTACATATATACAATGGAATATTACTCAGCCGTAAAAAAGAATGAAATAATGCCATTTGCAGTAACATGGATGGACCTAGGGATGATCATACTAGGTCATCTCTGTCTGAAGTTAAGTCAGACAGAGAAAGACAATTATCATATATCACTTATATGTGGAGTCTAAAAAAATGATACAAATGAACTTATTTACAAAACAGAATAGACTCACAGACATAGAGAACAAACTTATGGTTACCAAGGGGAAAGTGGGTAGGGAGGGGATACATTAGGAGTTTAGGATTAAAATATATATACTACTGTATATAAAATAGATAACCAGCAAGGATCTACTGTATAGCACAGGGAACTATACTCAATATCTTGTAATAACATATAGTGGAAAAGAATCTAAAAAAGAATATATATATATAAATCACTTTGCTGTATACCTGAAACCAACACACCATTTAAAATCAACTAGGCCCTGGTGGAGACATGGAGAAAAAAAAGATAGATTTTTATGGAAAAGGAGGGACTAGGGAGAGAAGCCCAGGGAGGTTGGACATGGATGGTGGAGGGGAGGGATGAGGGCATGAGGTCAGCCCATGATGGTGGGTATAAGAAAACAGAGTGGTGTTGGGCGGTAGGGGGGCTTCTTCCCCTGTGCCTCTTCCTTGTATTAAACTCCAATCTTGGGCAAGTCTTCCTGAGAGTTGGCTTCTACCTTCATCAAATAGGATAACAACACCCACCCTCACTACCAGTTTTTGTGAGGATCAAATGTGACAAGGTCATAGCACTTTATAACCAGTCTGTGCCTGCTGGGCCAATGGGGAGGCTGGGCCAGAGAAGACCGGTGTCCAGCTCGAAGTCACATGGCACCTCAGGAGCCAAACTGTGGCCACAACAGTGTCCGCACTCCAGTCCAAGTATCTGATGATGGAAAGTTCTCAGATAACTGTCCAAAAGGCTCATGGTTCTCACTGGACCAAGGTCATCATCCCAGGTGGCCCAGTCAATAAGGTTTGCTGATGGACTGGATGCACATCTGTGCTCTGAACAAGAGTGCTCAGAAATCCTGATCTCGAGAGCCCTCCTTTTGCTCCCAGGTCCCAAACTTCCACCCTCCCACTTTATTGTAGACTGAGCAGCGTTTCCCGCTATTGAGGTGTGAGGTCCCAGTTCCTTCTGGCCCAGCACACAGACTCCCAGGACACAGTGTGGGAAAGGGAGCACCAGGAGGGGGACGTAAGGCCGAAGTGAAAGAGGGGCTGGAGGTTGGTGCAAAAACAATGGGGCAAAGCACCTCGTGGACCATAAAAATGACTTACTACTCACAGGCTCTCTTGTTCTGTGTGCCTTACGTTTAATCCTCACAAGAACTCTATGCGTCCCCGTTTTACAGATGAGGAAACTGAGGCACAGAGTAGTTAAGTAACTTATCAACATGCTCACAGATAGCATTCCATTGAGCCAGGATTTGAACCTGGGCAGGCTGATACCAAGAGGCCCTGCACTTTACTACTGCACCAGGCAGCAAACTGGTGATACTAGGGGAAATTCCAGTGAAATGTTTATCACCCACATAGTGTCATCTGGCAAAAATAAAGCTGGAGGAGGTGGCAAGAGTTTGGCTTCACTCCCAGCTCAGCTATTAATGTTCTGCTCAACCCCTGCAAGGTATATGGAGCCTCTCTGGGTCTCGGCATCCCGGCCATAAAATGGGATAGGGGCAGGGTGGAGTAATTTGCAGTGGGTGAAGTTTAAGAGAGGCTTCACATCCAATGTGAAAAATCGCCCCATTAAATCAAGAGTTTTCCCAATGACATCATGTGGTTGCCTGCTTAGGTCAGTAGAGGCAAAATCACGAGGAAGTTGGAGGCTTCCAAGTCATTTCACAAAATATTTTCAAAGATGAAGAGAACTTGTTAAAAACAATGGAGGTATTTTCTCTTATTTCCAAAGGAAATGATTCAACCTAACCAAAGGTCACTAATGAAAGAGATGAATCCCATCACGTTGTAAACATTTGAGATTCAGCATCTGTTCCCGGCTAGCTGGAGACACAGCCTGGTCTTCTGCTGTGTGTGTGTTCCTTCTAGAGGATTCTGCCACTCAAAAAGACCTTTTTTTAAAAAAACTAAGATTTTCCAACCTGGTGGCATTAGAATCACCTGGAAAACTTAAAAACCAAGCCAAACCAAACCAAAAAAAACAAACAATGACTGGACCTCACTCCCAGTGACTGAATGGGAATCACCCTCTGAGGTCTGGATATCAGTATTGTTTTCAAACTAAGTCTCCCCCACCAGTTCTACTGAACAATCACGGTTTAGGACCATTGTTTTAAAATAGAGGTTCTGCCATTTTATCACTCCAAGAATCATCTGGAGGGCATGTTAAAAACAGATTGCTCTTAGTCACTAATTCCTAAGACTGGGGTAAGGCTCAGTAGTTGACATTTCTAACAAGGGGACCAGTAGTTGCTGGTCCCCTCCCTACTTTGAAAATCACCGTAGTAAAGCTGTGTCTGCTGTTCTAAAAGGCCTTTCACATCCAGTGGAGCAGGGCCGCTCGGCCCTGGCTGTGCACTGGAATCCCTCCGGAAGTTCTGAAACATCCCGAGGCACTAGAGGCACCTCAGACCAACTAAATCATAATCTCTGGGGATAGGACAAGTATTTCTCAAAGCTCAACTGATTCCAGTGTGCAGCCAGGTTGAGATCCACTGCAGGTGGCACACACGCTCACACACACAGCTGTGAGGAAGGCTGGAAACGCTTATTCCTACTTCATTGCCGAGAAAAGTGAGGATCCGAAAGGCTGAGGTCAGTCAGCTAGAACACCGAGGGCCTAACGTTTGAATCCAGATCTCTGGCTCCTCTTCCTGTGCTCTTCCCTTCCACGCTACACACAGCCTGTCTCACACCCACCCACCTGGAGCAGGCTGAGAACCGGAATAGGTGTGGTGATCACGTGGGGCTGAGGCTCTGCCCACGGGAAACAAGGAAGAGCTGCAGGATGAACAGATAGGCACCACTAGACATAAAACAGATAAGCAACAAGGATTTACTGCATAGCACAGGGAACAATATTCAATACCTTGTAATAACCTATAATGGAAAAGCATCTTAAAAAGATATACATACAGATATATATAACTGAATCACTTTGCTGTACACTTGAAACTAACACAACATTGTAAATCACCTATACTTCGATAAAAATTTTTAAGAATTGAAAAGAGAAGGGGAGCAGAAAGTGCCTCTTTGGCATCAAGATGATTTGGAGCTGATTATTTTTAAGAAATGGCAGGCTGGAGAATCTCTGAAAATGGGCCAGAAGTTGCCCTTTTGTGAGGGAAATTTACATTTGTAAGAGAAGTCTCCATTTGCAAGGATGTCTTCCTGGAGGAAGAGAAAGACTCTAAATCTCCAGAAACGGTGTATCAGTGGAGAAGGCATCAGCTTAAATCTGCATAACAAACCTTACCCTTGTTTACTGGGCTTTTCCTGGTCGCCTCCACTAACTGGCCCCGCCCAACACCTTTCTTTTGCCTTTAGCTGAAGGTGGTGTTTAAGGTGGTAGCTTGGGACATCTTAGGGAGTTTCCCTCAGTTCTCCTGGGTATCACCCATGTATACATGAGGTGTGCATACATATTATTAAACTTCTGTTGGTTTTTCCCTTGTTTTTTTTTTTAAATTAATTTTTATTGGAGTTGCTTTACAGTGCTGTGTTAGTTTCTGCTGTACAGCAAAGTGACTCAGTATATATACATATATCCCCTCTTGTTTGGATTTCCTTCCCGTTTAGGTCACTACAGAGCATTGAGGGTTTTTCCCTTGTTAATCTGTCTGTTACACATGGGGTCTCAGCCACAGAACCTAGAAGGGTAGAGGGAAATGACTGGTCCTCCCCTCCACAGCACAGTTCTACAGACTTCCATGGGAACAGCGACAGGCAGCAGGTAGTAATCCCCGCCAGACGCTGAGTGATGGGAGGTCGTCCTGACAGATGGACCAAGCTGGGTGAGGATGGATGGAGTGGGAGGCAGGCAGCTCTTCAGTCTTCAGGAGGCTTCCACCCCACTGTTGGGCCTACCTTTTGAGTTCCCTGAGGTTGCTCGATGCCATTTTGAGGTTTGAAAACATTTGCAATCTCTCCCTGCAAAAATAATGAGTCAACTAGACAGCTCAGTCCCCTCTTCTATGCTGTGATCCACCTGACCCCTTACTCCTTTTAAAAAAGCATGGTGGTGGGGACTTCCCTGACAGCCCCATGGTTAAGACTCTGCGCTTCCACTGCAGGGGGCTCGGGTTCCATCCCTGGTCAGGGAGCTAAGATCCTGCATACCACGTGGTGTGGCCAAAATAATAAATAAATAAATAATAAAAATAAAAAACATGGTGGAATAAACGGAGATAGACCCTTTGCTCTTCTGATGGGGGCGGAGGAGGATGGTTTACTCAGGTGAGATCAGGCTGGCTACAGAGACATTCCAGACACTTTGACCCCAGCAAAATGCTCCAGGCTTCTTTGCCACAAGCCTGACATGGGGACTGTCTATTTTCTTGAAGACCAAAGGCTCACCAAAAAAAAAAAAAAAAAAAAAAAAAAAATCAATGGGATCCAATTGACTTAATCAAAAATTAATTAAAAAAATCAATCAATTTAATCAGAACTAACCAAATTTTGATTAAATTAATTAAATCGAACCAATCTAATAAAAAAATTTAAATAGAGGTGTAGAGGAGAGGGCACAGGTTGAGACTGGGTGTGCTTACAGCAGTGTTTTGCAACCCTGACAGTACATTGTAATCTGAGGGGCTACTGAGGCCTGAGTCCCACCCAGTAAATTATTATGATGATTTAATTGGTTTGGGGCATGACCTGGGCAAAAGGACTTTTTAAAACCTCCCTTTAAAAAATATCGCTTACGTATGTACACATACATGCATATCTTTAATACAATGGGATCATACTAAATGTATATACTATTTTTTTTAAATATATTTATTTATTTATTTATTTTTGGCTGCGTTGGGTCTTCGTTGCTGCACGCAGGCTTTCTCTAGTTGCGGCGAGGGGGGGGCTACTCTTCGTTGCAGTGTGCGGGTTTCTCATTGCGGTGGCTTCTCTTGTTGCAGAACACAGGCTCTAGGTGTGCGGGCTCCAGTAGTTGTGGCACGCGGGCTTAGTAGTTGTGGCTCGTGGGCTCTAGAGCGCAGGCTCACTAGTTGTGGCGCACGGGCTTAGTTGCTCTGCGGCAGGTGGGATCTTCCCAGACCAGGGCTCGAACCTGTGTCCCCTGCGTTGGCAGGTGGATTCTCAACCACTGTGCCACAAGGGAAGTCCTACTATTTGTTTTTAAATTTGCTTTCTTCGGGGACTTCCCTGGCAGTCTGGTGGTTAAGACTCTGCACTTCCAATGCAAGAGGCCCGGGTTTGATCCCTGGTCGGGGAGCTAAGATCTCACATGCTACGTGGTGCAGCCAAAAAAAATTTTGCTTTTTTCTATTTTACTAAGTAATATTATTCTACAAACATTTTTATTTGTCACTAGGTTCTTGTTTACCGGATTATTTTAACTTAGACATTTTAAATGTACTCTTACACTTAGTCTAAATAGTACATTTTGTACACTCTAAATGTATTATTTAGACCTTTAAATGTCTAAATAGTGTTTCATATTGTGGATTTACAATAATTAACATCATTCTATTAGGTATTTAGTTTAACCTTTTCACTATCATAAATAATGTTAGTAAACAATCCATTACATAATGTATTTTGTGCTTAACAATAATTATTTCCTGAGAGTCAATGGTTATCATCTACATTAAACTGTCAACACGAGTAGAAAATGGCATTTCAGTATTGATTCTTTGTTCCTTTTTATAAAAAAAAATTATTGGCGTAGTTGAACATTTGTGTATGTGCATGGTTGCATTATGTTTTGTTTTAACAACACGTAGTTGTTTCTCTGAATTGTCCCTTTGAGTGCTTCGTCCTCCATATCCCTTGCCCCTTACGGTGACATTCACCCTGGTCTTTCAGAACCTGATGGACACATTTTGGATGACATTCTAGACTTTTTAAAAACAGTACCTTTATGTTCACTCCAGATCTGGCGTTCCACAGGCAGCTGGTCCTGGGAGCACCCAAAGATGCTGGGAGCTGGAGCAAGGATTCAGCCACGAACAGGAAAAACAGAGAGGAAGTCCCTTTTCCCCTCCCCTCGCTTCAATTTCTCTCTAATGCTTCTTTTTGGCAAAATCTAAAAGGATGCCTTGGCAAGGGGATCTGGGAAATGGAGTTTGCAGAGTCCCTGCCCCAGCTTTGCTAAGCAGCAAATAAGAGGGTGGATCAATAAGTAGCCTACGGAAGGGTAAGACCCAAGGGGCACAGTGCCCTTGGGACATGACTCACCTGGATTTTATTACCCATCTCTCTTATCTATCTCTCCATGCTCACGGCCCTCTGGTAGTTCCTCTCATGAGAATGGTTCATTCCTAACGCCGATAGGCGCCTGCATGTATGGTTGGCTCCACGGTCTCTGAGACGTTCTTCCTTCCATGGGCTGGTCACCATGTGCCCTCGGATAGGCTATTTGCCTCTTGGTTTTGGAAGAAAACTCCACCAAGGCCCACTAAGTCGATGTTAACTCCAGATGGCAAAATGACACCTACCAAACAGGAAATGAAATATTTCCCTTGCTATTTCTACAGAACACAATGAGACTGTCAACTTGACCTTTAGAGAATTCTCACATGACTTATTGACTTTCTGCCATCCGAACGTCATGTTGCACACAGTTATGGCTTTCCTCTTCCTGTTGAGTCTCTGCATCATGGTCACTCGGGCCACAGAACGCTGTAGCCAAGAACAGTAGAAATGTGCCGATCAGCTTTCGTCCCTCTGGGTGGGAGTCACCCATCGGTTCTCCTCTAGGACATGCCCTGTATTCGCTCACACAGAAGGGAACCAGTGGCTTTCCAATCCCACCTGCTTTTCAAGGCTGTTAATCCCATCTTTCCTGCCCCTTGTTCTGCTCCACTGACCCCCCCTCTGCGTTCCAGCAGCCTGCCCTGCAGATCCAGAAGCCAGAGATGCGCATAAGAAGGCGTGCGTTCCTTGGCGTACCGCAGATGGCTTCATACTCAGTTCCCGGGGAGAGTTCACCTGAGGAGTGGTCGGGGGAAGCTGGCTCTAGCATTTGCAAAGTCTCTTGTTAGGATATATCTTTCCACCAGCTGAACTGGAGAAACTCCAGTCCCACCACATCCGTGAGGAAAATGAAAGAAAGGGTAATGTGGAAATTAACTAGGGATATTGCACCCCCTTCTCTGCCCTTGCATCTCCTCTCCTCCCCACTTGCCTCTGGGAATTTTTTCACAGCCTGCCTTCTGAACCCTCTTACTCCATATTGCTTATTCACTTTGTTTACCCTTCAGGTCAGATTCCTTTTTTGTCTTTTGCTTTCTCCTTGAGACTCAACCATGCGTCTCCCCTTGTTTCCATGCCTACCCCACCCAGGACAGCTCACCAAGACCCGTTCAGCTACACCAGAATCTCCTCTCTGGAACGCCCACCTCTGTTCACTGGGGCCACTCTGACCTGCAGAGCAACATCTTCCTCAAGTGCTTTCATTCCCTTCCCTCAGATTTGCCCTGCTCAACTCAGACAGAGGTTCCCTCTCTGACTCTGTTTAAAGCTCTTGCCAGAGGAGCTGGAAGGGTGATTTTAAAGGAGGAGGATTTGCTTGGGCAGGGGCAAGGGCCATTTTTCACCATCATCAGCCATCGCTTCTCCCAGAAGGATGCGATGGGAACTACAGGAAACAACTCAGCGGAGCCTGGACCATCCCTGGCCTACCCATCCACCACCCATCTCAACAACCTGCTGGGTGCTTATGATGAGCAAAAGCTGAGGCTTGAGTGCACTAGGGGGCCTCATCTCATCACTGAGGTCCACTCCCCAGAACACACGTTCTTCCCCCAAACTCCCAAGCACTTGCAGGAGACAGTACTTTCGACAGACAGGACTCTTTCTGGCCCCTTGGCTTTTCTCTGAGGCCTCCACCAGAAGCGGCCTGATAGACTTTGCTGGGCCAATGCGTCGTAGAAAGCTCCACGCGACAAATTCTATCTAAAATTCGGTGCCAGAGAAAGTCCCGTTCCCTCAAGGAGAAGGTGTGCTTCTGCCTCTTTAATAAAAAGAATGATGTGAAAGCAGTCTTTGCTCTCCGCAGGGTACACTGAACCAGGTGTAGTGACAAAATTGGAGGAATTCCAGCACCAGCTTCGTGGTCCATTCACAGAGTCCTTTCTATGGGCTTGTGAACAGAGCCCATCTCAGGGTCCTCACCCCCTCCTCTGTTGCTGTTGGTTGCAGTCTCTGTGCAGGGACGAATGATTACAGGGAATACCAGAAGCCCACACAGAACCTCGGGATCAATAGGGTGTAAAAGAGGGAAGGAGGGAAGCTTCCATCATAGGTCTCACTGTCGGCTAGATTGGCGAACAGCAAATGAACGCATGTGTGAATGTATGCGTGAGTAAAAGAATGGACAAACAGGACTTCCCTGGCGGTCGAGCGTTTAATTGCAGGGGCTGCGGATTCGGTCCCTGGTCGGGGCAGTAAGATCCCGCATGCCACGAGGCCAAAAACAAAACAAAACTTAGCGAGGTCGCTCTAAAAGAAATGTACAAAAATGCTTTTCCCCTAAGCTATCACTAACTAGTTAAACAGAAAAACAGAATACAAAACCAGTTCAAATCTCCACAGAAAAAAACACACAAAACAGTACTCAAACCACAAATACATTTAACACAAAAAGTATAGGACCAGTATAAAGAAAACGGCAAAATATCACTACGGAACATATAATAATATTTAAATAAATAGCCGTACCATATTCCCAGAGGCGAAAACGTTATTAAAAGATGTCACTTCTTAGGACTTCCCTGACGGTTCAGTGGTTAAGATCGCACTTCCACTGCAGGGGGTGCAGGTACGATCCCTGGTCGGGGAACTAAGATCCCGCGTGCCACGCGGCGCAGCCAGAAAAAAAAAAAAAAAAGAACGGACAGGCAAATCTATATCTGTAAGGTCAATTGTCTCCTGGCTTACGCTCTGCCTGGGGTGCAACTGAGATGCTTTCTGCCCCATTTAGCTACCTCAGGCCGTGAAAGGTTCCGCCACCCACCCTATGCTGGTCATTTTGGCCCTCAGCCCCCTTTGCATTCCTCCATGGGCTGCCCTGTGCGGCAGGAGCTGGGTCCTGCACACGGCATGCAGATACTGCACACTGGTTAGACTCTGGCCCTGAGGAGCACTGGCAGGAGGTGGGAGGATGGGGAGGGAAGGCTTTCCGAGCCGTCGTTCTTGCAGCAGCACTCGGGAGGGAGGACTCCTGGGCTCCAGCTCAGGCTGCCGTGACGTCAACAGTCTCTTCAGCCAGATGCTGGGGTCTGTGGCTCAGGTGGTGTCAGGGCCAGCAGGAGCCCTGATCTGGCAGCCTGCCTTCAACCACGGCAGCAGGGACGCAGGCTCTGACTTCCTGGGGCACCAAGGGGTTGGCAGCTGCACAGGTGCGGGAGCCTCAGCCTCAGGGCATCTAGATCCCGGACTCTAGGGAGCACCAGCTCCCTCTTAGCTCTCTCCTCTAGGGGTCATCCAGTCTCTTTATCTGCTGCTCTGGCCCACAAAATGTAATCCATTCCCTGTATCCACCTCTTGCGAGCTGGTACAAGCTGGCTTCAGCCCCTTACGGGGACAGGCATCAGCTGTTTTTTTGAAGCTTCTAGCTGAGCCCGAAGTGCAGCTAAATTTGTAGTCCGCTGCTTTAGAACAACAGCCCTCAAATTTTAACACTCTTCGGGATCACCTGGAGGGCTCGATAAAGCACAGACTGCTGTGCCCACCCCACCCCCAGCTTCTGACTTAGTAGGTCCACCTTGGGGGGCCAAGAACTTACCCTTCTTACAAGTTCCCAGAAGACGTTAATGTTGCTGGTCTAGGGAGCCCACTTTGAGTAAAAATATTGCCAGCCTTTTCAGTAATCAAGACAGTACAGTACTGGTACAAAAGCAGAAATGTACATCAATGGAACAGGTTAGAAAGCCCAGAGAGAAACCCACGCACATAGGGTCACCTTATCTTTGATAAAGGAGGCCAGAGTATACAATGGAGAAAAGACAGCCCCTTCAATAAGTGGTGCTGGGAAAGCTGGACAGCTACATGTAAAAGAATGAAATTAGAACACTTCCTAACACCATACACAAAAATAAACTCCAAATGGATTGAAGACCTAAATGTAAGGCCAGACACTATAAAACTCTTAGAGGAAAACATAGGCAGAACACTCTATGACATAAATCACAGCAAGATCCTTTATGACCCACCTCCTAGAGAAATGGAAATAAAAACAAACATAAAGAAATGGGACTTACTGAAACTTAAAAGCTCTTGCACAGCAAAGGAAACCATCAACAAGACGAAAAGACAACCCTCAGAATGGGAGAAAATATTTGCAAACAAAGCAACTGACAAAGGACTAATCTCCAAAATATACAAGCAGCTCATGCAGCTCAATATCAAAAAAACAAACAACCCAATCCAAAAATGGGCAGAAGACCTAAATAGACATTTCTTCAAAGAAGATATATAGTTTGCCAACAAACACATGAAAGGATGCTCAACATCACTAATCATTAGAGAAATGCAAATCAAAACTACAGTGAGGTATCACCTCA
>NC_041224.1:39376981-39388460 GCF_002837175.3 Physeter macrocephalus | reverse complement strand
GTAGAGCTGATTCACTTTGTTATACAGCAGCAACTAACACACCATTGTAAAGCAGCTATACTCCAATAAAGATGTTAAAAACTAAAAAAAAAAAAAAATGCCAGTCTCAGTTCCTGGTTAACTTCCTTTCTGGGAATGGGCCGGGTTTGGATGAAATCAGTCTGTCCTAACCTCTTCTTGCAGGTAGCAATTCCCACCCATAGGACGGCAGGCACAGTGACTGTTCAGTGCTTCAGCCTTGAGGATGCCCTGGGGGTTCTGCAGCCCCTGCAGCAGACTGTGAGTCCTCCCAGCTCCTCCCCCACCACACACTCAACCCCCTGCTCCCAGGGCGTAGGGTAAGTGGGTGGAGTTGGGGAGCAAGCAGCAAAGCTATCGCTCAGAAGGCCATTACCAGCTCCCTGGGGGCAGTCTCAAGTGCCTGATCCTGTCACCATGGCGACTGACGGTTATTGGTGGGCTGGGATCCAGAAGAATGAGGACTGAGGCTTGTCCAAAGGCTAAGGAAAGTAAGAGGCATTTTGTCGTTGGCCCATGAAACAGTATAAGAAAAGCTTATCCAGGTTTCTGCTACATTAGGTAAGAAGAGAACTAGGAGGGTTCATCAGGTTAGAAATAGGCAAAATGATGCTGCACATATTCTCTAAGGGACGAAGCAAACAGTGACCTTCCTGAAGACAGGGATTTTGCGTTACTCATCTGCGCCCATCAGCTAGCTATACCCAGGGCGTGCAGGGAGCAGAGATGGATTTCAATAGATGCTTGCCCTGCGGTGAGTGATGTACACCATTACATCTCAGAATCAGATGGAGCCTTCTCTCTGGGTTCTGGGTTTCCCACATTTCATAGCATGATCTGAGAAGGCAGGGGGTGGTGACAGAATTCTCTGTATTCTAGGACAACTTCTTAAGCTTCCTAAGCCTCAGTTTCTCATCTGTAAAACAGAGATGCTGTCTATCGTGTGGGACTTAAGTGACCTGATTCGTTAAAAAATACTAGGCACAGTGACAGGCAGGTAACAAACGTTCACTGTTGTGACACAGTGAGCTGGGAAGCAAAAATGGACTGAAGTAGGCACCCCTACCCTACCCCCGGTGCTTCTGAAGCATCCAGGGAGCATCTAGGGAGCTGTGTATGAAGAGCAGAGGTCCCCAGCCTCCCAAGGACCCCCGTGATGGGAACTGCCCCCTTCACATACTATGGTGAAAACATTCCACACAAATTTAGGAGCTGCATGTCAAAAAGAAAACCAAAGGGCTTTCCTGGTGGCACAGTGGTTGAGAGTCCGCCTGCCGATGCAGGGGACATGGGTTCGTGCCCCGGTCCGGGAGGATACCACGTGCCGCAGAGCGGCTGGGCCCGTGAGCCATGGCCGCTGAGCCTGCGCGTCCAGGGCCTGTGCTCCGCAACGGGAGAGGCCACAGCAGTGAGAGGCCCGCATACCATAAAAACAAACAAACAAACAAACAAAAAAGAAAACCAAAGAGATCCTAAGAGAAAATTAGATTTTTCACATCTTTTGGATTTAATGTGGGCAAGTCTTTTCTAAGCATATGAGCATAGTCAGAAAGCATAAAGAGAAAGAGTAACGAACGCAATGACCCCACAAATATTTTTATTTGCGTTAAGTCAAAAGGCTCACATAGGACATAAAGGAGGCATCAATAAATATTGACTGAAAGAGTGAACAAGTAAGTAAAATTAAAAGGAAAATTAAGCACTGGGAAAATATTTGCAACTTTATGACAGAAGATTACAGGATTAAAATCCTTAATATAGAGAAGAATCTCATGAACTAATGTGAGAAGAAAATGAACACCTACAAGACAAAGGGGCAAAAGCTGTGAACAGACAATTCACAAATATGAAATGCAAATGTCCAATAAACGTAAGAAGTGGTTCAATTTCTTTGATTACGCAAGTTGAAACACCCAAGACGTTTTTGCTTATCAAATTAAGAAGGATAAAATTATGCCAGCTAGAAGTAAAGGGTGCAAGGAAATAATAATCTTCATGCTCTACAACTGGGAGTAAAAAGAGGTATAGTTTTTAAAATTGAGATATAATTCACATAACCCTCAACTCATCTTTTTAAAGTATAAAATTCAGTGTTTTTTAGTAGAGTCATAAAGTTGTGCAGCCAGCACCACTATCTAACTCTAGAATATTTTCATTATTCAAAAAAAAATCCCCAGGGCTTCCCTGGTGGCGCAGTGGTTGAGAGTCCGCCTGCTGATGCAGGGGACACGGGTTTGTGCCCTGGTCTGGGAAGGTCCCACATGCCACGGAGAGGCTAGGCCCGTGAGTCATGGCCGCTGAGCCTGCGCGTCCGGAGCCTGTGCTCCACAACGGGAGAGGCCACAACAGTGAGAGGCCCGCGTACCGCAAAAAAAAAAAAAAAAAAAAAAAAATCTCCAGTACCCCATAGCAGTCTCTCTCCATTTCCCCCTCCTCCCCAGCTCCTGGCAACCACTAATCTACTTCCTTTCTCTATGGGTTTACCTATTCTGGACATTGTATATATTTGGAACCAGCAACATGTGGCCTTTTGTTCTAGTTTCTTTCACTTGGAATAATGTTTTCAAGATTCATCCATGTTGTAGCATGTATTAGTACTTCATTCGTTTATGGCTGAATAATATTCCATTGCATGGATATAGCACTTTTTGTTTATCTGTTCATTAGTTGATGGGCATTTGGGTTGTTTCCTCTTTTTGGCTATTATAAATAATGCTGCATGAACATTCGTTTACAAAGTTTTGTGTGAACAAGTTTTCAGTTCTCTTAGGTATATACCTAGGAGTGGAATTACTGAGTCTTATGGTAACTCTATGTTTCAACTTTTGAGGAATTGCCAAACTGGTTTCCAAAGTGACTGCGCCATTTTACATTCCCCCTAGTTTTATAAAACAGTTCTATTACTCCACATCTTTGTTAACACTTGTTATTGTCTGTCTTTTCAATTACAGCCATCCTAGTGGGTGTATAGTGCTACATGTTTTCTCAATGCTATATGGTTTCTCATGGTTTTGACTTGCATTTCTCTAGTGGTTAGAATGTTGAGCATCTTTTCATGTGCTAGGTACATCCTTTTTGGAGAACAATTTGGAACTATGTTTAAAAAACTACTAAATGTGCATATACTTTGACCATAATTCCTGATTCTAGAATCCATACCAAGGACTAATTATGGATGGCTAAGAAATTTACCTGAAATTATGCTCATCATGATGTTAGGTAAAGAGCAAAGAGTTGGAAACAAAGTCTAACTATTGGGTGTTGATTAAATAAGTGATGGTCCATCCATAAAATGAATACAATAAAATAATTTAAAATAATTCTGTAGAAGACTAGTGACATGGAAGTATATAGTTAATTAAAAATACAGGCTATAAAACATTACAATCCTAATTTTATTCAAAAATGTATAAATATGTGGGGGAAAATGGCCATAAAGACATCATAAAGATATATACCAAAATACTAATAATGATTATGGATACTTTTTTTGGTAACAGCTATTTTTTTTGTTTGTTTGTTTTTGTTTTTGTGGTACGCGGGCCTCTCACTGTTGTGGCCTCTCCCGTTGCGGAGCACAGGCTCCAGACGCGCAGGCTCAGCGGCCATGGCTCACGGGCCCAGCCGCTCGGTGGCATGTGGGATCTTCCCGGACCGGGGCACGAACCCGTGTCCCCTGCACCGGCAGGCGGATTCTCAACCACTGCGCCAGGGAAGCCCCTGTTTGTTTTTTTGATATTGAGCTGCATGAGCTGTTTGTATATTTTGGAGATTAATCCCTGTGTGTCACTTCATTTGCAAATGTTTTCTCCCATTCTGTGGGTTGCCTTTTCATTTTGTTTATGGTTTCCTTTGCTGTGCAAAAGCTTTTAAGTTTAATTAGGTCCCATTTGTTTATTTTTGTTTTTATTTTCATTACTCTAGGAGGTGGATCAAAAATTATCTTACTGCCATTTATGTCAGAGAGTGTTCTGCCTACGTTTTACTCAAAGAGTATTATAGTATCTGGTCTTACATTTAGGTCTTTAATCCATTTTGAGTTTATTTTTGTGTATGGTGTTACAGAATGTTCTAATTTCATTCTTTTACATGTAGCTGTCCAGTTTTTCCAGCACCACTTATTGAAGAGACTGGCTTTTCTCCATTGTATATTCTTGCCTCCTTTGTCATAGGTTAGGTGACCATAGGTGCGTGGGTTTATCTCTGGACTTTCTATCCTGTTCCATTGATCTATATTTCTGTTTTTGTGCCAGTACCATACTGTTTTGATTACTGTAGCTTTGTAGTATAGTCTGAAGTCAGGGAGCCTGCTTTCTCCAGCTCCATTTTTCTTTCCCAAGATTGCTTTGGCTGCTCGGGGTCTTTTGTGTTTCCTTACAGATTATAAATTTTTTGTTCTAATTCTGTAGATCAATTTGTATTGCCATCGTAACAATATTAAGTCTTCCAATCCACGAACATGGGATGTCTTTCCATTTATTAGGTCTTCTATAATTTCTTTCAACAATGTTTTAGAGGTTTTGGAGTGTATGTTTTGTATTTCTTTTGTTAATGGGTAATGTTTTCAGTGTGGTAAAATATACAAAGCATAAAATTTACCATTTTATCCATTTTTAAGTGGCATTAAGCACCTTCACCTTACTGTGCATCCGTCATCAGCATCCATCTCCAGAACTTCATTCTCCCAAAGTGAAACTCTGTACCCGTTTAACACTGACTGCCCTTTCCCTTCTTCCTCCAGCCCCTGGTCACCACTATCCTACTTTCTGTCTTTTTAAATTTGATTATACTTGATACTTGGTATAAGTGAAATCATATGTACTGAGAGCCCTTCAGCGTTTCCCATAATCTGTGAACTGATATGTATTTACAATGGCTCCAACGTGTGGTTCATGTAATCACTTTGCTGACAACTTGGAAAGTTGTCTCATTTCCTTCCTCGGAGTTGTGGGTCAGAACGTGATTGGCAGAAGTACCTTGGATTTTTTTCCATGAGCAGTAAGACCTGACACTTGTAAATACTCTGTACCTCTCACCCACCTTCATGATGCAGTGCCTGGGGAAGTTTATACCTATTCCTGGGTATGGAACAATGAACAGTGAAGGTGAATCCATTGACCTGTTGGTTAGTGATACTCCCTGTCTTTCGACTCAGGTCCCTGCTATTTCCACCCTAACCGTGTGGTCTTCCTTTTCCTAGGCAACACAGAAAGCAGGAAAGAATAGAATTCAACGGAGCAGTTTTGGTGAACAAGTCAACATGCAAACAGGAACAAGAGCCCTGGGACTTTCCTAAAACAAACAAAGCATTTAAAAGAAATAACAATATTTAGCAGAACTCAAAACTTCCAATTCCAGATTAGGAAAACAACTTGCTGCAACCAAAAACTCGCACATCACAACACCAAAAAAAGGTACATTAAGTTTAAGAAATCTTTTTATGATGGGAAAAGATCAGTTTTCAGCTCCAGGAAGAACTACTGAGTCCTCAACTGATGCAACTCAATGGCCCATCCCAACTCTTGGTTCATTCCTGCTTCCTCAAGTGCCCATTTTCCCGTCAAATTGCTATTGTCCCTAAGCCTTCTCGTTTCCTCTTAATCATATTTCTTCCCCTAGGCCCTTTTTCACTAATGAGTCAAAGCTCCAGGCAGCTGTCAAATATTCCTCTTGTGCAGGCCAAGCCTTCCAAGGAGTGACACCACAAATTTCAGATGCAAACGGATGTGATGAAGCAATTGATGTTGGACTTGGCACGGCCCTCGGCAGAGAAATGGAGCTGCAGGGGAAGGAGCCATGTGGGCCAGGATACACATTATTTCCAGGAGAGTCATTGGGATATAAATCGCACATGGCCCAGATTCAGAGTCTGGAGTCAAACATTTGGGAGATCATATGGTCCAGAGTCTCTCAGCCCAGCTACACTTGGGATCAGTAAACATCCTAGACCAAGGATCTGAAAACTATGGCCCGTGGACCCAATATAATCCTCTGCCCAATTTTGCATGGCTGGCAATCTTTACGTGATTTTTAAATATTTGAAAAAATCAAGTAATATTGTTGACATTAAAATTATATACAATTATGGGGCTTCCCTGGTGGTCCAGTGGTTGAGACTCCACTTCCACTGCAGGGGGCGCGGGTTTGATCCCTGGTCAGGGAAGATCCTGTATGCCACACAGTGCATGGCCAAAAAAAAAAAAAAAAAAATTATATATAATTAAAATTTCAGTTTCTAAAATTAAAGTTTTGTTGGATACCACCACACCCATTGAACTATGCCTATGTCTATGGCTGCTTTCTTGCTACAATGGAAGAGTTGAGTAGTTGTGTCAGAGACTGTATGGCCCACAGAGCCTAAAATATTTACTCTCTGGCCCTTTGCAGAGAAAGTTTGCTGTACCCTGTATTAAACTCTTTTTCACTAACCACAATAGCAAGAGAAGAGAAAGGAACAGGGGAAGAGCCAAACCAAACCACAACCATCACCTCTAAGATGGGGAGCCTAGCCTTGTCAGATAGGAACAGGGCTTGGGAACCACTAATTAGGTCTGGCCACTGAGTGTCCATGAGGGTCCCTCTGGATGCAGTGAGGGATGGGACAGGCCCAGTGACTGACCCCACTGTTGTAGCATCTCACCCTGCTAGGGCCCATCCTTATCACTCAGTGTGTCTCTGGACGGCCATTATGAGAGTAGCCATTCCTCTCCTAGTCCCCAAGGGAGAAAAAGTCTAAGTTCAGCTCCATTTGGCAGATGGAGAATTTTTTTTTAATTAATTAATTTATTTGGTTGTGCTGGGTCTTAGTTGTGGCAGGCAGGCTCCTCAGTTGCGGCACGCAGGCTCCTTAGTTGTGGCATGCGAACTCTTAGTTGCGGCATGCATGTGGGATCTAGTTCCCCGAACAGGGATCAAACCTGGGCCCCCTGCATTGGGAGCGCAGAGTCTTAACCACTGCGCCACCAGGGAAGTCCCCTGGCAGATGGAGAATTTGGATGTTGGCTCAAGACCTTACGTGGAGTAGCAGCAATGCTGGGTGTAACTGACATACTCAAGATCAGTCCCCTCTCTAAATTCAGCTTCTTCCCTGGGCTCAGTCCTGTGTCCTGATACAGCCCAGGGCGGTGGATCATGTCTTCAGCCTTCCCAAGGGCCGTCTTGTGAAAGATGGTTCTGTGAGGTCCCAGAGCTCAAAACTAGTACTAACGGGAGGAGCGACAGTAGATTTGAACCCAACGTGAGAGAGGCTCGGCTCACAATGTTTGCTGAGCAGAGCTGGATCCAGCCACCGTGGGAGGCAATGAGCTTGCTGCTTTGGCAGAAATGCTGTGGGTAGTGAGAAAGGTGGTGGGCTCAGATGACCTCTGGATGCTAGGATTATCTGAATCAATTCATGGATTAAGGGGCAGAGTCTGTGGACTCGGACACTGCATGCAGCAGCTCAGAGCATGGTTTCTGAAGTCAGAGCTGTCCCAAGTTCAAATCATGACTCCGTCACTTACTCGGCTTTACTTGGTAAAGCTGAGCCTCAGCTCCCACATCTGTAAAATGCGAATATGGTCCTTACCGCACTGGGATACGGTTAGGGATAAATTACAGCACATTTAGTGTCAACAAGAGGTAGCTGTTGTTGCACATGTATTATAAGAAATCTTCACTGGTTGTTGATTGCCTTATACATCAGTTGAGTCAACTCTTGGTAGGAAAATTTATCTTTTTGTTTTTCCAAAGCCATTTGAGGGCAGGGAATAGAGGAAATGAAGAAATAAATAAAATAGCTCTCTGGGGTTACACATCAGCCTTCAGGCGGGAGATGGTGACGGTTCTGTGTCTTCCTGGGATCAGTGACATCAATGTGTCCTTCATCGAGACTGTTGCTTCAAATCAGGTTGTTGAATTTCTCCCCGTGACTCGAAAGGGTTGGGCAAAGAGGAGAGATGCTCGTCAAATGCCTGATGGTAATGTTACAGACGATGGCTGGCAGGGATTTGGGAATCAGAGAAGATCACGTTAATTTGTTTTTAAATATTTCCCAAATGTTTTACAAAACCATTAATCAAGAACCCCGTTTGGTTGGAAAACAAATGTTGGTGGTGAGTAATGAATACCAGCTTCCGTCACTTTTGTCCTTTTCCGGGAGTTTCTAAAGCTCTGGACTTGCTGGCTTAACAGTTTACTGACACCAAGGGAGATTTTTATAAACTGCAGCATCTACGGGCTGCTTTACCGATATCAGGGAGCTAAGCCCACCTTTAAGAGAGCATAGGGCAGGGCAGCTTAACTTCTTCTGCTGGGATGCACGTTTCTTGAATTCTTTTTAATCCAGTTCTCCTACTGGGTGCCAAACACTGTATGAGGCTTTGGAGATAACAGAAATGAGTGGGGCAGTCACTGTCCTTAAGGGAACCACGCAGCTGTGTCCATACAAAGCGGCCCCTGCCCCACGTGTGAGCATGGAGCAGGAATGCCTCGTCAGGCTGGGGGGGGGCCACAGAAGGCTTCCTGAGCTAAGTTTGGAAGGTCATTAGTTAAGGGCAAGGGCATCAGAAGCAAAGTTGCTGCGTAGTCAAAGGCGTGAAGGCTGGCGACAGCCTCCAAGAGCAGCAGAGTAAAGTCCAGTGGGGGAGGGAGGCAAGAGTTGGCCATGAAGCTGGAGTGATGGATGGGCAGGGCCTTCCGGGCAGGCCTTGAATGCCGTGTGAAAGAGCGTGGACTGTCCCGTGGGGGAAGCGTGAAGGGTTTTAGGAAGAGAGGCGTCAATCAGATTTGCCCTTTTATTTATTTATTTATTTATTTTTATTATTTTATTTTTTTTTTTTTGCTGTACGCGGGCCTCTCACTGCTGCGGCCCCTCCCGTTGCGGAGCACAGGCCCCGCACGCGCAGGCTCAGCGGCCGTGGCTCACGGGCCCAGCCGCTCCGCGGCATGTGGGATCCCCCCCGGACCGGGGCACGAACCCGCGTCCCCTGCATCGGCAGGCGGACTCTCAACCACTGCGCCACCAGGGAAGCCCCAGATTTGCCCTTTTAAATAGACATTTTGTGAGCCACAGTGTGGAAGACCAGCTAGAAGGCATGAGCCTGGGCTTGGAGGCTGCTGAGGGGCTGCGGAGGCACCAGGGTAGTAACGACCCCTCCTCCTTTCCTTCACGGCCCTCACCAGCTGCCGGGGTCATGTCCTCATGGGGGGTGGGGTGGTCACTCAACGTTTGCTGACTTAGCAGGAAGTTGTATCAGCAGACCCAAGTGTCCCGGGGTTAATGTGTGCGCGTGTGTGCGCGCGTGTGTGTGTGTGTGTGTGTGCCTGTTTGATGGGAGTTTCCATCGACCTTGAAAATGACAGTGAAACCAGACACGCTTGAACTGTACTGCACATCAGTCAAATGTGAGTCATTTGCATTTTGAACTCAGGAGGCCCTCATTTAAGTCGGCCAGTGGAGGAAGCATGGCTTCCATCACGGAGCCTGCTTAATCATGATCAAATTCAGCCCTTGCAGGTGTCATAGGTACGTGAGCGGAGGACGTGTGAAACAGCAGGGTTGACGGAGGGGTACATGAATGACGTGAAACAGATTTTATGCCGTGAAGCAGGTGTATGGAGCATTGCCCACAGGCACCACCTCCTTGCATCTGCAGAGCAGCCTCGTGTTACCGTCTTTTATACCTGAAAACACCGGAGTACAAGAATGTGGAGTAGAGAACACCCTGGAGGCCCAAGTGCGGCACGCCTGACTGTCCGGAGAGCCAGACAGGGAGGGTGCCTGCTCCTCCTCCTTGGCCTGTTGCAAAGCGACTCTGAGAACAGAACAGACTGTAACATGACTGCATGTTGATAACCACAGCACTTCTGACTGAATGAGATTGTTATTCCCTTGGGAGGTGTGGTAGGCTGAACAATGACCTCCCAAAGAGGTCCTCATCCTAATCCCTGGATCCTGCGAATAGGTCACTTTAAATGGTCAAAGAGACTTTACAGATGAGATTAAATGAAGGATCTTGAGATGGGAGGTGACCCTGGATCATGTGGGTGGACCCAGTGGAATCACGAATCTTATACAAGGGAGGCAGGAGGATCAGAGTTGGTAGTTGAAGATGTGACAGGGCAAATAAGAGGCTGGAGCTACTGCAGGAAGGGGTCTTGAGCCAAGGAATGCAGGCAGCCCCGTAGAAGCTGAAAAAGGCAAGGAACGGATTCTCCCCGGAACCTCCTGAAGGAACCCGTTGGCGGACACATCGGTTTCGGCCCAGTGAGACTGGATTTGGACTTCTGACCTCCAGGACTCTTAGAGAATAATAAGCTACTATGTGTGTGGTGAATTGTTACGATTGCCATAGGAAACTCATAGTGTTAGACACATATTGCCACACAGCAGCACTGGCTCCTCGTGGAAAAAGGTACTCAGGAATGGCTAACAGAAATGATATGCTCATTCTTTTGAATAAATACTCTCAGCAATAGCATGGCTCCACCTTTTTGATTAAGTTCAGTAAATATTTATCGAGCAACCAATGTCAGGTGCTGTGATGGTTAAAAATGCAATAAAACATGTGCATTCCTCTCAGGTAGCTCACAGTAAAAGGCGGGAACAAATATAAGTCCACACATTTCAGGAATCGAGACAGAAATTGCATGTCCTTAGAGACTCCCAGTGCAACGGAGGGTAAAAAAGGGAGACATCCCTTGGGTCAGGAGGGTCAGGGAACCGATGGAAATCGGTCTGGATTTTGGCATCTAGAGAGTTGGGATGGGGGTAGAGAGAGGAGACAGTTGGAGGCCTGGGATGAGCAAAGGCAAGAAAACAGAGGGAATTCCCTGGTGGTCCAGTGGTTAGGACTCTGCGCTTTCACTGCTGAGGGTGTGGGTTTGATCCCTGCTCGGGGAACTAAGATCCCTCAACCTGCACACCGTGCAGCCAAAAAAAATAAAATAAAATAAAATAAAAAGAGGGAAAAAAAGGCAAGAAAGCAGAAATGCGTTCAGTGTTAGGGAACCAACTGTGTCTCCCAACATTCATATGTTGAAGCCCTAACTCCCCATGTGACTGTATTTAGAGATAGGAAATTTAGGGAGGCAATCGGGTTAGATCAGGTCATAGCGTAGGGCTCTAATCCTATAGGACTGTGTCCTTATAAGAGGAGGAAGAGACACCAGAGATCTCTCTCCCCGAAGGAACACAGAGGGAAGGTGATGTGAGGGCACAGCTAGAAGACAGCCATCCACAGGCCAGGAAGAGAGGTCTCACCAGGAACCAGCCCTGCCAGCACCTTGGCCTTGGCCTTCCACCCTCCGGAATTGTGAGAATAATACATTTCTGTTGTTGAAGCCATCCAGTTGGTGGTATTCTTTTTTTTTTTTTTTTTTTTTTTTTTGTGATACGCGGGCCTCTCACTTGTTGTGGCCTCTCCCTTTGCGGGGCACAGGCTCCGGACGCGCAGGCTCAGTGGCCATGGCTCACGGGCCC
>NC_041224.1:39373027-39376946 GCF_002837175.3 Physeter macrocephalus | reverse complement strand
CTCCCTTTGCGGGGCACAGGCTCCGGACGCGCAGGCTCAGCGGCCATGGCTCACGGGCCCAGCCGCTCCGCGGCATGTGGCATCTTCCCGGACCGGGGCACAAACCCATGTCTCCTGCATCGGCAGGTGGACTCTCAACCACTGCGCCACCAGGGAAGCCCGGTGGTATTCTGATATGGCAGGCAGAGCAGAGGAATACAGGTAGCCACAAGCAGTCAGGTGGGATTGGGAAACAGGATGACACGAAGGAAGAGAAATGAGGTTGGACAAATAGGCGGGACCACACAGCACAATGGCTAAAATACGTGACTGGGACTTCGGAGACCTCCAAAGTCCTTCAGAGTTCGGTCTAGTGAAGAATACGAGGGAGGGGCTGGGTGAGAACACTTTGGGTCGGCAGTGAGGGTTTGCCGTTCTGATGGTATGTCTAGTAAAAATGGGCCGAGCTGCTAGTCTAGTGTTTCTGGAAGAGGGTGAGAAGAACGTTCCTCTCTTCTCCTTCCAGAAACAGAGCAGTCGGGGTCAGCAAGTTCCAGTTCATTGCTGGGCTGTCTTTAGAAGCAGGGGGGTCTTCCCTGGTGGCGCAGTGGTTAAGAATCCACCTGCCAATGCAGGGGACATGGGTTCAAGCCCTGGTCCGGGAAGATCCCACATGCTGCGGAGCAACTATGCCCGTGTGCCACAACTACTGAGCCCACATACCGCAACTACAGAAGCCCGTGCGCCTAGAGCCTGTGCTCCACAACAAGAGAAGCCACTGCAGTGAGAAGCCCGCACACCTCAAGGAAGAGCAGCCCCCGCTCGCTGCAACTAGAAAGCCCGCGCGCAGCAATGAAGACCCAACGCAGCCAAAAATGAAATAAATAAATAGAGAAAAAAAGAAGAGGGGAGGCAGTCTGGAAGACAGGGGAGGGGGTCCTCTGCTTCACAACCTCCAGCCCACTGCCATACACACACACACGTGCGCACGCGTGCGTACGCACGTGCGGGTGTGCACACACACGTGCACAGACACACACAGGCACACACGCATCCCTGGAGGAGGGATACCCCTTTCTGCTGTGCTGTTTGGACTTGGGCCCCCTTCCTCGACAACCCTCCCCATGCCTGCACTATTAATCTGGCTGTGGTCTTAGATATGCTGAGACACAGAGGGAGAAGCAGGTGTCTAAGTCCTACAGCCTTGCTTTCCCTGCTTCCCAGATGGGACCTCACACATCCTGGACAAGTCTGCATGAGCTCCAGGGTGACACCTGGCATTGCTTTGAGTTGGTGGTCAAACATCGCTACAGATTTTCTCAAAGGCTGGAAATCTGAGGGGGTATCCGGTAGTCCGTTCAGTGCTGGGGCCTCTTGAAAGAGAGAGAACCCGACCATACTCAGTTTAGAACATCCTACCTCTTTTTCCTAGAGACACACTTTGGGCTTGGCATCTTCTGTCCAGGAAATCCCAGGAATCTGGTGTTCCTGAATTCCCTATCCACACCTCCCTTGTACTCGCTGGCTGGGTGCACAAAAAGCCACATGGCACTGCATCCAAAATGAACAGACAATTTGGAGTTCTTTGCTCACCTCACGGCTATGCCCACGTTCAGGCAGGCTGCTCCAGCCTTTTCACGTGGATCATTTTCGTGGCTGCCAGACAGCTCTTCTTGTTCAAGTTTCCACTGCGGCACATCGACAAGGTACAGCCATACCTCTTCTGCGTGTGAATACAACTTTATTTTTTTGCGACTGGACTCAGCTTAATTCGGTAGATGGTAGAAAACTCTTGTTCTTTCACTCAACTCTGCTTTAAAAGTTAGTACCTTTTGGATCAAATCTGAGACTCTCCCCATTTCGCTCCACTTTTCAGCTCCCTGCAGGTGGTCTAATTTCTAGAGGACTAAGGGGTATCTTGGCAGGGGCTGCTTCCCTTATCTGTGCCATCTTCTGTCCTTACCTCCTTCTGTTGTGTTGGCAAACTTGGAATCAGACACTAGGTGCTGTATTAACCTGGATCAGACACTGGATGCTGATATTGACCTGGATCAGACACTGGGTGCTGGTATTGACCCGGGATCAGACACTGGGTGCCGTATTGACCCGGGATCAGACACTGGGTGCCGTATTGACCTGGGATCAGACACTGGGTGCCGTATTGACCTGGGATCAGACACTGGGTGCTGTATTGGCCTGGGATCAGACACTGGGTGCTGTATTGGCCTGGGATCAGACACTGGGTGCTGGTATTGAGGGTGCTGGTATTGGCTATTCAGGTCCATGCTCCCCATCTTTGGTACAAAGGCTCCTGTGGTCAACCTTGTTGTGACCCCACACCTTTCACAGCTGCCAACAGTCTCAGCATTTCTGCATCTCCCTGGGAACTGGGGGGCTCTTGCTGCTTCCTCAGGACCACCCTGACCATGGCTGACTTCCTGTTTAGGTGGTGAACTGCTTTGTTATAAAGAGGGCACAAGCCCCACACACGTCTACACCAGGGTTAGTATTCTGTGAGATGACCATGGACCCACCTACATCTACACTCCAGTCTTGCCCATTCTGAATCTCCTCTTCTGCTCTCTGGTCAAATTCTCACTTCATTTTTGGGTGCATAGAGAAGGAGAAATAATTTTCCCTCTATGCATCTAGGTCCTTGACTGAGACCCACCCCCTGTAATAAAAGGACAGATTAACAGGAGACAAACAAATTGAATTATGGTTGTATAAATGGGACCCCCATAAAATATGAGACTCATGTGACCAGAGCAGGAAGGTTTTATTCCTTTCAGATAAAGAAACAATACATTTGTGAAGAATTGACAGCACAAAGAAATTTGGGCCCAGAAGAGTAAGATGGTGAAAAAGTAACAAGGTATTTTTATACAGCTTTCTCAGCCCTAAATTCCCTGTCTCTTGTGATGAGGATAATTTCTACCCTCCTGGTGCAGGAGGGCAACTTCACATGGGAGATTTATCTTCTGCTTTCAGGGGGCAAAGGAGGGTCAGATTGCCCTTCTTGCACTGGCTGTTTCTCAAGGACCTTTAATTAAAAGTAATCAATATGACAAAATGGCATATTTGGGGGTGACGTATTCGGAACACTTGCAGGTAAAAAGATCACTATTAGGTCATCATGAGTCTTCGGTACCCAAAGGGAAGTAAAAACCCCCCTCAGCCCTCCAAGGTTGGCTTTATAATTTTGTAGTCTAGATCCTAGAATGCCTAGAAAATTCTTTCAAAATTTCAGTAAAGGCTGAATCTTCCAAGGTGTCTATATGTAATCTCTTTTTTTTTTTTTTTTTTTTTTTTTTTTGCGGTACGCGGGCCTCTCACTGCTGTGGCCTCTCCCGTTGCGGAGCACAGGCTCCGGACGCGCAGGCGCAGCGGCCATGGCTCACGGGCCCAGCCGCTCTGCGGCCTGTGGGATCTTCCCGGACCGGGGCACGAACCCGCGTCCCCTGCATCGGCAGGCCGACTCTCAACCACTGCGCCACCAGGGAAGCCCAATCTCTCTTTTTAAAGGCACTTTCTATTCCCCCCTAGATGCAGGATACATAGAGGCTCTTCCTGCTCCCTGAGTGGAGAGTGGGTAGGGAAGGATAGGATAAAGAGAACGGAATGTTCACAGTTTAATGTTAAATCATTACTTATTTTACAAATATAACCAAAATGAAGAATTTTAGGGGTTTAACTTTTCCTTCTGTTGAGTAAATTTGATATAATAAATTCCCATGTTCTGAGTGAATGGATCAGAGAGTATACACATGGGTCTGCGTGGCTTATGATCTATTACTAAATGACAGTCAGAAACTTGCAATGGTCTTTTCTAGGCTTCATGGGACAGAGTCTGTATCCCCGTGATCAAGAATGACCACTTGGGCTTCCCTGGTGGCGCAGTGGTTGAGAGTCCGCCTGCCGATGCAGGGGAACCGGGTTC
>NC_041224.1:39260542-39372915 GCF_002837175.3 Physeter macrocephalus | reverse complement strand
GGGTTCGCGCCCCGGTCTGGGAAGATCCCACATGCCGCGGAGCGGCTGGGCCCGTGAGCCATGGCCGCTGCGCCTGCACGTCCGGAGCCTGTGCTCCGCAACGGGAGAGGCCACAACAGTGAGAGGCCTGCGTACCGCAAAAAAAAAATAAATAAATAAAAATAAATGACCACTTAGTGGAGGAAGGACAGCACATGTAGGTCCCGTTTTTTATTCTTAAGACTGTTGTATAAAGCCAGCATGTACAAATGCAGCAGGGGCGAGTACTCGAATTAGAATCCTTATAGGACCTTGAACATGTGCTTGTACTTTAAGAAGTGTCCATCAGGGCCTCCCAGCTCCCTGCCCCCTGGCTCTCTGCCCACTGCTGGGACCTCTTGACCTCACCTACTGGCTCTGCCCAGAACCATCAGGTCGACCTGCTGCTCATTCTATTTTTTGAGCTTTTCTGAAACCTAGGTGTTGCCTTGTGATCGAGGTCTGGGGACCTCCTTTTTCCTGGTGTCTGCACTCTTGGGGGTTAGTCCTCACAGAAAGGGCACCTAGATTCTGCCTTTGCTATACCACTGGACTTTCTCTTGCCAGGTCCCCAGTGACTCCTAAGTTCAGTGGACACTTTCCAGGCCGGATATTACTTGACAGCTGTGTCATTTGACACTGCTGATGCTAATTCCTTAATACACGTCTGTTAAAAAGAAAAATTGTTTCCCTTTTGGCTTTCTTGAGCATTGGACACAAGTTCATATCAGCATAACTGGAAAAGCATTTTGTAATTTATAAATATACTGTACTAAAGCCTCATTAAAAAAAAAAAAAGCCTTACTTTGAAATAATGATAGATTCACAGGAGGCTGCAAGGAAATGTACAGGGAAGTCCCATGCACCCTTTTCCCGTCTCCTCTGCCCCCTTGTTTACACCCTTCACAGCTGTCAACATCAAAACGGTGACATCAAAACCATGAAATTGACATTGGTGCTATCCATAGAGTTTATTCGGTTATTACCAGTTCTACACGCCCTTGTGTGTGTGGCCGTAGCTCTATGCAATATGTGTGTGTGTATAGCCTTGTAGAACCACCACTTCAGTGAAGATACTCACTGTACCATCTCCAGAAGGCTCCCTCATGTTACCTTTTATAGTCACACCCATCCCTCCCTCCTTAAACCCTGGCAACCGCTAATCCACTCTCTGTCTCTAAAATTATGTTATTTCATGACTGTCACATTAATAGAATCAAGTAGCACGTATCCTTTTGATATTGGCTTTTCTTACTCAGCGTGATTTCCTCCAGGCTCATCCAAGTTGTTCCATGCATCAATAGTTGGTTCTTTTTTATTGCTGAGCAAAATTCCATGGTATGGAGGTAACACAGGATTCTTTTTACCCATTCAACCGCTTGAAGAACAGTTTTTAGCTATTATGAATAAAGCTGTTATGAACATTCATTTGCAATTTCTTGAGTGAAAAATAAGTTTTTCATTTTCCTATGATAAATCCCCAAGGGTGCCGTTACTGAGTTGTACGGCAAATCCACTTTTTTAGTTTTGAAAGAAACCGCCAAACTACTATTCAGAGGGGCTGTACCATTTTGCAACCTCACCACCACCAATGTCTGAGCAATCCGTCTTCTCCGCATCCTTGCCAGCCTCTGGTGTTGTCACTATTTTTCATCTAAGCCATTCTGATAGATGGGGAATGAGATCTCATTGCAGTTTTTTAAAATATATCTTTATTGGAGTATAATTGCTTTACAATGTTGTGTTAGTTTCTGCTGAACAACAAAGCGAATCAGCTACATGTACACATATATCCCCATATCCCCTCCCTCTTGCGTCTCCCTCCCACTTTCCCTATCCCACCCTTCTAGGTTGTCACAAAGCATCGAGCTGATCTCCCTGTGCTATGCGGCTGCTTCCCACTAGCTATCTATTTTACATTTGGTAGTGTATATATGTCAGTGCTACTCTCTCACTTCATCCCAGCTTCCCCTTTTCCTCTGTGTCCTCAAATCCATTCTCTACATCTGCGTCTTTATTCCTGCTCAGCCACTAGGTTCATCAGTACCGGTTTTTAGATTCCATATACGTGCGCTGGCATACGGTATTTGTTTTTCTCTTTCTGACTTACTTCACTCTGACAGATTTTAGGTCCATCCACCTCACTACAAATAACTCAATTTCATTCCTTTTTTTACGGCTGAGTAATATTCCATTGTATATACATGTGCCACATCTTCTTTATCCATTCATCTGTCGATGGACATTTAGGTTGCTTCCATGTCCTGGCTATTGTAAATAGTGCTGCAATGAACATTGTGGTACATGTGTCTTTTTGAATTATGGTTTTCTCAGGGTATATGCCCAGTAGTGGGATTGCTGGGTCATATGGTAGTTCTATTTTTAGTTTTTAAAAAAAATTTATTTATTTATGTATTTATTTTTGGCTGCTTTGGGTCTTTGTTGCTGTGCACGGGTTTTCTCTAGTTGCAGCGAGCAGGGGTTACTCTTTGTTGCGGTGTGTGGGCTTCTCATTGCGGTGGCTTTTCTTGTCGTGGAGCACAGGCTCTAGGCGCACGGGCTTCAGTAGTTGTGGCACGCGGCTCAGTAGTTGTGGCTTGAGGGCTCTAGAGCACAGGCTCAGTAGTTGTGGCGCATGGGCTTAGTTGCTCTGCGGCATGTGGGATCTTCCTGGATCAGGGCTTGAACCCGTGTCCCCTGCGTTGGCAGGCAGATTCTTAACCACTGTGCCACCAGGGTAGCCCTAGTTTTAGTTTTTTAAGGAACCTCCATACTGTTCTCCATAGTGGCTGTATCAATTTACTCTCTCACCAGCAGTGTAGGAGGGTTCCCTTTTCTCCACACCATCTCCAGCATTTGTTGTTTCTAGATTTTTTGATGATGGCCATTCTGACTGGTGTGAGGTGATACCTCATTGTGGTTTTGATTTGCATTTCTCTAATGATTAGTGATGTTGAGCATCTTTTCATATGTTTGTTGGCAAACTGTATGTCTACTTTGGGGAAATGTCTATTTAGATCTTCCGCCCATTTTTGGATTGGGTTGTTTGTTTTTTTGATTCATTGCAGTTTCAATTTAGCTAATTCTCTAATGCCTAAAGGCCTCATCTTGTTAATAGGAAAGGCTTAGCTTATAACTCTGAAATAGTCTGGATCAAATAGATGTGTCTGCTGCAACAACAACAATGCCTAGTGTAGAAAGTATTTTTGATATACCTTCTAACATCTTTTCTCTCTTAGTAATCTGGATATGTTCCTTCTTCTGTAGGCCTTTCTGTCATTATGAACTCAAGGACGGGGAGGATGTCTAACACCTAGAACAATGCAGTCCATTGTGTAGGAAGAAGAATACGAAGTAGAAGATGTTCTTACCAAGTAAGACGAGGAAGCAGAAGTGCTTCTGGCAGATGGGAGAGGGAAATTCAGAAATCATTCATTCATTCATCAAATATCATGTCTCCACCATGTGCCAGGTAATATTTCCAGCTGTTGGGGGAGATAAGTGAACTAAACAGACAGGGATCTCTGATCTCATAGAGCTGAGAATGCTGCCCTCCTCCAAAATTAGAAAAAATGAAACAAAAACAAAGAGGAAATAAACCACTTGAAGTAATACATACGGAGAGGGAGTATCCAAGAATAGGATAAAGCTTAAAATGATAAAATATCTAGAAGAAAAACACAGAGGTAACCACAGTGATCTTGGGTTAGAGATTTCTTAGCTAAGAACACCAAAAGCACATCCACAAAAGCAAAGGTTAATAACCGGAACTGGGGTAAAAATTAAAAACTTTTGCTCTTTGAAAGGCTGTTAAGAGAATGAAGTTGTATATTAATACAAGGGAATGTTATCTGGCAATAAAAGGGATAAAGTTCTGATACATGCCACAACGTGGATGAACTTTGAAACCCTTACACTAAATGACAGAAGCCAGACACAAAAGGCCACATTTAGTAGGATTCCATTTATATGAAATGTACCAAACAGGCAAATCCATCCAGACAGAAAGTAGATTACTGGCTGCTGGGGTTGAAGGGAGGAGGGGAATAGGAGGAGTGTGGGGTTTCCTTATGGGGTGATGAAATGTTCTGGAATTAGTCACGATGGTTGCACAACCTTGTTTATAGACTAAAACCACTGAACTGTACAATTTAACATGGTGTGTGAACTTTATCTCCATTTGAAAAATGCAACGTGTGTCATTGGAAGAATTTTGATAAATGTAACTACCATCCTCTTTCCAGAATAATCCTTCTAAAACACACTCCCTCCTCTGTTTTTGTTTTTCTTTATGAACAGAAAAAAGAGGGAAGATACATTGGCTGGTGCACCTATTCCGAAAAGGCAGCATTCTCTAGCTCCATGCTTCTTGCACAGTTGCTGTTGCCCAACACAGCCTCTGGCCCCCACCGGGAATGCCAGCCCTCTCTCTACTGTGGCTCAGCACGGACACTTCCTGTGATGCTCCGGAGTATGTCCATCTTCATCTTTTTCGGGTTGGAAATATCCTTTTCCACCCTTCGTTCACCCCATGAGAGAAGCAGGACGTCACTGTTGCTGAGAAATGCAAGCTTGGCAGCCCGTGATTGTGGGTTTCTGACCTGGAGCTGAACCTCCTCCACATGCACACCGTGCTCTGTCCCATGGATGACTTCCTGCCCCACACCACGCTGATCTCATCTCAGCTCAGTGCTGTAGCCGTGACCTAGCCTCTACAATGGATGAATGACAGAGGACTTTATCTCTGAAATCTGAGTGGACCCCCCCCTCCTTCTAGGCTCAATCAGCCTCACTGTCTTACTGTTCCTCCCAAAATGGTAGTCCTGTCCTCTTCTAGTCTTCAGATCCCACACAAATCAGACAGGCCCATATGGAAGCAAAAAAAATAAATAAATAGCATCAACCATCTGTGATTTATAGATCCACACACAGCCTGTGTCTCTGAACAAGACTTCCAAGTCCAGTCCCTGCCTATCCCAGGTGTTCCTGTGTGTGTTCCCTCCTGGAAGAGCCCAGGCTGAGCGTCTCTCCAGACTCAGAGACACTGGGTCAGGCAGCAGGGGCCAAAGGAACTGGAGATGGGATCCTGTCCAATATACAAATGTGAGGTGATCCAGGCCCTCCTTTGGTCTGCGCCTCCGGAGCCTGTGCTCCGCGACGGGAGAGGCCACAGCAGAGGGAGGCCCGCATACCACAAAAAAAAAAAAAAAAAAGTAAAAATTGTAATTGGAAATTTAGGTCAACAACCTGTAGTCCGTTTTTGTGAGACATGTCACCATTATCTCCAGGCCAAGGAGGTGCTTACAGATGGAGCCTCTACAATGGATGAATGACAGAGGACTTTATCTCTGAAATCTGAGTGGACCCCCCCCTCCTTCTAGGCTCAATCAGCCTCACTGTCTTACTGTTCCTCCCAAAATGGTAGTCCTGTCCTCTTCTAGTCTTCAGATCCCACACAAATCAGACAGGCCCATATGGAAGCAAAAAAAATAAATAAATAGCATCAACCATCTGTGATTTATAGATCCACACACAGCCTGTGTCTCTGAACAAGACTTCCAAGTCCAGTCCCTGCCTATCCCAGGTGTTCCTGTGTGTGTTCCCTCCTGGAAGAGCCCAGGCTGAGCGTCTCTCCAGACTCAGAGACACTGGGTCAGGCAGCAGGGGCCAAAGGAACTGGAGATGGGATCCTGTCCAATATACAAATGTGAGGTGATCCAGGCCCTCCTTTGGTCTTCTTCCTACTCTAACATTCGCCATTGATCCATAATCATCTGGGAGTCTCCAGGGTCCACTGGAAATTTCTCTGCTCCGCAACGGGAGAGGCCACAGCAGAGGGAGGCCCGCATACCACAAAAAAAAAAAAAAAAAAAAGTAAAAATTGTAATTGGAAATTTAGGTCAACAACCTGTAGTCCCTCTGTTTTTGTGAGACATGTCACCATTATCTCCAGGCCAAGGAGGTGCCTACAGATGGAGAGTACGGTACCCCAATGGGCAAATCCATCATTGCCCTTGGATAAATTTCCTTATATTCAATCAAACTAAAAACATGCATTGATCGCTTTTTCGGATGTTGTGTTAGAAGGTAGAGATACAGGGATGAATTTACCCATACCACATCCTAGGTATCTGTCCATTCTAGGGTATTTCTGGAGCATAATCTTGGCCTCCAAGAAACAGATTCCAGAAAGATAAGAAGGCAATATTTCTAATGCAAAACATAAGCAAAACAAAAGAAAAAGGAACAGGGACTTCCCTGGTGGTCCAGTGATTAAGAATCTGCTTTTCAGTGCAGGGGACATGGGTTCAATCCCTGGTCGGGGAAACTAAAATCCCACATGTCGTGGGGAAACTAAGCCCGTGCGCCACAACTAAGACCCGATGCAGCCAAATAAATACATTAATTAATTAGAAAGAAAAAAGAACAAAATCCCTAACCTTTGTCAGTGAACCTATTAATCTCAAACCAGGTGGATTCCGATTTTTTTTTTTTTTTTGCGGTACGCGGGCCTCTCACTGCTGTGGCCTCTCCCGTTGCGGAGCACAGGCTCCGGACACGCAGGCTCAGCGGCCATGGCTCACGGGCCCAGCCGCTCTGCGGCACGTGGGATCTTCCCGGACCGGGGCACGAACCCGTGTCCCCTGCATCGGCAGGCGGGCTCTCAACCACCGCGCCACCAGGGAAGCCCTATTGCCCCATTTCTTTAACCTCTCACCATAATTCCTGCCGCTGCTCCATCTCCTTCCTTTGCCCCAACAAATTACTAAGCTTTGAGCTGCCTTTCTGGAAACGGTCTCCCCTCCCATCTTTCATTTCTCAATGAATCTATTCTATTCCTGCAGAGTAGTGCAACTGGCCCTCAGCATCCTGAAAACGTCACTCTCCGCTGGAGGTCCTGCCTCCCCTCCCTCCTCCTGGGGTGAGGTGTCTGTCTCCTGGGGTGTGAGGTCAGCTGTTCCGAGCCTTCTGTAAGCACTGTGCCTTCTAGATCTGTGCAAGTGTCATGGTGGCCACGGTGGCAGATGGAAGTGCCTGAAAGGAGGGCCTCAGGGAATAGATGTGAACCTCCCACTCGGTTAGGGCTCTCTGGCAGTCTGAATCATACAGTGGCCGCCCTCAGGCCTTTCCCTCTCTGGCACTGAGGATGCCCAGCTGTTTGTTGTCACTCTCAGACCTGCTGTTTCTGCAACCCGTCCATCTGCTGTTCCAGCTCATGCAACTGTTTTCTCTGCTCATCCAAGTGCTTCTTCAGGGACTGACACACATTTTCCTCGGCCTCGCACGTCAGTAGCAGGGATGTTTTCCGTTGCTCCAGGCATTTCTGGATATTCTGTTCGGGCCTCCACGCTTCTGAGACAGAGTGTCTGGACGTTTTTGTGGAAGAGCAGGCAACTGGAACTCTCCCTACCCCCTTGCCTTGTGGAATGGGCTGACTGTACCTCCCTCCAAATATATCTAAGTCCTAACCTGTGAATGTGAGCTGACTTGGAACTAGGCCTTTGCAGATGTAATCAGGTTAAAGATCATGAGATGAGACCATCCTGGATTATCTGGGTGGGGCCCTAAATCCAGTGACTGGTGCCCTTATAAGAGAAAGGAGGGGGAGATTTGAGACACAGAAACGCAGAGAGGCCACGTAGAGATGGAAGCAGAGATCGGGGGCACAGAGCTATAAGCCAGGGAACGCCAAAAACTGCCGGCAGCCACCAGTGGCTTGGAAGAGGCACAGAACTGACCCTCCTTCAGAGCCTCCAGAAGGAACCAACCTTGCCAACATCTTGATTTCAGACTTCTGGTCTCCAGAATCGTGAGAGAATTAATTTCTGCTGTTTTAAGCCAACCAGGCTTTGGTAATTGGTCGCAGCAACCCGAGGAAACTAATATACCGGGCTTGCTCCTAAATGGCCTCTGGCTTGGGAGCCCCGTGGCGGGCCAAGCACTGGGCCACACGCTCTGTGGTGGCCACCACTGCAGGGCTTCTGCCCCGGCCCTCTTCCCTTCTCTTCCACAGGGACAAGCTGGGGTTTCAGCCACTCCATCCTCCTCAGGGTCCTCAGAGGGTCCCATGAGATGACAAGAGCTCTTGTGTCGGGTTTCCTCAGGGGAAAAACCACGTGCTGTCCTCAGAAAGTTCAGCCTCAAAAACTCAAGTGTTTTCTTCAGTGAGCCAAACTGCCAGGGTGGGTTTGCATTCTGTTGCTAATCCCTTTATGATGTGGACTCGGGTAGAACATGCACATTTGACCTGGTCAGCCACCTTTGGGTCAAAGTGGAAGGGTCATTCTCCACACATCTGGGGAATTGAATGTGATGTAGAAAATTCCCCACAAATGAGATCTCTGTGGGTCTGATTCTTGGCTTTATTCATCTAGAAGAACCAGGCAGAGAGGAGCTTTCCTCGATTGCCAAAGCTTCTGGGAAACAAGTTCTTCTGAACTTCTGGACCCCTTTTCCTCATCTGTTACCTAAAAATGCTCTGTAATCACCGAAATCCCCACCAGCTCTAAACATCTGTGGTTCCGCCCTATCCTGTCAGCATCTTCCTTCCTCTTCTGGGGCTCTGTGTGCCTTGCCAGGAAATGTTGAGGTCCTGGGTAGGTGAACAAATGTCCCGGTTATCTTCATTTCCAGGACATAGGACTTTCACTGCTAAAATTGGGAAAATCTCAGGTCAACCAGGATATTTTTTATTTTATTTTATTTTTTTGTGTGGTATGCGGGCCTCCCTCTGCTGTGGCCTCTCCCGTTGCGGAGCACAGGCTCCGGAGGCGCAGGCCCAGCGGCCATGGCTCACGGGCCCAGCCGCTCCGCGGCACGTGGGATCCTCCCAGACCGGGGCGCGAACCCGGTTCCCCTGCATCGGCAGGCGGACGCGCAACCACTGCGCCACCAGGGAAGCCCAGATCAACCAGGATAAATAGCTTTCCCTAGTCCTGGGAAAAATAGGTTTCTTTGACGACAAAGTCTTTTCCACATCTACAGTATCAAATATTACTAAAATTTTAAATTTATTTTTATTGAAAAGGAAAGGTGAAATTCTTTGTATGCATGGCTTTAAAAGTATCTTTTAAAAATATTTATTTATTTATTTATTTGGTTGTGCTGGGTCTTAGTTGCGGAAGGCAGGCTCCTTAGTTGTGGCATGTGAACTCTTAGTTGCAGCACGCATGTCAGATCTAGTTCCCCGACCAGGGATCAAACCCGTATCCTCTGCATTGGGAGCGCGGAGTCTTAACCACTGCGCCACCAGGGAAGTCCCTAAAAATATTTTTGAATTTCTTTTTTTCTGAGAGAATAATGAAGGGTAAATGTTCCTATTCTTTACTTTGCTGCAGTTCAGTGTTTGTTATAGACAGGCTGTCTGAGACAGGCTTCTTCAGAAGTATCATCTTAGAAAAATGTGAAATCACTTTCCTTGTGAAAGTGATTTACTTAAGGGGTGTTGTGGCACTTTGACCTGCCACCACCTCCATCCCATAACTGAACAAATCTAGAAGATACAGCACTCACAGGATACTCAGGACAGCTGACCTCAAACACCAGGGAAGGCTCCCGGGGACACCTCACCCCGGGAAGTGGTATTGAAGAGGAAGACTCAGCAAGCTACAGTATCAAGCAAATAAGGTTTCCACAGAGGTAAACGTATCGCAATCTCACAGGGATGCTCTAGAGAAAATATACTAAGTTACAATGTAGAGATATCCCATCCAGGAGCAAGGGAGCTGGGGTATTGATGCTGCTGCATTCGTTGGTCATTGGTAAAGGGTTGTTCTTGGTGGGATGTAAAAATCTCAGGCATTCCTGGCTCTGTGTGCTTCAGCAAAGTAGAATCCAGTAGCCCGAGGACAGTCCTTCAACAAGGAGACCCAGCTTCCAAGAGTGAAAGCAGAGAGCTGGGGTGTGTGAAAATGGGCAGAGGTCTTTCAGCAGCAGGATAACAGACTCGCAGGGACCTCCGTGGTCTGCTCAGAAGGGCTGTGTTCCCTCAACCTCGTCACATGTCATGACTTTCTTGTTAACTTCTGATGTCATGCTGAAGCTCAGTCCCCTTGGACCCTGGGCCTGTGGTTTCTACAGGATCTTTGGGCCCAGGGCACACGGAGGACCAGCACCCCCATCCTGGCCCTTGCCACACAGCCTGGTCTTCTGCTTCTCTCCCATTTCTTATCTTCAGGTTATCTGTCTGGAACATGCCATCTCTCTATCACCTGGCCCTGGCATCATAGAGCTGTTTTCTCAGGCGACAGGAAGTGCCTTTACACATGGGTTCTCGAGCGTTCCCTGTATGTCGCTCTTTAGGAATCCTTGCTGAGCCTGGTTCAGCCCTCTCCCTTGAGCTCAGACAGTTTTTATCATGACCCAATGCTAACCACATCTCCATCCCAGCTCTCCACTGACTTCCGTCCTCTCCATCTGCTTGAGGCAGACAGGAATGAAAATACAAGTGTGCATGCCCATCCCTGGCACAGACGTGGGGTCTGAGACCTATCCAGAAGCCTCTCAAGCTGCTATCAGTCGTTATGAACTCACTGTAAATCTGGACAATTGAGGAATCTGCCTCTGCCTCTTCTGTCAAATTCTTGTGACTTAGAGCAAAATGAATTCCTTATAGTTTTTTTTTTTAAACTTTAAAAAAATTACTTATTTTTATTATTTGTTTATATTTATTTTGGCTGTGCCGGGTCTTAGTTGTGGCACATGGGATCGTTAGTTGTGGCATGTGAACTCTTAGTTGTGGCAGGTATGCGGGATCCAGTTCCCAGACCAGGGATCGAACCCAGGCCCCCTGCATTGGGAGTGCAGAGTCTTACCCACCTGACCACCAGGGAAGTCCCGAATTCCTTATAGTTAAAAAAAAATTTTTTAATTCAATTTTTATTTTATATTGTAGTTGATTTACAATGTTGTGTCAGTTTCAGGTGTACAGCAAAGGAATTCCTTATAATTTAAAGCAGTCACTGAGCCCCATGTACTGTTGGATGTACTGGGCAGAGACTGATTAAAAAAACCCTGAACTAGCCTCCACTGAAAACCTCTTCAGCACCACACCAGAGATCGTTTCTCTTTTCTGTCCCACCTTCCTGGGAGCCAGCCCCTCTCCCTGTGCAAGCACCCATGCTCAGATGAAAGTCTCCCTCCCACCCTTACCTGATGACCTGGAAGTGCATTAACACTTTCTTCTGCCAGAGGGAAGTGAACCTAGGAAAACATAACTCCAAGGTCTCTAGCATCTTCTCAGCACTTGGGATCCTGGCTCCTGACTGAGTTGATGTGACTAGGTGAACTTCTGTGTCTTGCACAGGCAGCTCTCAGAACTACACCTCCCAGAAGAGTAGTCAGGGGTCTAAGAGATCACCCTTGTGTGACATCATCACCGACAGAGCTCAGTTCTGTGGGCCCACCTTACGCTCAAACATGGCCATGATGAAAAACACGGTAGCCATTTAGGGATGTGGAAGTTCCATGAGAAACATGAGTCGACATGGCTTTTACCATCAAGGACACTTCTGGAAGAGAAATGCTCACACACTGATGAACTGCTGTGATGAAATGTTTTCTTTGCCCCATTAATGCCAGGTCACGTTTCTTTGTTTTTGGCATTTTTATTTGACTCTTAAGTGAAATGTGTGGGAAGAATTAGGAGTTGGGCTGTAGGACCAGAGGCAGGCTGCATTCCAGTCATTTTAATCTGGTGTCCTGCTGAGGGGTGGCATACCTAGTTCATGATTTATAAAGGTCTTGGGCTTGGAGACGGCAACCCTTTAAGTGCTTTCTGCAAAAGCTGAGCCAACAAGCTGTGAGCCCAGTAGGGAGGCTCCATTGTTGATGGGCCCCATCTGGGACCTGTTGGGTGAAGTCACGCTAATCACAGCCTTCCAAGCTATTCAGCCCTTTTCCAGCTCTCCTTGGCCATCTGTGTTGGCGCAGGATGTGTGCTCTCCTCCTAAACCCTTGGTACACTCTGGAACGTCATATTCTGTTTGCTTGTCTCTCTCCCCTAGGGATGGGGCCTCTAGGGGTGGGGATGGGTCTTCGCTGTGTAGCCCCAGCACCATGCCCGGCAAGTGGCAGGTGCCACACAAGTGTGTACGGAGAGAACATGCTTGAGAGGGTTTGCGGGAGAAGTAAAAGTTCACAACCGTTAGGCTTCAAAATGGTAACGGGGAGACGACCTTATTTTCCTCTCAGTGGAAGATGAGAGCCATTGGGACCCCGGGGAGGCTGGGAGGTGGCCTTGGAAGTGTAGAGAGCACAGGGAGAACGTAGCTGATGTTCCTGCATCTTTACTCCGCCCCCTCCAATCCTGAGAGGCCGCGTGCTCCCACACCACTGCTTTTCAACCCTGTCGCCCCTCCCTACTCACTGGGTCCCTTCATCAACAGCATGAATTGGAATCAAATCTTTCATTCTTCATACTGTCCTATACTCTCTACTTTAAAAATAATGAGCGTATATTATTAGTAACATCAGGAAAATAATAACTATTGCTCTGTCTATGACAAGAGTGTATTTGCGTTTAGTTGTCTATTTGGGGGATTACAGAGAGGCTACAGGTGAAGTACCAGCCCAGGTCCTGGCAAGTATTTGGGCTTTATTCACTATTTCTTCTCCCCTGTTCCTGCCTGGCAATTCTTTCACTGTCCAGTCTGTCACAGGTGTGTCCAGCTACGGCTCTTTCTAACCACTGCATAAGTGCACGCTTCTCTCTCCCACCTCTTGGCATCTAAATTCCTAAGTATGCGGCTAGTCATTAACTTCCTTACTCTTTTTACGTTTTAAATTGGAGTATAGTTGCTTTACAACGTGGTGTTAGTTTCTGCTGTGCAGCAAAGTGAATCAGTTATACGTGTACATGTATCGCCTCCTTTTAGATTTCCTTCCCATTTAGGTCACCACAGATCATTGAGTAGTATTTTCTTACTCTGACAGGCGATTTGCTTTTTATTACTTTTCAAGATTTTATAAGTAATATATATTCTTTGTAAAACATATAACATTAAAAATTACAAGGATAAAAGGTAAATTCACCTGAGATTCTATCATGTTGAGATAGGTTACTATCGTTTCGTAATCTTTCATGCATATAAACACACACAGAATTTTATATAAATGCTATGGGACCAGAACACTTTTCCAGTTATATGTATTTATTTTCATTTTTGCTTTCTCTCTCCACTTCTACAATCCCTGTGACCATTCTCTCCCCTTCAAATACAGTCTAATGTGAATATTTTTATATACTTTCTACATGTACAACACACACACACATATATACACAATCATGTACTCATAAACGAACCTACAAAATAAGCTTTTGCTAATGTTTGTTTTTATCAAATGGATTAAAATTATTTATGCTTTTCTGATTATTGCTTTCATTTGCTAATATATTGAGGTAATGCTATATAATATTTAATGATACAGATGTTCTCCAGTTTGTTCATCTGTTAAGGCTTTGCCTTAGTTTCGCTTTTTCTCACTGGAAAATATTGCTGCAGTAAACATTCTGATATATCTACCTATATATTTCAAAGCTTTTATTTCACTAGGAAGGGTGTTTAGAAGTGAGATAGCTGAATCAAAATATGTTTATTTAAAATTTAGAGGGGAGGGGGAAGGGTAAGCTGTGACGAAGTGAGAGAGTGGCACGGACATATATGCACAACGAAATGCAAATTAGATAGCTAGCGGGAAGCTGCCGCATAGCACAGGGAGATCACCTCTGTGCTTTGTGACCACCGAGAGGGGTGGGATAGGGAGGGTGGGAGGGAGGGAGACGCAAGAGGGAAGAGATATGGGAACATATGTATATGTATAACTGATTCACTTTGTTGTAAAGGAGAAACTAACACACTCTTGTAAAACAGTTATACTCCAATAAAGATGTTAAAAAAATAAATAAAAAAAATTAAAAAAAATAAAATTTAGAGATATTGCCACATCACCCTCAAAATAAGTTGTGAAAACTTACATTTCTACCGAAATTACGTGAGAAAATTCTTTCCCATGTATTCTTACCTGTGGCAGATATAATCACTATTTTGTGCTTTTGCCAATCCATCAGTGAGAAATGCCATCTCATTGTTACTTTAATTTGCATTTCTCTGACTACATAGTGAGATCTCTTTCCTTTTTTTTTTGGCTGCGCCCCGTGACATGTAGGATCTTAGTTCCCCGGGCAGGTATCGAACCTGTGCCCCCTGCAGTGGAAGCCCAGTCTTAACCACTGGACCACCAGGGAAGTCCTACATGGTGAGATTAAGTAGCTGTTTTTTTTCATTTACTGATTTATATTTAATTATTATTATTATTATTATTTTTTTTTCCTATTACGCGGGCCTCTCACTGCTGTGGCCTCTCCCGCTGCGGAGCACAGGCTCCGGACGCGCAGGCTCAGCGGCCACGGCTCACGGGCCCAGCCGCTCCGCGGCACGTGGGATCCTCCCGGACCGGGTCACGAACCCGTGTCCCCTACATCGGCAGGCGGACTCTCAACCACTGCGCCACCCGGGAAGCCCTATGTTTAATTATTAAATGTTTCTACTATACAGCAAAGTTGAGAAAAAGTATACCATATTCTTATGTGCTCATCACCAAGATGAAACAGGCGTTTAACATTTTGCCATAACCGCTTCAGATACTTTTCTTTTTCCCTTTATTTTCAATCAACGCCTCTCTCTTTTCTCTGTCTTAATATGCTTTAAGGAATTCAACCACGCAGCCACTCCTTCCCCTCTTTCCCTCTCTATCTGATCGCTGGCGGCCTCGGCCTGCAGCAGCTTGAAGCAAGGTTTCGGTTCCTGGCCAGACATTGAGGTTGGGTCGTGGCAGTGAGAGTGCTGAACCCTAGCCACCAGACCAGTGGCCAGTGACAAGGCCCTGGCCCATAGTGCTTTGCAGAAATGAATTCCCACAAAGGCGAAAGTAGTGAAACAAAGTGTTTATTAGGAGGAAAAAGAGTACGTGTGGATAGACACACGGCAGGACTCGGAGAGAGAGTCGTGCCCTCGTGGTAGTTTGAATCACTTAGAGGGGGCATTTCTTCCGGGTTTCCTTTGGCCAATCATCTTGCTTTGCCTGGTTCTGAGTCCGTATTTGGTTTACCTCAGGGTCCGCCCCTGTGTGTGCACGCAGCTCTTAGCCAAGATGGATTCCAGCAAAGAGGCCTGTGGGAAGGTTGGCATCGCTCCCTTTTTGACCTCCAAGGAGGCTTTCTGTGCTTGTGTAGTCAGGAAGGTCTCCTTGCCTTTGAGAACGAGAAATATGTGCTCTCTGTCTTTTATCTGGGCAGGGCCCAGCCTCTCCTGTTATCCTCCTGTTATCTTCATCTTAGAGGACAGCTGCTCAGTCTGGGGCTCATCTGTGTCCCTCCTCAGTTGTGCCTATCCGTCCATGAGATTCTTCTTTTAAAACACTTTTACTGCATATCTATTTATGCACAAAAAAATATGTAATTGCCTTCAGTTATACAAATATGCACAGTCTTTCAAATTCAATAGTACGTTTTTAGGATGTGTGCCCGCTGCTACAAGATCGTTTCAAGTGCCGCACACAGATTTTGTGTGACTAAATGAGTTTATTCACTTCTCTGCTAAAAGGATGGTTAGATCCGTTCCCACGTTTTCACTATTACAAGCAGTGCAGTGAATTTCCTTTTACCTGCCCTCTCGTGCACATGTGGGAGGTTTCCTAGGACAGACACTTGTGTTCACTGAGTCATAGGGCTCGTACATTTTTGATGTGTCGGGATATTGTGTAACACTCGCCAGAGCATCTGTCCTGTTTCCCACCAGCAAGGGAAGAGTCCCTGTTTCCCCAAATCCTCATATAACAATTGCCTAGTAAATCTGAGTGACAGATGTTATCTTGCTTTAATTTTGCATTTCCCTTAATTACTAGTGAGGTTCAGTCTTTTCTCATGTATCTAATGCCATTTGAGTTTCTGTGAATTGGCAATTCAAACTCTTTGGCAATTCATCTACTGGGCTGTATTGCTATTTTTCTTATTGATTAGAAAAATATATATATTTATTTATTTGGCCACACCAAATAAATCTTAGTTGCGGCATGCGGGATCTTTTGGTTGTGGTGCGTGGGCTCTTAGCTGCAGCATGCGGGATCTTAGTTCCCTGACCAGGGATTGAACCCACGCCCCCTGCATTGGGAGTGCAGAGTCTTAACCACTGGACCACCAGGGAAGTCCCTCTTATTGATTTTTATGAATCCTTATATTCTGAGTATTCTTTCTCAACAAAGTGAATACCACTTTGTTGGGTATATAAATTGCAAATATTTCCACCAGTTTATTGGTTGTCTTTTCCATTTCTTTAAGCTGATTATTTTTTAGTGAGCTTAAAGATAACAGTTTTTTTCCTGGTTTGTGGTCTCTGTGCCTGGTTTAAAAACTCCTTCCCTGACTTGATTTCATAAATATCTTTTCCTAGATTTTTTTTCCTAAATATTTTACATATATTGTTTTTTAACACTCAGATGTTTTCATCTGTGTGGAATTTATCTTTTGTATATTGTGTAAGATCAGCGTATAATTACTTCTTTTCCTATGTGCTTTTCCCCAGCACCATTTATTGGAAGTCTGTCTGGTCGCCATGATTTGTAATGCTGACTCTTGCAAATAACAGTCTCCGGCTCGCTTCAGTGGCACGTGTACCAAACATTCTCTTTTCTGAATGTGTGTACCTCTAGGTTCTTTGTGGTGTTCTATGGATCTAGTTTTCTATCTCTATGCCGATCCACACTTTTAATTGTGACGTTTCCAGGCGCCTCGTAGTTTGAATATTCCATCTTTCTCCTTCTCTTCTTCTCTTCCTCGTTCTTTCTCTTCTTTTTTCTAAAATATCATATTAAAATGTATTGGCTATTCTTTTTTTTTTTCTTCTTCCATAGGAAATTGGGGATCACTTTGTCAAATTCCACAAAAAACTCTCCTGCAATGATTTTTTATTTATTTATTTATTTATTTATTTATTTTTTTTCTTTTGTATATTGTGTAAGATCAGCGTATAATTACTTCTTTTCCTATGTGCTTTTCCCCAGCACCATTTATTGGAAGTCTGTCTGGTCGCCATGATTTGTAATGCTGACTCTTGCAAATAACAGTCTCCGGCTCGCTTCAGTGGCACGTGTACCAAACATTCTCTTTTCTGAATGTGTGTACCTCTAGGTTCTTTGTGGTGTTCTATGGATCTAGTTTTCTATCTCTATGCCGATCCACACTTTTAATTGTGACGTTTCCAGGCGCCTCGTAGTTTGAATATTCCATCTTTCTCCTTCTCTTCTTCTCTTCCTCGTTCTTTCTCTTCTTTTTTCTAAAATATCATATTAAAATGTATTGGCTATTCTTTTTTTTTTTTCTTCTTCCATAGGAAATTGGGGATCACTTTGTCAAATTCCACAAAAAACTCTCCTGCAATGATTTTTTATTTATTTATTTATTTATTTATTTATTTTTTTTTTTTTTGTGGTACGCGAGCCTCTCGCTGTTGTGGCCTCTCCCGTTGCGTAGCACCCCCGCTCAGGCAGCCTAGAAGCAACTCCATTCTGCCTGGCTCCTTCCTGCAGGCCAGGCTCACTCCCCGCTCAGGCAGCCTAGAAGCAACTCCATTCTGCCTGGCTCCTTCCTGCAGGCCAGGCTCACTCCCCGCTCAGGCAGCCTAGAAGCAACTCCATTCTGCCTGGCTCCTTCCTGCAGGCCAGGCTCACTCCCCGCTCAGGCAGCCTAGAAGCAACTCCATTCTGCCTGGCTCCTTCCTGCAGGCCAGGCTCACTCCCCGCTCAGGCAGCCTAGAAGCAACTCCATTCTGCCTGGCTCCTTCCTGCAGGCCAGGCTCACTCCCCGCTCAGGCAGCCTAGAAGCAACTCCATTCTGCCTGGCTCCTTCCTGCAGGCCAGGCTCACTCCCCGCTCAGGCAGCCTAGAAGCAACTCCATTCTGCCTGGCTCCTTCCTGCAGGCCAGGCTCACTCCCCGCTCAGGCAGCCTAGAAGCAACTCCATTCTGCCTGGCTCCTTCCTGCAGGCCAGGCTCACTCCCCGCTCAGGCAGCCTAGAAGCAACTCCATTCTGCCTGGCTCCTTCCTGCAGGCCAGGCTCACTCCCCGCTCAGGCAGCCTAGAAGCAACTCCATTCTGCCTGGCTCCTTCCTGCAGGCCAGGCTCACTCCCCGCTCAGGCAGCCTAGAAGCAACTCCATTCTGCCTGGCTCCTTCCTGCAGGCCAGGCTCACTCCCCGCTCAGGCAGCCTAGAAGCAACTCCATTCTGCCTGGCTCCTTCCTGCAGGCCAGGCTCACTCCCCGCTCAGGCAGCCTAGAAGCAACTCCATTCTGCCTGGCTCCTTCCTGCAGGCCAGGCTCACTCCCCGCTCAGGCAGCCTAGAAGCAACTCCATTCTGCCTGGCTCCTTCCTGCAGGCCAGGCTCACTCCCCGCTCAGGCAGCCTAGAAGCAACTCCATTCTGCCTGGCTCCTTCCTGCAGGCCAGGCTCACTCCCCGCTCAGGCAGCCTAGAAGCAACTCCATTCTGCCTGGCTCCTTCCTGCAGGCCAGGCTCACTCCCCGCTCAGGCAGCCTAGAAGCAACTCCATTCTGCCTGGCTCCTTCCTGCAGGCCAGGCTCACTCCCCGCTCAGGCAGCCTAGAAGCAACTCCATTCTGCCTGGCTCCTTCCTGCAGGCCAGGCTCACTCCCCGCTCAGGCAGCCTAGAAGCAACTCCATTCTGCCTGGCTCCTTCCTGCAGGCCAGGCTCACTCCCCGCTCAGGCAGCCTAGAAGCAACTCCATTCTGCCTGGCTCCTTCCTGCAGGCCAGGCTCACTCCCCGCTCAGGCAGCCTAGAAGCAACTCCATTCTGCCTGGCTCCTTCCTGCAGGCCAGGCTCACTCCCCGCTCAGGCAGCCTAGAAGCAACTCCATTCTGCCTGGCTCCTTCCTGCAGGCCAGGCTCACTCCCCGCTCAGGCAGCCTAGAAGCAACTCCATTCTGCCTGGCTCCTTCCTGCAGGCCAGGCTCACTCCCCGCTCAGGCAGCCTAGAAGCAACTCCATTCTGCCTGGCTCCTTCCTGCAGGCCAGGCTCACTCCCCGCTCAGGCAGCCTAGAAGCAACTCCATTCTGCCTGGCTCCTTCCTGCAGGCCAGGCTCACTCCCCGCTCAGGCAGCCTAGAAGCAACTCCATTCTGCCTGGCTCCTTCCTGCAGGCCAGGCTCACTCCCCGCTCAGGCAGCCTAGAAGCAACTCCATTCTGCCTGGCTCCTTCCTGCAGGCCAGGCTCACTCCCCGCTCAGGCAGCCTAGAAGCAACTCCATTCTGCCTGGCTCCTTCCTGCAGGCCAGGCTCACTCCCCGCTCAGGCAGCCTAGAAGCAACTCCATTCTGCCTGGCTCCTTCCTGCAGGCCAGGCTCACTCCCCGCTCAGGCAGCCTAGAAGCAACTCCATTCTGCCTGGCTCCTTCCTGCAGGCCAGGCTCACTCCCCGCTCAGGCAGCCTAGAAGCAACTCCATTCTGCCTGGCTCCTTCCTGCAGGCCAGGCTCACTCCCCGCTCAGGCAGCCTAGAAGCAACTCCATTCTGCCTGGCTCCTTCCTGCAGGCCAGGCTCACTCCCCGCTCAGGCAGCCTAGAAGCAACTCCATTCTGCCTGGCTCCTTCCTGCAGGCCAGGCTCACTCCCCGCTCAGGCAGCCTAGAAGCAACTCCATTCTGCCTGGCTCCTTCCTGCAGGCCAGGCTCACTCCCCGCTCAGGCAGCCTAGAAGCAACTCCATTCTGCCTGGCTCCTTCCTGCAGGCCAGGCTCACTCCCCGCTCAGGCAGCCTAGAAGCAACTCCATTCTGCCTGGCTCCTTCCTGCAGGCCAGGCTCACTCCCCGCTCAGGCAGCCTAGAAGCAACTCCATTCTGCCTGGCTCCTTCCTGCAGGCCAGGCTCACTCCCCGCTCAGGCAGCCTAGAAGCAACTCCATTCTGCCTGGCTCCTTCCTGCAGGCCAGGCTCACTCCCCGCTCAGGCAGCCTAGAAGCAACTCCATTCTGCCTGGCTCCTTCCTGCAGGCCAGGCTCACTCCCCGCTCAGGCAGCCTAGAAGCAACTCCATTCTGCCTGGCTCCTTCCTGCAGGCCAGGCTCACTCCCCGCTCAGGCAGCCTAGAAGCAACTCCATTCTGCCTGGCTCCTTCCTGCAGGCCAGGCTCACTCCCCGCTCAGGCAGCCTAGAAGCAACTCCATTCTGCCTGGCTCCTTCCTGCAGGCCAGGCTCACTCCCCGCTCAGGCAGCCTAGAAGCAACTCCATTCTGCCTGGCTCCTTCCTGCAGGCCAGGCTCACTCCCCGCTCAGGCAGCCTAGAAGCAACTCCATTCTGCCTGGCTCCTTCCTGCAGGCCAGGCTCACTCCCCGCTCAGGCAGCCTAGAAGCAACTCCATTCTGCCTGGCTCCTTCCTGCAGGCCAGGCTCACTCCCCGCTCAGGCAGCCTAGAAGCAACTCCATTCTGCCTGGCTCCTTCCTGCAGGCCAGGCTCACTCCCCGCTCAGGCAGCCTAGAAGCAACTCCATTCTGCCTGGCTCCTTCCTGCAGGCCAGGCTCACTCCCCGCTCAGGCAGCCTAGAAGCAACTCCATTCTGCCTGGCTCCTTCCTGCAGGCCAGGCTCACTCCCCGCTCAGGCAGCCTAGAAGCAACTCCATTCTGCCTGGCTCCTTCCTGCAGGCCAGGCTCACTCCCCGCTCAGGCAGCCTAGAAGCAACTCCATTCTGCCTGGCTCCTTCCTGCAGGCCAGGCTCACTCCCCGCTCAGGCAGCCTAGAAGCAACTCCATTCTGCCTGGCTCCTTCCTGCAGGCCAGGCTCACTCCCCGCTCAGGCAGCCTAGAAGCAACTCCATTCTGCCTGGCTCCTTCCTGCAGGCCAGGCTCACTCCCCGCTCAGGCAGCCTAGAAGCAACTCCATTCTGCCTGGCTCCTTCCTGCAGGCCAGGCTCACTCCCCGCTCAGGCAGCCTAGAAGCAACTCCATTCTGCCTGGCTCCTTCCTGCAGGCCAGGCTCACTCCCCGCTCAGGCAGCCTAGAAGCAACTCCATTCTGCCTGGCTCCTTCCTGCAGGCCAGGCTCACTCCCCGCTCAGGCAGCCTAGAAGCAACTCCATTCTGCCTGGCCCATCAGAATTACGGAAGGAGGGATACACGGCTTGTTTCCCAACCAGGTGCCTGACAGGGGTCGGCCGCAAGGGAAGGCTTTCTCCGTGGATGGGCTCCTCCACCTGCCCCGAGGCAGCCACGCACCGGGAGCGTTTCTCCCCTTTAGGAGTCGGTGAGCTGATGGGACGCTGATGCGGGACAGGAGGGTGACCATCAGGAAAGGAAGAGAACACGAGAGTTTCTTTCCTTAGCGTCAAGGGCATGCGAGGGGCAGCGGTAAGTAAAAATGGAGGGATGGATCCTTCAACTGATCTCCTCAAATCTGAGGGAAACACAACAAGCCAGGGACGGGGGGGCTCAGAGGTCAGCCAGGTAGAAGCTTCTAGAAGTCAGCCCTTACTCTGTCTTGAGACCACCTGAGGAATTCAAGGCCCTGGCGAGTATGCGGCAGAATCGGAACCAGAACCCAAACCGGAGCCGGAGTCCCGCCATCCCCACCCCGCCCCCCGCCTCCGCCCCCCCGAGATGCCGCTGTTCCCAGCTGGCTGAAGAGAGGAGGCTCGGGCGGCCTGGTGGGGAACGTCTCAGAGCTCCTACCTCCACGCACTGGGTTCACCCCTCAGTCATCTCCAGAGGTCGGTCCCAGGAAAGCGCCCTGTGGCACAGAAGGACCGGGAGGCCTGGGTGCCCTGCCCTCCCCCTCACACCCCCATGGAGGCCAGGCTCTCTGTGAGCTCAAGGGGTGCCCCCTGCAGCCATCGGGCGGGGACAAAGCCCGGCTCTCACCGACAGGGCAAGGATGAGAAACCCTGGCGGAACCAGGAGAGGCTGCTTCAGACACAGAGAGGAAAGGGTGGGCACTCTCGTGGACTCTGAATCTGCATGCGGGGCGCTTGGACCAGAGAACTGACCCATCAAAGCGAGCAGCTCCCGGCCAGGACTCTTGGTGACGCTGTCAAGTGCCCGTCTGCTCAGTTCAGCCTGTCCGCCCGGCGCCCAGGCCCTGGGCCCTGCTTCCTCCGGCCACAGGGGGTCCTGCTCAGCTTGGACGGGGCTGCACATCCGGGATGTCACTCTCGCCACACACCCTGGATTCTAGACCCTCACTGTGGCCGCACACGACAGACACGGGGCACAACACATCCATCAGGACAAGGATTCACATCACACTGCACCAAGTACACACGTCTCACGGCACGACGGACGCACAGACGGACGTGGCTGAGACAGGGCCCGGAGGAGCTGGCGTCCCCCCCACCCGGCGTCCCCAGGCTCCTCCTCTCCAGCTCGAGAACAAAGCCTGTGCATCCTGTTCACCTCTTTCCCAACACCCCCTAAGCCCCACCCGGACACAGCAGTTAAAGGCCAGAAGAAACCAGATTCCAGCTTCCTGGGCAGGCCTGAGGGTGCGGCTTGGGCTCTCTGAGCTGTAACTGAACTTTTTATAGATGAAAATTGTCTAATATGAGATTATTCACAACCAGATTTTAAGAACCCAAAGGGCTCGCCTCCCAAGCACAGGCAGGTAAAATACAATAAATACAACCAGCCCCCGACGCCTACCGGGCTCCTGGTCGGTGGCCAAGCAGCTGCAGCTGTGGGTTAGAAGCTGAGCAACACCACGGCAGTGAGGGGAACACGGGGGGTGAGCAATGATTTTTACATCCACTTAATTTAGACATAATTTACACAAAACATAATTTAAAGAACCCATCTTAAGGGAACAATTTCATGAGTTTTGTCATTTAAATACACGTTTGTGACCTTTGAATTTTTAAAGTCCAATTTGTCATTTTATCCTTTTACAGGTCATGCGTTTGGTCTAGTATCCAAGAAATCTATGCCTAACTCAAGGATGCAAAATTTTCTCCTGTGTACATTTATTTTATTTTTAAAAATACTTTCTTCTTCAATAACCACAATCACTTGCTGATGGGGTGTGTGCACCACTTCTCAAAACTTGGAATCGGATGGACATTGTCACCTTCATTTCCTGTTCTGCACTGACTTTCCCTGTAGTACTTGCTTTTGCTTTGTTTGGCTGCACTGTGTTGCTTGCTAGATCTTAGTTCCCCGACCAGGGATTGAACCTGGGCCTACGGCAGTGAGAGCACCGAGTCCTAACCACTGGACGGCAAGGGAATTCCCACCTCCCGTGTGCAATTAAATATGTGTAGTTTCTTTTATGTCAGTAGTACCTCAATAACGCTGTAAAAAATAACAATGCTAAATGTCTGATGGAAAAGAGTTTCCAAGTGATTTTAGTCTGCCATTTTGCTAGAATCCAAATGGTCCTCTTTCAACAGAGAAGGTTAGATTCTGTAAGCATTTACTAGAAGTTTGAGCATATTAAAATACTAATTTAATTATGGGAGAATTTTTAAAAGAAATAATTATTGTAGAGTGTTTGAAGAGGACAGTATATACAGGGTTTTGTAATGAGACCTAAGATCAAATCCTGGTTCTGTCATTTCCTTCCTGTGTGTTCTTAGATAAGTCACTTAACTTCTCTGAGTCCCAGTTTCTTAATCTATAAACCAGGAATAATATCCACATAGCAGAGGTTTATAATGATAAGAAAAATTGCATTTGCAAAGAGCCTTCTAGAGGGCCTGGCCTAACATACAAAGCCAAGAATTATTAGTTTCTTTTTAAATTTTACATAGCTAGACCCCCCCCCGCCCCCCCCCTCCCCCGACAGGATCAGCGTATAATTACTTCTTTTCCTATGTGCTTTTCCCCAGCACCATTTATTGGAAGTCTGTCTGGTCGCCATGATTTGTAATGCTGACTCTTGCAAATAACAGTCTCCGGCTCGCTTCAGTGGCACGTGTACCAAACATTCTCTTTTCTGAATGTGTGTACCTCTAGGTTCTTTGTGGTGTTCTATGGATCTAGTTTTCTATCTCTATGCCGATCCACACTTTTAATTGTGACGTTTCCAGGCGCCTCGTAGTTTGAATATTCCATCTTTCTCCTTCTCTTCTTCTCTTCCTCGTTCTTTCTCTTCTTTTTTCTAAAATATCATATTAAAATGTATTGGCTATTCTTTTTTTTTTTCTTCTTCCATAGGAAATTGGGGATCACTTTGTCAAATTCCACAAAAAACTCTCCTGCAATGATTTTTACATCCACTTAATTTAGACATAATTTACACAAAACATAATTTAAAGAACCCATCTTAAGGGAACAATTTCATGAGTTTTGTCATTTAAATACACGTTTGTGACCTTTGAATTTTTAAAGTCCAATTTGTCATTTTATCCTTTTACAGGTCATGCGTTTGGTCTAGTATCCAAGAAATCTATGCCTAACTCAAGGATGCAAAATTTTCTCCTGTGTACATTTATTTTATTTTTAAAAATACTTTCTTCTTCAATAACCACAATCACTTGCTGATGGGGTGTGTGCACCACTTCTCAAAACTTGGAATCGGATGGACATTGTCACCTTCATTTCCTGTTCTGCACTGACTTTCCCTGTAGTACTTGCTTTTGCTTTGTTTGGCTGCGCTGTGTTGCTTGCTAGATCTTAGTTCCCCGACCAGGGATTGAACCTGGGCCTACGGCAGTGAGAGCACCGAGTCCTAACCACTGGACGGCAAGGGAATTCCCACCTCCCGTGTGCAATTAAATATGTGTAGTTTCTTTTATGTCAGTAGTACCTCAATAACGCTGTAAAAAATAACAATGCTAAATGTCTGATGGAAAAGAGTTTCCAAGTGATTTTAGTCTGCCATTTTGCTAGAATCCAAATGGTCCTCTTTCAACAGAGAAGGTTAGATTCTGTAAGCATTTACTAGAAGTTTGAGCATATTAAAATACTAATTTAATTATGGGAGAATTTTTAAAAGAAATAATTATTGTAGAGTGTTTGAAGAGGACAGTATATACAGGGTTTTGTAATGAGACCTAAGATCAAATCCTGGTTCTGTCATTTCCTTCCTGTGTGTTCTTAGATAAGTCACTTAACTTCTCTGAGTCCCAGTTTCTTAATCTATAAACCAGGAATAATATCCACATAGCAGAGGTTTATAATGATAAGAAAAATTGCATTTGCAAAGAGCCTTCTAGAGGGCCTGGCCTAACATACAAAGCCAAGAATTATTAGTTTCTTTTTAAATTTTACATAGCTAGACCCCCCCCCGCCCCCCCCCTCCCCCGACAGAGTCACTCTTTAGCATATGTGTATTCCACACCCTTTCCTGGCTACAACACAACACAGCCCTTAGGAAGCGTAATACGAGATAATCTCCCAAACTCCAAGAGTAGGTTCTACGAACTGTTCAATTACAAAGTTGGCCTGGGCTATTCAGCGTTCAGAGCAAAGCCATTTTTATTGTAATGAAATTTTAAAAGGCGGTTACATTAGTTACACATATACACAACTGACTTAATAACTGTTAGTCATAGAGAACATTCAAGAAATACAAATGATGATTTATCCACAGCACAGTTCACATTCATAAGAAGAAAGGTTAAAAGAGAAACGATTAAGTGCTTAAATTGTCCACTGAAGCTCATCTGTGAACTCTCTCGCTTTTGAAGGAAAATGAGATTGTTACTGGAAGCAAGCTGCCCTGTTCCTGTGAGACCTCCCTTTTCCCACCTCCACAGTCATTGGCCCATAGGCTCTGGCCCCAAGACCCAGGCACACCTACATGTGCCTGCATCGTGGCGTGATGCCGCTTCAAGTTGCCCCAGACGCCTGGCAGCCGAGGCAAAGGAGGACAGCCAGTTCCCTTCATATACAAGATGAGGATCTGGCACGGGGAGAAGGGTTGGAACGGACAAGTTGGTTTGTCCCGGCAAGTCAGGACACAGCGACCTCATGACCAAACCCATACTTTCTAGTAGAACAAGGAGCATTTCCATCCTGACTTGTTACTGGCTAGAGCTGTTAGGTGACCGGCTCGGTCTTGCTAATATGACAGGTCGTAACTGTTAGGGAGCAGGTGGGCCCGGCGGGGGGAGAGGTTCACTGCTCATCTGCTGGCCCAGGTACTGATGTGGCCGGAAGGGAACACACTCATTTCCCCGGGGCCTGACTCATCTCTCGGCCAGGCCCGGCCGCAGCACTGATAGCGTCCAGGGTGGCTCGTCTGGGGAACACGGTCTCTTTATTGGCACAGGAGATCCCCGCTCTCCGCTGTCAGTTCCATCAGCTATCAGACTCCTACTCGTTGCAACAGGTGTTCAGGAAACAACAGAAGGGTTGACTTTGATAAACCAGGAAGCAGAGAAGAATGTGGCTGCTTGTGATGCTCTATTGCTCCCCGAAACCAAAACTAAAGACAAAGCCAGTGGGGAGCGACCCAGAGGCAGGGTGTTCTAGAACCTCCGGAGCCACTGTCACAGTTGCCTAACCGAGTCCAGGCCGAGCCTCAGCGTGGCTGCGGCTGTGTCCTCACCAATAGTTCAGGCAGCCACCGCGCGGCCCACCATGGGTGGAAAGCCTTCTGCTTTTGCTCAGCCGAAGGCCTAGTAGCTGTGAGATGAGGTGTGTGTGAGGAAGAGAGTCCCAGAGCCAAAGTCCTAGGTGTGAACGCTCGCCTTCCCCCAGCTTTGCCTCCGTCTCCAGTAGGAGAGGGAGCGGGGCCGAAGGCCACGCCGACGCAGGGGCCGTGGGCATCCTGGCCTCCTGGCTGGGCGGGACTGGCGAGGGAGGTTCTTCTGCAAACTGGGGTAATTAGACCCTCTAGGGCTTTAATTCTCTCTCCAGTTTGTCTTAAAATTCCTTGGGGGGAGAATCCCTCGGATGTGGGATCCTCTCAGTCTTCTCTGTTCCTTAAGTGGCCACATGGTGGCTTCTAAGAATCACAAGCAAAGAGTGGAATGGGAATAGAGAAAATGGAGAACTCGAGCCGAGCCGCGGGTCCGACTGCAGTCAGACTCCCCTCACGGGCTCTGGGGACAAAGCCGCAAGGGGGATGTTGGGCCTATTTAGTCACGATGCTCCCCCATATTTATGTCTGGCTTTCAGTCGCCCATGAATCCTCGCCTGCTAGGACCAAGAACTGAGTGGTCCTCACCCTAGACGCTGTGTTAAGTGGGTGAAGTAGATGAAAGGTCCCTGGGGGCGAGGCTGTCCTCCTCTGTCCTTTTGCATCTCCTCGGCACCCAGCACAGCCCAGGTGGGCTGGGCCTAGTCGGCGTGCCGCCCAGTGTGTGCCCCTCAGAAAATCCCCAAGTACCCTCTGAAACCAGAAGGAAAGACAAACATACCCCCATCCTCCCCCCCCACCACCCCCCCACCCCCCCCCCCCCGCCCCGGTCAAACTTCCAAACCCAGAGACTAAACGCCACAAAAAGTCCATTTTCATTTCACTTGAGAAACCATTCTTTGATCCAAAAGCTATTCTTGTGCCTTTCTGGGAAATAATTAAGCCCACCGCCTGGGGCAAGCTCAGGGCTGGGGGTAGGGGTGGGCCGAGGTGGCCCCAGGGGCAGGGCACGCCCGGGAGCCCCTTCTGGGTCTGGTACTGACAGGGTGTGTGGAGTTTGAGCCACTTGCCATTTTCCCAGAAGCCAAAAGGCTCCTAAGGGTAAAAGGATATCATGTGCGTCTAAACCCCACGTCCAATCACCACTATAGACAAAAGGATTAAGAGCCACTCTAGAAGCTGTAGAGTCAGTGTTAATTTAGAGCCTAGGAATTAGGGTCACACAAAGCTACCGGACAGAGGTATTCTCCTGAACAATGGTGGACTATTAACAGCTGGAGCTCTCCAGGCAAGACTGGGCGTGCACCCCCTCTGGATGCCAGCCAGGGCTGGGGCTTTAATGCAGAACTTTCAGAGGATGAGAGCAAACACTCTCCCCTGGCTCCTTCCTGCAGGCCAGGCTCACTCCCCGCTCAGGCAGCCTAGAAGCAACTCCATTCTGCCTGGCCCATCAGAATTACGGAAGGAGGGATACACGGCTTGTTTCCCAACCAGGTGCCTGACAGGGGTCGGCCGCAAGGGAAGGCTTTCTCCGTGGATGGGCTCCTCCACCTGCCCCGAGGCAGCCACGCACCGGGAGCGTTTCTCCCCTTTAGGAGTCGGTGAGCTGATGGGACGCTGATGCGGGACAGGAGGGTGACCATCAGGAAAGGAAGAGAACACGAGAGTTTCTTTCCTTAGCGTCAAGGGCATGCGAGGGGCAGCGGTAAGTAAAAATGGAGGGATGGATCCTTCAACTGATCTCCTCAAATCTGAGGGAAACACAACAAGCCAGGGACGGGGGGGCTCAGAGGTCAGCCAGGTAGAAGCTTCTAGAAGTCAGCCCTTACTCTGTCTTGAGACCACCTGAGGAATTCAAGGCCCTGGCGAGTATGCGGCAGAATCGGAACCAGAACCCAAACCGGAGCCGGAGTCCCGCCATCCCCACCCCGCCCCCCGCCTCCGCCTCCCCACCCTGCCCCCCGCCTCCGCCCCCCCGAGATGCCGCTGTTCCCAGCTGGCTGAAGAGAGGAGGCTCGGGCGGCCTGGTGGGGAACGTCTCAGAGCTCCTACCTCCACGCACTGGGTTCACCCCTCAGTCATCTCCAGAGGTCGGTCCCAGGAAAGCGCCCTGTGGCACAGAAGGACCGGGAGGCCTGGGTGCCCTGCCCTCCCCCTCACACCCCCATGGAGGCCAGGCTCTCTGTGAGCTCAAGGGGTGCCCCCTGCAGCCATCGGGCGGGGACAAAGCCCGGCTCTCACCGACAGGGCAAGGATGAGAAACCCTGGCGGAACCAGGAGAGGCTGCTTCAGACACAGAGAGGAAAGGGTGGGCACTCTCGTGGACTCTGAATCTGCATGCGGGGCGCTTGGACCAGAGAACTGACCCATCAAAGCGAGCAGCTCCCGGCCAGGACTCTTGGTGACGCTGTCAAGTGCCCGTCTGCTCAGTTCAGCCTGTCCGCCCGGCGCCCAGGCCCTGGGCCCTGCTTCCTCCGGCCACAGGGGGTCCTGCTCAGCTTGGACGGGGCTGCACATCCGGGATGTCACTCTCGCCACACACCCTGGATTCTAGACCCTCACCGTGGCCGCACACGACAGACACGGGGCACAACACATCCATCAGGACAAGGATTCACATCACACTGCACCAAGTACACACGTCTCACGGCACGACGGACGCACAGACGGACGTGGCTGAGACAGGGCCCGGAGGAGCTGGCGTCCCCCCCACCCGGCGTCCCCAGGCTCCTCCTCTCCAGCTCGAGAACAAAGCCTGTGCATCCTGTTCACCTCTTTCCCAACACCCCCTAAGCCCCACCCGGACACAGCAGTTAAAGGCCAGAAGAAACCAGATTCCAGCTTCCTGGGCAGGCCTGAGGGTGCGGCTTGGGCTCTCTGAGCTGTAACTGAACTTTTTATAGATGAAAATTGTCTAATATGAGATTATTCACAACCAGATTTTAAGAACCCAAAGGGCTCGCCTCCCAAGCACAGGCAGGTAAAATACAATAAATACAACCAGCCCCCGACGCCTACCGGGCTCCTGGTCGGTGGCCAAGCAGCTGCAGCTGTGGGTTAGAAGCTGAGCAACACCACGGCAGTGAGGGGAACACGGGGGGTGAGATGTCTTCTGCTGGGGGGTCCCGCGGCAGGGCAAGCAGGGCGCGGGGGGGGGGGCCCCGTTCACGTGGGCGTCGATGTCACAGCATGGGGGGCACTGCCGGTGGAAGCCTCGCTCTGTCCGCAGCTACTCAGAAAACGGCGGGAACATGCCCAGGTCGGCAAAGTCTTCGATGTTATAGTTGCCGGTCCCCTGGGTTGGATCTCCTGGCATGGGCAGCATGTCCTGCAGGAGAGAAGAAAAGAAAGCGCAGGGGAGTCGGCTCATCCTCCGGGGCACCGGCACGTCCCAGGAGCCCAGCCTGCCAGCCACCCTCACGGTCATCTCTCTAAGGGGGCGGCCCAGGAACACGCCACCGGCCACCTGAGGGATGCTCTGAGACGGTCGTCAAACGTCTGAGAATCTGGGAAGCTGTTCCCTCCTGGGAGCTGTCATTCCAGCACACAAACACAACTTCAGGACACAACCTTTCTCTATTTAAAACTGAGCCGGGACACAGGTTGGACAAGAGGCCCACTGGTGGGGAGAACCCAGCTTGGTGCCAAGCAAGGTACACACAACCGATGATCAAAATGCAACAGCACTGCAACGCGGGGAGGGGCAAAAGGAGGGCTACGTGCGTGAACAGCTGAGTGGCCTGTCTTCACTGTGTGTATCTAGGGCAAGGCCAAATCCCTGCAAGGTCAGACTTCACCTTTAACAAGTCCTTCAAGTTCTCTGGGCCTCAGACTACCCATCCAGAAAATCCGAGGAGCTATATTTCAATCCCTTACGGCAAATTTCCCAAAGTGTGTTGTGCCCAATTCTTGGCCCATGAGATACTCTGGGAGGAAAGAATTCTGTGGACAAACGAGTTTGGGAAACAAGGTATACTTTGCCTGCCTCCTAAAAATCCTCAGTCCTCGTCAGTATGATAAAGGCTCTGATAAGTCCTGCAGTCAAGAAACCGAATAACTCTGTTTAATCATGTTTCACAAACTTACCTGACCAAGAATTCTTTTTAGCATCGTGACCACGAAGAACCAGGTTAGGGAATTCTGCCTTACATGGCAGTTGTGAGGCACAAGGATGGGCCAGGGCTGAGCCTTACGGATGGAGGAAGGAGGGGCTCATCACTATAGGTCAGGGTACCTCTCTGCATATGTAAAAGGATTCTGCCCCTTTGGGGACCTGGAGTGACATCTGGGTTCTAGACCTTTGTCTCTGAAGATGCCGCTCGACCTGGTGGGAAAGGCGCGTGGGATGAGGGTGGGGTAAACGGAAAGCTCTCCCTTGCGAAGGGGGATCTTCGTCTCTGGGTCTCAGAGCCCTACCCCCAGGTGCTTCCTCCCCCATCCTTGCTCTGGGACATGCCAGGAGGCACCTGGGGCTCTTGTTGGGAGGTGTTCCTCCCTCATGAAGACCTGGTGGGGTGCACGGAGCATCAGCCGGTTCACGCCCCCGACAGGAGTCTTTCCCCAGTGAGAGCTCTGCTGGCTGAAAAGTGGCGCTCCGAACACCCCGAAGGGGCTGCGCCCTGCGCCGCGGGGCTGCCGGCGGTGCCCGCCGCTGCCGCCGCACGCTTAGGTCAGGGCTGCCCCAGGCGCGAGGGATGGGCCAGGAGTGGCTCAAAAAACTCAGAGCGGCAAAAGGCGCCCAGGCAGCCTCAACCAGCAATACCTGCGCGGAACTCGCGACAAGAGCCGAGCCTCCTGCTCCCGGACCCCCTCAAGCCGGGGCTGCTACCCTCCCTGGGGGGGGCCGGCACTCACAGTCTCCGTCGGCAGGCGGTCGTGCTGTGGCAGGGAGGCAGAGACCCGGGGGAGGAAGCCGAGGGGGCCGCCGCTACCTACGGAGGGCCGTGCTCGCCGATTTACCTGGAACACGTCCGCCTGCCCCGGCTGCTGGTGGGGGAGCTGCTCACCGCTCTGCTGTCCGTGGTGCTGGCCTTGCCACTGCGCCCAGACTTCGGAGGGCCGCCCCTGGAACTGCCCGCTACCTTGTCCACTTTCAGCTGAAAGATCCGACGCACAGGACACTTCCTTTAAAAGCCACCCCGTGGCCCTGGGAGACCCAAGAACCACTGCAGCCCAGAGGGTCCCACGTTTCTGAAAGGCGCGTTCCATCCAGAGCTGGCTGACTGCGTTCGCTGGGAGTCCCCCTCTCTCTCACGCTGGCTGACAGATAAGGAGCTGGCGGTGCACCCGAGAGCTGGCTGGGTGAAACAGGAAAGGGGGCTCTCTGGCGAGCTGTGCAGGGACCGGCCGGACAGGGTGGCCCTCCCTGCGTGCACCTGCCAGGTGACCCGGGCCGGAAGCCTCAGAGCCCTCGGCCCTTTGTGATCCCTGCTGGAGGCTTGCTTCCGTGGGGCCTGTCTGTGGCTGAGAGCAGCCCTCTCCTTGGCATGCACACGAGAAGGGAGAGGCGGCCCCTGCCGCTCTGGATGCCCCTCGGCTCACAGGCTGCTCTTTAAAGGAACCTGGCCCTGACAGAGGAAGAGCCTCACTCGGCAAGCCCTGACCTCCGGCAGCCTCGCTGCCTTTTGGGCAACTAGGCTGAAGCCACGTGTGGCGTTCCACAAGGTCCTTCCACGGGGGCCAAGAGCCATGGCCCTTTCTGCCCATCTCTTTAGCTGAGGGTCTCTCAGCACCGCTGGTTTGGGAGGAAAGGCATTTGGGTGCAGCTCAGACAAGAAGACAGGTCTCTTTGTGGGTATCAGCAAATTATAATTTGTAAGTGAGAGCAACCTTGCTTCTGTCTACACTTTACAAAAAATACCCAACGGAAAAACAGAAGCTAAGAAAAATGAGCAGAATTTTGTCTAAAACATTTAAAGATTCAACCCGAGGGGGGTAGTTTATCCTAAGGTGTATGAAAAAAAAAACCACAGGAACTTTTTCTTGCTCCAAACCATTCAATAACGTTTTGGAGGCAATGGGCTCCCTGTCAAGCTCTGGGTGGCAGGACAGGTCCCCATCGTGGCTCCACTTGTCCTTCCAACAATCCTACCGATCACAGGCAACCCTACTCACCACCTGAGGAGTGAACACTGGGTTAATCTGGGGGAAGGCTAGACAGTGCAGGGGGAAGAATCAAGCCCTCCCTCTCTCACACACACATCTCACCTACTGCCTGAGACATAAACGGCTTTAGTAAGACATACACTCCCTTGAATGCTTCACCACTGGTGCCTTTCAAGCTTTGCACGATCACAGGCGGTAAAGGGGTTTGGAAAATCAGGGAAGGGTACCATTCCCTTTTTCAGCACAAGAGGGATTTAAATCTATCGTGTATGCAGGATTCTGTTGTTGGAAAAAAATGCGTCTGGCTTTGCTGAAATGCCTTTACCTAAGACTCTCTCATGAGACTCCCTGGGCCGGGAGGAACTCTTTCATGGCATCACGTCCCCTGGCCCAGTTTTGGAATGGGACGATCTAGAACAGGCCTGGTATGGCAAGATTAAACGCACAGCAGCCCCAGCTGGCGCAGTGAGGGAAGCCCCACTGGACAGACACTCGGCCCCCATCCTGGAGGCCCAGGAGGCTAAGCACAAGCTGGGCCACCTGTTGCTCCGAGGGAGGCTGGATGGACCCAGCCAGCTCTGCTGAAAGCAAGGCTGGGGCAGAGCATGGGGCCTGTCCTCACATGTTCGGAGAAGCCTGCCTCTCAGGAGTCCTCCGGCTTCCTCCACGACCTTCCTGCCACAGTGGTCCCCTGCTGGAGTCATGCCCGTATCACGAATTAATTCTCTCCACTCTTCCTTCCGACGCGGCCCGAAGTGTGTCTCCCAAATTCATATGCGGAAGGTCCAGCCATCAGTGTCTCAGACTGTGACTGTATTCAGAGAAGGGGCCTTTAAAGAGGCAGTTAAGGGGACTTCCCTGGTGGTCCGGTGGTTAAGAATCCACCTTCCAATGCAGGGAACGTGGGTTCGATCCCTAGTTGGGGAACTAAGATCCCACATGCCACGGGGTGACTAAGCCCGCGTGCCACAACTAGAGAGCCCGCGTGCCACAATGCAACTACTGAGCCCGTGCGCCACAGCTAGAGAGAAGCCCGCGTGCCGGAACTAAGGTCCCGCGTGCCGCAACTAAGACTCGACGTGGGAAAATAAATAAATAATTTAAAAAAAGAGACAACTAAGGTGAGATGAGCTCATTCGGGTGGACCCTGATCCAATATGACCGGTGTTCTTATAAGAAGAAGAAATCCGGACACGGGCACAGAGGGAAGACCATGTGAAGACCCAGGGAGAAGGTGGCCGTCTACAAGACAAAGAGAGAGGCCTCAGAAGAAACCCACCCTGCCGACACCTTGACCTCACACCTCCAGCCTCCAGAACGGTGAGGAAGTAAGTTTCTGCTGTTTAAGCCCCCCAGCCTGCGGTATTTTGTGATGGCGGCCCTAGCAGACGAATACAGGCTCCTCAAGCTCCATGTCTACCTCTCCTTCCCTTTGCTGTCCATACACACAGCGTCTTCTCACCTTTCCCTCCCTCCTCCACACTCTGCAATCACTCTGCAGCGAAGTCTGTATAGCCGAGCCCAACCCAACAGAAATTCAAATTCAATTCTCCTCGTTAAGCTCTCTTGGGTATCGACACTTATGACCACCACCTTCTTGGAATTGTTTGGTTGACTTCTCCGACTACACCTGAGTTTGGTTCCACCACCTCCTACGCCACTCCTTGCCAGGTGCCCCCTGGCTCTTACATATGTCTCTGCCCCTTAACATGGGCTGAATGCAGAGGTCTGAGTTAGGCCTTCCCTTTGATCAGCAGACAAGATGGGGGCACCTCTTCTATCCCCATGAACTAACTGATTCATTGATTCATTGGGCAGATATTTCCCGAGCTCCCGCTCTGACCCAGCCTCCAGGCGAGTATTGTACATACACTGGGAAACAAGACAGTTCCTAGGAGCTTACAGCATGGTCGGGGGAGAGGAGTAAGCAGCTATGTCCATCCAGTTGTAGCAGAGCTGCTATAAGAAGGTTGAGCAGAGCTGGAATAAAAATCTCTTAGGAGGGATACCTAACCTAGTTATGGCAAGTAGAAAATGCTTTTCAGAGACTTCACTTGAGAGCAGAAGGGGAACAGTTAGTAGTTAACCAGGCGTAAGGCTTGGAGGTGGGGTTAAAAAGCATTCCAGACACAAGGATCAGTCTGTACAAGACCCGGCAGTGAAGAGGGTCCTTTCCACCCAGGGACCCACAGGAGGTTCTGGATGCCAAAGGGCCCAGAGAAGTGTGAGCCAGATGGAGGGCACACCAGAGGTCAGGTCCCACACCATGAGGGTGACGGATTTTGAGGGCAGCAGAGAACTGCTAAAGGCTCTTAAGCTGGGGTGCGTCACACACCGACCTTCACGTGTGGGAAGGTCACTCTGTCAGTGGACGAGGGGACAAGGTGAGGGGGAAGAAGCCCAGGTAGCATGAGGCTGCGGGAGTAATCCTTGCAGGAGATGACAGTAGCACCAGATGGGAGGTGGAGAGAGGTGGATGGATCTGAGGTATTTCTGGAGAAAGAGGTGCCAGGACTTGTGGACTGATGTTTGGCTGAGCTGAGGGGCGTGAAAGGAGGACCTGGGAGTGGCAAACTCACATCTCACATCTCTGGTGGTGTTTACAGCGCAGCTTCTCTCCTAAGCTTCGGGTCCACCTATCCACCTTAGGAGACGTGTCTAAACAGTATGACAGACACCTTGGACCCCTCACGCCTAAAACAATCGTCCCACCTCCTCAGACAGCCCAGACAGGGACACCACGCCTGTCAACTCTTTGCTCTCACCCACCCCTCACGTCCAGTCACTCACTGGGTTCTGCTGCATCCCCAATCCCCAACACCCCTCCACCCAGTCTCCTTCGCTCCATCCATTCTCACAGCCACCACCAGTGCTCCGCTCCGAGCCAGGCCAGCACCCAATCTCCCCCAGACCCACGCAGCTACCGGGGTGGTCTTCCTACAACGGCATCCGCTGCTTAGAAACTAACACAGTCTCCCCTCGCCACACCCCCCCACCCCATGGGAGTTCCCTGGCGGCCCAGTGGTCAGGACCTGGTGCTTTCACTGCCGTGGCCCCGGGTTCAATCCCTGGTCGGGAAACTAAGATCCCACAAGCCACGCGGCGCGGCCAAAACAAAACAAAAGAAAAAACCACAGTCCCCCACCGTCCACGTTCCGCAGAGGGGGCGCACTCGAGTCTTCGGCATGTGGTTCCTGTTTTTCAAACCCCATCTCCCCCTTCTTTGTGCCCCCAGCCCCTCTCAGCCTACTCACATGCCACTGCAGACTCACCCCCCGCCCCAAACACTGCACACCACTCCGTCTCTGTGCTGCTGCACCCGTGGTCGCTCTGTCGTGGGCATCCTTCCCCTGCTCTGTGCCTGCAGGAATCTCTTCATGCTCAAAGTCCCGACTGAACGTGACCTGCACGACTGATTCCCTCAGTCATTCTGTCTTCTTCCCTCGTCTGCAGCACGTGCACTGCCTCTAGGGATGGTGCCCCTAGCGCTACACGGACTCATCCCCAGATCGTGAGTAACTTAAGGCCAGAGATCTTATCTACGTCTGTCCCAGGCCTTACCGAGTATACTGCCTGGAATAAAGGAGGCCTTGATAAGTATCTGCTGAAGGCAAGAATAAAGGAATGGAAAAAGGAAGGGAAAGAGGGGAGAAGAAGGCAGAAACATGAACATTCCGTACACTTTTACTTCTATTCCCCTTTGAGGCTTCCTGGACATCGCTGACTTATAATAAATAAAAACACATTCTCTCATCAGTCTTCCTCCGTGACAGCCAGAGACAGGGTAGGGTGGAGGGGGCGTGAAGATTAGAGGAAGATTAGCTCTCCATTTGTATCTGAGGGTGATTCTATTAATTACAGGGACAAGATTTCAGAATAAAAATTCTTAAACTTCTGCAGAGGGAAGTGCTCTTCTTAAATGTGTGCAACAGAAAAAAATCAATTAACTGGATTGCTTTGGAAACAGCATAGACTAGTTAAGGAAGGAGGGAAAGGACTTAGTATTTTTGGAGTACTGACTATGTGCTAGGCATCGTGCTGGGTACTTTCTAGACATTATTCCATTTCATTTCTTCTTCGCTCTGACTCTAAGCGATGGGTCCATCTTCCACATTTTTCAGACGAGGAAACCGGGGCTCAAAGATGTCAAGAAATATGCCCAACTCATTTAGCTGATAAATGCCAGAGGCAGGGCTTGAACCTAATCCTTCTGACACTGAAGCCCACGTGCATTCATTTGATAAATACAGCTTTCATACTGAACCCTGACTATGTACCTGACACTGAGCCGTGTGTTGGGGATACAATGGATTGCAGTGGCCCAATCCATTGAGAAAGAAAGATGAGTACTTAGGCAATTGGAATTGTTAAGAGTGCTTATAAGGGCAGTGTGGAGGGACAAAGGAGCGAGACCTAACTCAGTCTGCATCTTCCTGGAGAAAGTTACATCCAAAGACGATCTGCAGGATGAGTTCCCCGGCCACGTGGTGGGACAGTTAAAGGCGAAAGCCCTCCATTCAGCCTCTGCTACTGAAATTTTTCCTGAGCTGCATTAGTGACCTCTCTGATTAACTAATGAGTAATAACTACGACATGACCTCTCCCGGACGACAGAGCCATGTGGGGTCTTAGCCTAAACCCTGGCCCTGACTGACCTGCCTGCAGACAGATGGTGAACAGGGCATGTTCACGGCCCGCCCTCAAGATGTACCCACAAGTTTCTTTCTGGAAAAAGCCCCAGTGTTAACCAACACCCTTGCGTCGCCTTATCGCCCCCAAAGCCACGTATATGGCTGCAAACCATGAGCTAGGTTCTAGCCATGCTCTGTTTCTTGTGTTCTGCGGGCTTCCTGAGCAAGGCCTAGGCTGCTACAGTCCTGGCTGGATGCCTGGGCCACTTGCCAGCCCAGGGGTCCAAACAGAATATATTTTTAGGCTGCTGCAATCTGGGCCAACTGGGTGGGCTTTTAAACCAAAAGTCAGAATCTTGAGGAGCTTGTAGATTTCTAGGTTGTAGAGGGAAGGGGATGCCAACTTCCTTAAAAGAAAAATTCACTGGCACTCAATGTTCTAATTTCACTTTTGCTAACTAACACTTTCGGTGAAATTCATCTGATTTGGAAATTGCCCTAAGAGTCAAGGTTCACTTGAAGTCCAGCTCAGAGGTCCTAAGTGGTTGGGTTGAGCTCAGTGGCTCTCAAGCAGGGGTGATTTTGCCCCCTCACCCTGGAAGGACAATTGTCAATGTCTAGAGACACTTCCCATTGTCATAGGAGCACTAATAAGCAGAGGCCAGGGATGCCGCTAAACAAACACCCTCTGTGAGCTAACAAAGAATCATCTGGGGCCAAGTGTCCACAGCGCTGCAGCTCAGAAGCCCTGCTGGATAAAGCCAGCAAAGAGCACCAAAGGGGCAGCTTATCCTCTTACGAGTGCCTCCCAGGTAAAGGCCTCCCTGTGGTTCTCAGCCAAGAGCTGCCCCTCACAACAAGGATCACATGCTTCGCACGATTTCTGGTTAAGATCTTGACTTTTCATCACTAACTAGTAAGGGTGGGATGGTCTATAATTCCCTCAAGTTACAGAATTTGAAGAATTCCCAGGGCTGAGTTTTGGGGGCAGGAGGTGGGGAGTAAGAGGGACAGGGTGTCTGCAAACATTTTGGGTTATTGAACTCCCCCCTCTCTCATAGAGCATATCCTACCCTGCTTCCCTAGCTCTATTTTTTTTTTAACATCTTTATTGGAGTATAATTGCTTTACAATGGTGTGTTAGTTGCTGCTTTACAACAAAGTGAATCAGTTTTGATCTCCCTGTGCTATGCGGCAGCTTCCCACTAGCTATCTAATTTACATTTGGTAGTGCATATATGTCCCTGCCACTCTCTCACTTCGTCACAGCTTAGCCTTCCCCTTTGCCATATCCTCAAGCTCATGCTCTAGTAGGTCTGTGTTTTATTCCCATCCTACCCTTAGTCTCTTCATGTCACTTCTTTTTTCTTAGATTCCATATATATGTGTTAGCATATGGTATTTGTTTTTCTCCTTCTGACTTACTTCACTCTGTATGACAGACTCCAGGTCCATCCACCTCACTACAAATAACTCAGTTTCATTTCTTTTTATGGCTGAGTAATATTCCATCGTATATATGCGCCACATCTTCTTTATCCATTCTTCCCTATCTCTAATTATTCATCCTATTTCTCCCTGAAAGAATCTTCAGACATTTCTGGAATGACATATTCTTTCAATCTTCCTCTCCAAGGTAAATCTGCTAGGCCAGCTGTGACTTGTGTTATGCGGGAATGAGATACTTTAGCTACCTCTTCCTAAACTGAAAGGCATATGGGGAACAAATGAGAAGCAATGGACACGCTTGTGTCTGCCAACTTACTACATCAGGAAGCACGGTGATAAGACAATAATGTAAGTTAGCCCCAGGCCTGAAAAGGCATATATGCAGCCCTCGAGCCAAGTCAGGGGATGAAAGCCTGGCCTGCCACAGCACCTCTGAACCACCTTCATCGGGCAACTTGTCTGCCTGGCTCCCTGCATTTCTCCTAGAAACATGGTAATATCAACAAGCAGACGCCTGAGGGTAGTTGAAACAGAGGACTAACCAATTCGGGATTCGCATCATATAAATCCTTGGCAGTTATCACCTGAATGCCTCCAAACTCTAAATCCACCCTTCTTTGCCCTGCTTTGCCCTGTGAAATGGGAACTGGACCCTGTAAACATTTCTCCTTTGCTAGCTGGTGCAATGTTAGGCTTTGTCAATAGAGGGAGCTGGAGAGACAGGCTGGGCACAGCAGAGGAAGTGGCTTGTCTTCTGGTTTGGGTGGCTTTTCTGCCCGGCGTGTGTCTACCAGCAGCATGCAGGAGGCCCAGGGGCACTCACTCTTCAGCAAGCATCCTCAATCACCCAGAGGGCTGCAGGCCAGTTCCACCCTGCCGGCGCTCTCCATGAAACCTCAGCCACCTGGTGACGGGGGGGGGGGGGGAGGGAGGGGGTCCCCTGGCTCTGGTCCACCTGCGCCCTCTAGCCAGTGTCTCTGCCAGCTGCCAGGCTGCTTCTGCAGACCTGCTGCAGCCCACAGCCTCTGGCAAGTTTGTTTACCCCCAGTAGGTTGTGTGTCCTGTGGTGGATACACCTTCAACAAGGTAAGGCTTCATGGGGTGTGGTCTTCATCAGGCTGCCTTGCTTGTAACCCTCAGGCCCAACCAACAGGCCCCGAAGTACAGCTGTCTCACCCACGCCCTCGCGGAGGCCCGGGGAAGCCGCTCAGATCTGCACCTACGGGGCCAGGGTATGTCCATTGCAAATGTAAGCACCACCAGCTGTTTTAATGGTTTCATATTTATTTAATAATTAATGAAACTGACCTTTTGCCGAGATTGCTCTGTTCCCTCCCCTGACCCACTCCCATCTGCTCTTCCCTGCACCCCCTCCCTCCGTGCTCTGGAGCAGCCATCGTCGTTAATAACACACCCCTCAGACCCTTTCCCTAATCATGCCCCCTCTCTTCTCTGACCATAACCGAAGCTGGCCCCCTCTCGTCCGCCAGGACTCCATGCCCTTGAAGCCCTCCGGAGCAGGAGCTGCTTGTTTTACCCAAACTCCACAGGTCCCATGGTCCGCGCACTCTCCAGGCCACCTCCACACCATGGCTCTCCACCCTGCTGTGAACTCTGACCCCTCTGCCTGGGCCTCCCCCGCCTGCACTGGGAGCTGTCCTCCAGGAGCCTTGCCTCACAGATGACTCTGGCGCCCACCCCGCTGAAGGTCCTCCTCCCCACCCCCAGCTTGAGCCTCCCTCCTCCTCAGCTTCCTGTCCCCACCTCATCGCTCCACCTGAGCTGGCTTCCAAACACACGCCAACTGTGTCCTTTCCCACTCAAACTGCTTGTGTGAGGTTAACAAACGAGGTATTGATGGTAAGGCCCCAAGAAACTTCTCAGTCCTTATTTTCTCTATTTTACAGTCTCTTCCATGCACTCATTGAAAGGGTTCCAGCCCCTTTCTCATTAGTATCAATCAGGACGCATCCAATTCCCGCCTAATTCTAAGATACCCTGAACGATGGATTAGAGAGAGCGGCCAGGATAGGGTAGTGAGGGGAGCACAGACTCAGGTGGCACTACCTGGCTCCACAGGCATGATGCTACCACTGACCAGCCGTGAGGCCGTGGGTAAGTTATCTGACCTCATTGTGCCTCGGTTTACTTATCTGTGCAATGGGAATAATCATAGTTTCTCCCTCATAGGGCTACCATGAGCTTTAAGTGAACTCAAATGTGGAAAGTGCTGGGCACGTAGTAAGCATCTGGTAAGAGTTAGCTACTGTCATAATTATTATTGTTATCATCCGAGTGTGAGATAGCTGGACGGCAGCTGTAAAAATGGTTGCTGAGCCTGGACACCGTCTGTGTGATCCTGTTCTTGGTCTTCAGGTTGTACGGTGGCCTCAGCCCCACGCTTTGTCCTTTCTGTGTTCCATCTCCATTTGCACTTCAGGGCCTAGCATTTGCTAAGTGGAGACCAGACAGATTCACAGAGCTAAAGGCCCTAGTCATTGGGGCAGCGGGTGGCTTCCCCTCCTTTCTTGCTAGAGACACACTGAGGTGCTTCTAGGCCTTACGGGGTGAGTGCCAGGTCTCCTCTGAGCCTCTCCTGACCCTCCTGCCTTCAGTAGACCTTGGCCGCTGCACCTCCAGCACTGGCCTGCCGTCTCCCTGTTTCCATCGGTCGCCCCTGCCTCCGTGTCTGCACTGCTGGTCGGAACCGAGTCTCCTTCCCTCTGCTTCCAGGGCTCAGCCCAGGGCCTGGCACTCAGGAGGGCCTGGCACTCAGGAGGGCCTGGCACTCAGGAGGGCCTGGTGAGTAGGTCAGTGCCAGGTGGGTCCTGTGCTTCCAGGAAGGACTAGGTGCCTGCATGCCAAGCGTGCCAAGGCCTGCCTTCAGGAGACTGGGGGTGGGGGAGGGTGGGAGGTCTCTCCATATCCAGGTGAGGGAGCCGGATGCAGAGGCTGCAGGGAGCTGGGAGTGCTCCTGGGGACCAGAGACTTCCAACCTCAGGGTGGGTCTACGTTGAAAGCAATTGCCTCAGGGCTTCTCCTTCCTGAAATAGGGTGCTTGTGCTTCTAAACTCACCAAATAATCTGGCAAGAATATTTAAAGGCTGAATGTGAGAACCTGCTACAAGGAAATGGGATTCACGCTGAGGGGAACGGCTGAGTCCAAGAGGGAGCGACAGATAAGGAGTCCGGAAATGCTGGGCCCCGAGACCTCGAGACCACGGGCAGAGGGGGCCAGAAGTGCTGCTGTTAGTGGTGGGGAAGGAGAGGGCGTGAGAGCAGCTGCCAACTCCAGGTATGGGCTAGGAACAAGGCACAGCTCCTTCCTAAGGCTGACGCGGCTTAAGGGGAAGCTTGCAACTCAAATGGAAATTCAGATGTTTGGGCTCTGCTTCACGCTCCCTCCCCGGGGACAGCACTGCGGGAAGATGGGCACCAGCTCAGGCTTCTTGCCAGCCCCACGGTCCCTTCTGAGCCCCTGCCATGTGACACGGAACCCTGACCCTGGCAGACATGCTGAGGGGGTCCATTAAATACCTGCAGGGTGGGCAGCGGTAAGGGCTCCTGGGAAGTGCACCGCAGGGAGTGGTTACTTAACCCTTTATGGCCTGAGGTTGTGCAAACAAAGCTAGGCACGATGTTCTTACGTGCATAGGATCCCTCTTTTAATATTAAAAAGTGAACTTTACAATGTTTATTATTTACACAATTTATTTACACAACTGGTCACCCCTATAACCTATACTTCTCTAGTTTTTTGAAATAGGACTACAGGGTTTTTGACTTGGGTGACCTAAAAGTTCTCGCAAGGGCCATAAAGGGTTAAAACAGCATTCAGATGACATCAGCGCAAGGGAGTAGAGTCCCAGAGCCTTGAAAATGATACAAGTCAATCCACAAAGCCCAGGTCTAGGCAGCCAGTCTCTTAGGGACACGACTGGCCTCCAGATAGTCAGAGAGAAGAGGCGCTTGGAAATCTCCAGACCTGGTACCAGGATTCTGGGAGCTTGGGGCTCAGACCCCCAAACTCAGAATGTTCAGAAAGCATCTTTGCTGACGCTCCCAGGTATTCTTTCCCTCCTTCCCCACCTACCGAACCCTGGAGTCCTGTTGGCAAGACTGGAGTAGGCGTTCCCGCTGGGCGAGGAGGTGGCTGGACTGGACAGAGGGCTGTAGGAGGAGGGGTCGGCCGGGTAGGTGTGGCTCGTTCCAATCCCAAAGGGAGAAGACTGAGTCTTGCTGGACTGAGAGGGCATTGGCTGCAATCGGGATGAGGCACAGAGATGGACAGCGTCAGTAGCAGGTCTCCCTGGCCCACGGCCTGGGCTGGTCACTGCCACCGCAGGGGCACTCCCGCCCTGGGCCGGTAGCGGCTCTGAAGGCCCTCCGGGGCCTGCTGGGCACAGGGCCTGGGATCAGGCCGCTGTGTGCCGGCCCAAGAACCACAGCACTCGGCCCTGGATCTCTGGGGCAGGTCTGGCTGAAATTCATCCCCAGGGCTACAGTGATCTAGGGCCTCTGCCTTCTGCTTATGGGACCTTGGCAAGGACTCCCTCAGTCCAGAGGACAGCCGTCCTCACAGGGGCTACAGGGAGCCGCGTGTGTCCCAGCGCTGATGTTCTCGCACACTCCTGGGCCGGGGAAATGCAGGTCCAGAGTGGTGAGGGGCTCGCTCCTGATGGAGGGCCTCTGTGCGCCCGCCCCTCCCCCAGGTTCCCCAGGACTTCGCCGGGCCTGCCTGCCGGGAGAAAAGGCGGCTGAAACCAGACTCGCTCCCATTGCTGGGAACCCAGTTCTCAAAGTACCCTTAGGGTGGCCAGCGCTCCCGGGAGCCCGGCTGCGTCTGGGGTGGTCAGCTGCAGCTCAGGTGTGCTGCCCCGTCTCGGAGCTGGGATGCAAAGCAAGCACAGCCCAGGTGCTCTGCACCCTCTGGGCCCCTGGGGGCAGTGCCCTCCCTCACCGACACCCATACCTGTCCGGGAAAGGGCGGCCGACTACCCGTCCACGCCACCTGGCTCTGGTTTAGCTGCCGGGAGATTTGGGACATGTTCTGGCTCGTCGAGGAGGAGGACTGGATATCATTCACGCCAGGCACATGCACCACCGAAGTACTGCAAGGGAAGGAAATGCATTCGTCCTGGGGAGACGCCCCAGCTCCACGTGCCCTGTCCCGGGCCACCTCTCCCGGAGCGCACCGCTCTCTCCCACCAGGGCGGTGCATCACTGGATCGAAGGCCCTCAGGGGGAGCCCCCGGTCTTCCTTCTCTCCCCCAGGGCTCCCTCAACCCACCACTGCTGCCTCTTTTTCCCCACAGGGTCTCCCCCTCACTCTCCTCTACACAGCCCCAATCCCACCCCTCTGCGTCTCCTGCTTTCAACGGATGAGTCCCAGGAAGAGAGCAGCTTCTTGGAATAAAAATCAGTCTTGGTGTTAACTTGCTCTCTGTGCTCTGGTTAATTTGTTCCTTTGGGGGCACCTATAAAGCTTAAGGATTCAGGAAATAGGCCACAGGCTTTCAGCGAAAAGAGCCTGTCAGTGGAAGCCTGCTGGGTGGGGCCTGGTCCTGTCCGCCCCCATCCCAGCACAAACTGCTGTTTACCTCTTTTGACCCTTCAGTGAATCTTCAGTTGAATCCAAGGAGTCCTTAGTAGACACCCGCTGTGTGTGTCACCCGTGCTCTCTGCCTGTCCTCCCGCAGGCTCAGTGCAGGCTCAGTCCCTGACCGCTGTCTCTGCCCCTAGGCCTGCGCTGGCTGCACTGCTAGGCACGGCTTCTGTGAGATTTTCCCAGTTCCGCCAATTATACAACAAGCTCATTACAGATAAGGAGAAGGGGGAAGACGTGCGTTTCGTTTCAGGCTCTTCCTCCTGCCTCCCCAGGGCCAGCTCCGCACAGGCAGAGTGCTTGCTGGGTGCCCACGAGTGAATCACGTGGGAAGAAGGGGGCTAATCACGGAAGGCCTGGGTGGGGGTGGGTTTTCAGCCAGGTTTTAAAGAAAGGAAGGTTATAGACCAGTAAAGAAGACCGGGTACCGTTTCACTAATTGTATTACAATATGATTTCCATGCTATCCAGTCCCTCTTAAAATAGGGAGAACTCAAAGATGACAAGACATTCCTGAACTAACCATGATCCAGGGGAACTTCATTCGCATCCTCCTGAAAGCACTTCCTCACTTAACACAGGACTCCTTTCCCATTCTCCCTCCTGATGAATGTGTGAGCTCAGAGGGCCTTTTCTGATCACTGTTCTCTGGGGGCAGGGTGGCCCTCGGTGCCCTCACAGCACTGATTGGAGAGCTGGCAGTAGCCCTGTGGGTCCTAGGAAAGGTGCCCTGGCTAACGTACGCACAGGGCCCACGGGACCACAGCAGGACTTGGGCTGGGGGCGTACTTAGGGATGTGCTGCCACAGCTGTGCCATTCTGCTGGGGGCTCAGGGTCATTCATCCCATAGCCCTTCCCACTCAAACCAGCTCAGGCCCTGCAGATATACAGGAAACTGCCCATCCCACAGGTGTAAAGCCTCACGTGTTCTTTAATTATTATTATATTTTTAAAATAAATTTATTTGATTGATTTTTTTTTTTTTTTTTGGTTGCGTTGGGTCTTTGTTGCTGCATGCGGGCTTCTCATTGGGGTGGCTTCTCTTGTTGCTGAGCACAGGCTCTAGATCGCGGGCTCAGTGGTTGTGGCGCACGGGCTCAGTTGCTCCGCGGCATGTGGGATCTTCCCGGCCCAGGGCTCGAACTCACGTCGCCTGCATTGGCAGGCGGATTCCTAACCACTGCGCCACCAGGGAAGCCCTCTTTAATTAATCCATCCATTCATTCTATAGACCAGTATCTAGTGAGTGCCTCCCCAGGGCCAGGCTCCACACAGGGGCTGGTGTCCCCCCGCACTCCTTCCTTACACAGCCGTCCAGACACCAGCCTGCCTTCCCTTCTCGGTAACTGCCCTCCACCCCTCCCTGCTCTTCTGTTTCTGTGATGACAGTCCACACAGGCACAGCACCTCCAGCTGGACCGTCTCACTCCTCCACTGCACCCCCCACGCCCCTGCCACCCGGAACTTTCTCCAGGACTCTGCTTCCTCAAGTCCCTCTTTTCCCACAAGTCATCAGTGATGGAGTCCAAACTCCCGGGCATGGTATTCAAGGCCTCCGAGGTCTCATTCCGTTTCTCCCAGACTCGAGGTCTCCCCATCTCTCCTGCTTCCCGGGCTCTGCTCGCCACATCCCCGATGTCTGGGTGCCCGCCCTGGCAGCAGGTGGCCACCTGACTTTTGCTTCTGGGCCGCCCTCCCACCCTTGCCACGCTGCCTCGGGCTGTCCCTCCTGACCTCTGGCCTCTGCTCCGTCCCTGCTGCCCTCTGTCCAGACGGCAGGGGGGTGGGGGGCAGCAGCAAGTGTTATGAGGACTCGATGAACACGGGCCTGGGCTGGCACACAGCCTGGCACGGAACTACAACTGGTCACCGTGTGCTGAGTGCACGAGTAACACAGCAGCAGGGCAGAAGTCTGGAGCCTCGGCCAGCGCTCAGCAGAGCGGGGTGACCGGCAGGGATGATGGCTCAGGAGCAGCTCACTGGGGGTTGTCGTCTTGTCCTCTTGTCCCCAGACCAGAATCGCTGCCTGTGGCCAGGGTTCCCCAGAGACTCAGAACAGGTTGCAATCCAGCGAGGCCCAGCTGCAGGGCTGGTCAGAGCCACTCGGAGATTTCAGAGGCTGCTGTTCCAGGGCACAGCTGCTGAGCTACCTGCTGCTTCCCCAGGAGGTCTGTCCATGGACCAGTGTGGAAGCATGAGCCTCATCCCCTTAGAGAGGGCAGTCCCGGCCCGGACCTCTCCCTGGGGTGGCTGGTCCCACCTGCCCAGTCTTGGTCCCTGCCTGCATCTCATCTGGAAACTCAGCTCTGGCCAAGTCAGCCAGAGGTTGGGCTGTATGAGGAGCCCCATCCTCCTGGGCATGCATCTGAGATGCTTCTCCTAGAGAGTCTGGGGGCATCTGATGCTCACCTGAGTACCCACACACCCTCCCTGAATGCTGCGGGTCTCTCCTCTAGCCATTCTCCCCAGCCTGTGCTCCTGTTTCCCCGGCAGGCAGTGGAGCCAGGCTTTGCCTCTGGTGGTATTGTCATGGTGGTGCTGTCAAAGCTTCCTCTGTGACCTACAAGAGGTCCCTGATGCTAAGAACCAAGCTGTGGGAAGGCCAAACATCCTGCTTGTACCTCCCATGAGTGGCCCTTTAGGCTGAGACCCCAGGCATGACGGGCCAAGTTGTCCTCTCCCCCTTGGAGTTGGCCATGGCCTCAGAACCAGGGAACAGGGCACTTTCTGCTGCCTTGTCAGGTGTCCCCAGCTCTGCCCCATCTGGGTCCTGGCTAGAGGCCACCTCGCTCCCTTCTCCCCGGCAGGCACCGCTACACGACGCAGTGGCTGGCACCTTTCACATCTGAGATAGAGTAACTGACACCATGCACGTACTACGGTGACTTACCTAGGGCTCACAGGGCAGAACCTGAGCCACCGGACTCCTCAGCCTGGCCCAGGCGTGTGGATGTGTAAGCACGAAGTGCGGTTTGTAGTATTTGTTGCACACAGAGCCAAGCTCTGAGACCCAGGGCTTCACTGGCTAGGGGGGCCTCTTCCTGCCCTCTTGCCCTGCTGCCCGCCCCCGCCAGGTACCTGAAGGCCTTTCCCGAGTGTCCCGGGGGAAATGGGCTTCCTTGGGAGTAGATCTGCTGAGTTCCTGCTGCAGAAGCTGAGCTCATCATCTTCTTCTCCGCTGGGAAAAGCAGAGCAAGGGTCACATTTGAGGAGTTCCTGCCCTACAGACCCCAGGGCAGGGAGCCCCGAGCACAGATGCAGAGGTGGCGGGCACAAGCAGGAGGGCACAGGCCCTGGGCAGCCCCATGTAGCCTGCCCCGCCCTGATCTCTGCAGCTGCTCTTGAGGGCCCCCGGCTGTTCCCTGAAGCCTCAGCTGGGCCACAAGCTGTAAGGCAGGCTCTTTTCGAGAGTCGGGAAGATGAAAAGAGCTAAAGAGGGTTCTTCCTCAGACAGTATTTTACGGAGTTCTTCTCACCTGGGGTGGGTATGATGCCTCTCATTTTTTTTTTTTTTTTAAGATTTTTTTTGATGTGGATCATTTTTTAAAAAAAGTCTACTGAATTTGTTACAATATTGCTTCTGTGTTATGTTTTGGTTTCTTAGCCGCAAGGCATGTGGGATCTTTTAAAAATTATTATTATTATATGTTTGTTGCTTTTTTTGCGGGGGGCTGCACTGGGTCTTCGTTGCCGTGCGCAGGCTTTCTCTAGTTGCGGCGAGCGGGGGCTACTCTTCGTTGCGGTGCGCGGGCTTCTCATCGCGGTGGCTTCTCTTGTTGCGGAGCACGGGCTCCAGGCGCGCAGGCTCAGTTGCTCCGCAGCATGTGGGATCTTCCTGGACCAGGGATCGAACCTGTGTCCCCTGAACTGGCAGGCGGATTCTTAACGTCTTCCATATGGGATCATAGCTCCCGGACCAGGGATCGAACCTGCACCCCCTGCACTGGAAGGCGAAGACCTAACCACTGGACCGCTAAGGAATTCCCGATACCTCTCATTTTATGCGTGAGAAGGTGCAGAGCCATGGTTAAGAGGACAGGCTCTAACGTCCAGCTCTGCCCTATTTATCTGGGGTGTGGCCTTGGACATGTTATTTAACCTCCTCCTGTCTCCGTTTCCCCGAGTGAAAGATGGTGATAATAATAGTAGCTTCCTCATAGGGCTGTGGTGGGAATTCAATGAGTTAGCATAAGTTAAGTGCTTAGAACAGGGGCCAGTATCAGAGCCAACAGCATTTAAATGTTTGCTATCACTTGCTAGTGAGGAAACTGAGGCTCAGTTTGTCCAAGCTCACGAGCCAGTGAAGGAGGACTCAGGGCTTGAATCCAAGTCCAGCACTCCTCCCACTGGCCCAGAACCCTGCCTGACCCCGCTGCCCTAACCCAGCAGGTGCTCCAGCTAACCTGGAGCAGCCCCGACCTGTGTTCCTCACCCTTCCACGAGGGTTTCTTTGAGAGGCCAAGCTCCTCATACAAGTGAAAACACTCAGGCCCAGCCAAGATGCGTAATAGTGGATGCTTTTCTGCCACCACGGAGTGCTAAGTAGAAAACTCAGCTCAGCAGTCTCTCCCACAGAGAGAGGCTGAAGAAATGGGCTCAAATCCCCGCTGGGCTGTTAGATCTTAACACGAGGAAGAGGGTGGTAGTTTGAGAAACAGGAGTGGGAACAGGAGCCTTCTCACTCCCTCTGGTAATTGAGGGGTCCAGGGCTCTCTGAAGCACCCTCCCAATCTCCCTAGAATCTCAAAATGCCTACGCATCTTATTCCTATAGACCCTAACATCCCTGCTTGCAACAAGATCTTGGAATAAAGGATATAAAGGTGAGTTACATGGCAATTATTTTGTGCCTGGACAGACCCCGGTCTGCACCTGTCTGCACCTGCAGACAGTCTGCACCTGTCTCTGGCTTGCTGGTGGGAGGCTGGGTGGAGCGGGTGGATCCTCCATTGAGTGGGCGTGAGAAGTGATGGATGCTCAGGCTCACGGGCTTGGGGCCCAGAGAGCTGGCTTCAGGGGCCATGTGACAAATCGCCCACGTGTGTCAACAAACCTCTGTGACGTTTTGAGAAACCGGAGGCACTGAGCAGTTTCCCTGGTCCATTTTCTTTTGCTGCAGTGACGGGGTGCTCATTGGCAAATCCTTACAGGACGCAAAGAGATCAGACTCTTGGGTGTGTATTTCTAACCCAATCATAAAGTCTTGGATCTTGGAGAGAAAGAGATGAGGCTAAAAGTTGCATGAGTTAGGAAGACTTCTGGACTTCTCTTGGCTATAAACAAGCCACTTTTTCTCATGTAATTAAGGTTTTTCGGTGGTTGGTTAAATAAGAAACATTTTTTTTCTAAATGCTCCAGGACATCTGTGGGGTACAAAATTACATCTACCTATCTATATATAACTTAATATATATATATACATAAAATTATTCAGTCTTCTATATCTTTATTATTTTGATCTACATGATTTGCTAGAGATGAAGAAAGGCATATTGAAATCTTCTGCTATAATCTGGCTTTGTCAGGCTCTCTTGTGTTTCAAACTATTTTTGGATTTCACATTTCATTGTTCATGACATTTATATCTTCATTTTAGGTTCCGTCTTTTACCTGTATACAATAAGCTTCTTTCTCTGCTTTCCTCCCTGGTTTTGGAAAGCATCATCACCATCTGCTCTTTCCGGTTACATAGTTTCATTTCATCTTGTTTTGGTTATATCATACTTTGGCACCATACTCTTCAAGAATTATCAATCACAAGCCCTTGGGCATCAACTTATTTCATTACTTGTGCTGTTCATATTTTCTTGCTCTCTCTATTTTTCTCTTGAGAGTTTTGCAAGTTGCTAACAATTTCCTTGTCTTTTCTTGGAAGTGGTTTGGAGGCGAGACCTCTTTCCTGCCATCTTTTTTTTTTTTTTTCCATCCATTAGTGGTTATGTTTAAACATACTTGAAGTTATATGTCAGAGATAAAGTAGTATAAACTGATGAGAAATCTCTGTTTCTAGTCCCCTGATCCAAAGTATGTATCTTTGCTGAATTGACTCTGGTTTTTATTTATTTTTAAATATCTTTGTTATCTTCTAACAATGTTATATTAATTCCAGGTGTCATTAGTTTCACTTTTTCACCGCTTCTTTTCCAACCTATCACTTCCATTCTTGTGTTCCATATTTTGATTCATTTCACAAAAAGCACAGTCTTCTGCAAGTAATTTTTTCCAGGAAGTATAAGTAGATGGTGCATGTCCAAGAAGGTCTTTCTGTTGCTTTTTCATATAGGAAAGCAGCTTGGTTGGTGGAAATACTTTTGGATTACATATTTTCCTTCCCTTCTTTTTCCTTTTCTGTTAATTTTTTTGCTATTTTGTCATCTTTATGGGAAAAGGTCTATGTTTGTATAATATTAAAAATTCAAATGGGTTTCCCAGAAATGCTGTGGGTATCTGACCAAATATTTCAGGCTTATCTGAGAGGAAGAGGAACTTTTGCTATTGTTTCCTCTTGCTGGATGAAATTACGTTTCTCTATAAAAGTCGAGGAAATACCGCTGTGGGTGGGTGGCACATCTGAATGGCCGGTGGGAACCACCAGAGGGGAGCCTCCCTGTCATGCTAACAGGTCTGTTCTCTGTTAGCAGCTGGGCACCTGCTGCTCTCAGTTCAGGCAGCTCCAGCGCGCTCCCTACTTTCCTAGCATCTGGTTCACAGCCATGTGGGCACGAGGGCTGGGGTCTTCCACTGCAGGTGCTGGCAGCAGGAGGCCTGAGATCTGCTCTTTCCCAGCTGCCCGGGGCCTCTCTGTCCTCCCTGTGGCCCGTGCTGGCCCCAGTTCCTTAGTCCTAGGAGGATGCTCATGGGGGTCCCTTCCCATTACTGCGTTCCCCAAGCTTCCATGGCATGAGTTGGCCGGTTTCTCCCTTCAGCTGATCCTGATTACACTGTATCTCACAGATCACATGAAAATGGAATCTTTTCCCTGAATTTTGGAACTGACAAAGACACTTCCAAGTTTTATATGTTGCTGATCTTAGCGGCAGTCTGAGTGGGCGAGTGAGGCAGCTGCACACGTGGGTTCCACGTGACACCTGAACTTTGAACAGCACCATTTTCTTTTTTAAAAAAATTTCTTATACCATTTTACATTTTATTATTTATTTATTTATTTTTGGCCGTCCTCGCAGCATGTGGGATCTTAGCTCTCCGACCAGGGATTGAACCCGAGTCCCCTGCAGTGGAGGCACAGAGTCTTAACCACTGGACCGCCAGCGAAGTCCCAAGAATGGCACCATTTTCTCTAACTGCAGTGCTAACACAGGGGAGCACCCCAGTGACCACCATGAAGGATGAGCCATGGAACACCCATACAGTGGAACACTATGCAGGTGGTAAATACGATTTAGACCATTTAATAATCTAGAAAGATGTTCATAATAAATTGTCATGTGAAAAAGTAAGCTACCAAACAGCAGGAGCTCGATTTTGTATACAAAAAGATTTCATATGTGTAGAAAAAGACAAAAAGGACGACCTTTAAAAAGTTAAAAAAGATTAAATCTGGGTGGTAGGATACTGGATAATTTTTATTTTCCATTTTACTGCATATTTTTATTTTAAAATGCGGTCCTGTCTGCATTAGAGATTAAGTTGAGATTCTTTTTTTTAAATAAATTTATTTATTTTTGGCTGTGTTGGGTCTTTGTTGCTGCGTGGGCTTTCTCTAGTTGTGGCGAGTGGGGGCTACTCTTGTTTGCAGCGCGCGGGCTTCTCATTGCGGTGGCTTCTCTTGTTGTGGAGCACGGGCTTTAGGAGTGCGGGCTTCAGGAGTTGTGGCTCGTGGGCTCTAGGGCACAGGCTCAGTAGTTGTGGCGCACGGGCTTAGCTGCTCCACGGCATGTGGGATCTTCCCGGACCAGGGCTCGAACCCGTGCCCCCTGCATTGGCAGGCAGATTCTTAACCACTGCACCACCAGGGAAGTCCCAAGACATTTTTTTTTGTTTATAGGGACATGTCTTTGTCTTGATAAAACTAAATTCTACCATGATTAATAGAGCTCATTTATTCCAATTCCTCAAATTTTGAAGATGAGATGTCAGAGGCCCCAGGTTGGTTGCCCCAGGTAACAGGTAAATGAGAGGCGAGGCCAGGAGTAGAGAGGATGCACTGGGACCCCTGTATTTGGTGCTACTTTTCTACCCTGTAGAAGTCGCTGTAAATTCACCCTCAAGGGTGGCTGCCTCCAAATGGCTGGACAGCCACTATAAACCCCACAATCTCACAACCTCAGCATCCTTTGGAAACTTACATGCACTGATTCCTGCAAACATCTCGGCAAACCGTGGATCTCTTTCCTGGGAAAAGATTGAGTCTGCCTTTTCCACAGACTTCCCGGCCTCGTGAACCCCGGCTGGTAGGCTGGAGACAGGAACCTGTTTGCACATGAAAACACAAGAGCATCCTGCGTGTAAGGTGCAGAACAAACGCTCCCAATGGTCACCTGTTTGCCTCCACCAGATCCTCCTCCCTCAGAATTGCTGGCATTTCAGCCTTCGGTGTTGTGTAGGGCAGGAGCTTTTCTGTACATGGAAGCCGAGAACAGACGGGCGGGGGTGTGAACGAGAGGTCACAGAAAGGTCACTGGAGCCCCACTGATCACTTGGAGAGAGATAAATAAAAATTATCAACCTAGTCTAAATCTCAGGAAAAGTGAACATAAAGTTTAATTGGAGAGAGAGGCCAAATACCAACACAAGCTGCGGTTTCTCCCGCAGGGGGGCCTGGGGAGATGGAGAAGGAAAGGGGACAGGGCAGTGAAGTGGGAGACACAGGCTGTGACCCGACAAGTGTGCTGAGAACAGAGGGGCTCAGACGAAAGGCAGGAGAAGCAGCGAGGAGGCTGCAGGGCTGACACAGTTCAAAGCCGTGCTGGCTTAGGCTTAGGGTTAGGGTTAGGGTTAGGCTTAGGCTTAGGCTTAGGCTTAGGCTTAGGCTTAGGCTTAGGCTTAGGCTTAGGCTTAGGCTTAGGCTTAGGCTTAGGCTTAGGCTTAGGCTTAGGCTTAGGCTTAGGCTTAGGCTTAGGCTTAGGCTTAGGCTTAGGCTTAGGCTTAGGCTTAGGCTTAGGCTTAGGCTTAGGCTTAGGCTTAGGCTTAGGCTTAGGCTTAGGCTTAGGCTTAGGCTTAGGCTTAGGCTTAGGCTTAGGCTTAGGCTTAGGCTTAGGCTTAGGCTTAGGCTTAGGCTTAGGCTTAGGCTTAGGCTTAGGCTTAGGCTTAGGCTTAGGCTTAGGCTTAGGCTTAGGCTTAGGATTAGTTCCCACACAGCTTCTGCATCTCAGTACCAGTAAGTCCCCTACATACGAACGAGTTCCGTTCCGAGAGCATGTTCGTAAGTCCAATTTGTTCGTAAGTCCAACAAAGTTAGCCTAGGTTCCCAACTAACACAATCGGCTCTATAGTACTGTACTGGAATAGGTTTATCATACTTTTCACACAAATACTACATAAAAAACAAACAAAACATAAAGAAGACCTTTTTAATCTTACAGTACAGTACCTTGAAAAGTACAGTAGTACCAGCTACATCACTGCTGCTTTTACGCTTGCTTCCGGACATCCTGGGCTTGAAACAAAGATACTGTACTACTGTACTCTCTACAGTACTGTAGAGTAAAGTACACAAAAGCACAGTCACTTGTAGAGGACGCACGCAGGTGACAATGTACGCCAGACACGTGAGCTAACTTCTGTGACTGGACGTGCGAACGCACGTTCTCATCTTTGAAAGCTCGCAGCTTGAAGGTTTGTATGTAGGGCACTTACTGTGCTGGCTGACCGCGGCTCCTAGCGCTTCCTGTTTTACACTCTTCATGGCTCGGCTCGGCTCTGCATGGAAGAGTCACGGCCAACCCCCCGCCCCACTCCGGGGACCGAAATGCTTTTTGCAGGGTGTGGGTAGAGGGAGAGACAGCACCTCTTGAGCTGAGGGGCTCAAGCTAAGGATTGGATTTAGTCCGCAGTCCTTTGGTTGGAGACAGTTCCAACTGGGAAAGCGTTTTCCAGAAATTCACCTGCGGTAAGTCGTAGGATGACAACCCGTCTCTCTGGTGCACCTCCAATTCCGCCTGCTGCTGCTGAAGCTGCCTGGGAAACAAGGAGTCAGCAGTCACGAAGAACAGAAGTGGTGCTGACGGGGCGGAGCCACAACCGTCCCCTCTCCCCAGGGGCACAGAGGGCAATGCCCGATGGATCTCTAAACTGTTCTCAGTTATGACTGATTTCATTATTTTTATGTCCCAAATCAAGACCCCAAGCCTTGTCTTTTAAGTGTAGGCTGCCAATATTTAGGAAATAAGTTTTGATTTATGACTTCATTTTATGCAGGGTAAAAGACACCAACACTAAAAGAGAAAAAAATTTAAGGCAAAATTCAGAAAAGCCAACGATGCTGTTGGCTTCAGCCAACGCTTGCTTCCCTGTAAGCTGGTAGGAGGTGACATCATCCCATCCAAGTCTCACGGTAAATTTTCACAGTGGTTACTTTACCCCACATTAAAATTAAGAGACGGAAGTCGAAAGAGGCCAAGCGGTTGTCCCAGTTGGCTGACCAGCAAGTGGCTGTGACATGACAGAGCCAGGATCTGACCTCACGCGTCTGACCCGTCTTGCTCTGCTCTCTGCGTGGTACCGGGATGCTTGACTTGGGAAAGAAAAAGACTCCTTAGAGGGAATGGTTGCTTGACGTTTTAAAGTATGGAAGCTGGGTTACTTTCAAGGCACAGTGAGTCCTGCAGCTCAGAGCCTAAAAAAGGGGCAGGATGACCCTTAAACACCAACAAGGATGTCAGGCAAAAACTTACTGGCAAATTACTGACAAAAATCAGTCCCCCACCCTTGCCCGTGCATCAATTTAAAGGACATGAACAGACCATTCAAGCATAAACAAACATGTAATATGCAATATGTATACATATAACATGTATATACATATAACAAGCAAGCAATTAGGGAAATATTTTCACCACTAAAATAAGCAAAATAAGTGCAAATTAAAATAACCTTGAAGTATAATTTTTCACCTACTAAGTTGGTAAAAACATGCTTAGTGTGTTGGCTCGGTGCTGAAACCACCCTGCTCACACTCCGTAGGAGAAGCGTGTGTGGACGCAATCTTCTTGGAAAGCAGCACGGCGACCACGTTAGGAGGTACGGCCAGGGTCACACCCTTCCTTTCCAGGTGGTCCCCCCTGCTGCTGGGGTTTCTGCTAAGGAAATGACTCGGGGCAGGAAACAAGAGCTATCTACGCAAAGCTGGCTATAATAGGGGAGTGGCTTGGTAAACTACGTATATTAATTTGCTGAGGAAATCCTCCACGGTCACCCACAGCGGCCCCTGTGAAGACTATCTGGAAACACCAGAAGGTGTGATAAGAGTGTGTGGAAAAGTTCAGCACGAAATGTTATGGACGCTATGATTACGGCTACGAACGTTATGTCCTATGTGGGTGAACAAGATTTGGAACATGGAAAAAAAAATACCTTAAGTGCTTGCATTAATTGGACAGATTTTCATTTTCACTATTTCACTATTTTAAGGCAAGAATGATCCTAGGGGGTCCCTTTGTACATCTTTGGACATCAAGCTTTTCTCATCCCTGGCCACGCCCTGGACAGGGAGGTAGCAGGACCCCTGGAGGGACGGCTCACAGATTCCCCCTCCACCGCCTTCACTCGGGGTGTGAGGTGCACGGAGAGCTCACTAGACCCTCCACGGGGAGGAACGGAGGGGTAGGCTGGTGTGGACTGGCTCAGTCAGGGGAGCAGGTCCCTGCAGAAGGACCACCGCGAGCTCGCAGAGGGATAACTGCAACCTGAATCAGCAACCGAGGATCTGGAGGGCCCCCCTCGGAGGAGCGGTGCAGTTGGGCCGGGGGGAGGGCAAAGACGCCGGCATCCACCGTGCACCCGCCCCAGCCCTCTGCTACGGCTCTGCACTCACGCAACTCACGTTAGCCTCACCGTGAGCTAACCCTCGAGGTAGATATTTTAGAAACTCCCTTCACAAGTGGGGAAACTGAGGCCCAGAGAGGCTACCGGGCTGCAGAGACTGCACGGCACTCTTGGAAGGGGTGATCAAAGAGGGTGCAGGGAAACGGTTCCTTGGCAGGTGTGGGGCAGTGGTAAGGGAGACTCGGCTTGGATACTGAAGAACCCCCGGGCTAGCGGTAGTGGGGGGAAGCCCAACTTCCCCCCGGGCTGCAGGGGTAGGGGGAGCCGGCAGGGGTCAGCTGCCTGATGACGGATGCAGCCTCCGCTCGCCTTGGGAGGAGGCCGGCCTCCTCTCCCCCACTGTCTGCAGCCTGTCCCTCCGCTGGCCGGACAACTGGAAACCCTCTCGTTCCTGTCCACAGAGTTCAACGTTGGCCCTTCCCGGGCACGTAACAGGGCAGAGTGTGGAAACAAGGTCTCAAAGGGCAAACACAAGCGTCAACACAACCGCCAGGCTGGTAGGTGGTGAAGACTGAGAAAGAAGAGACTTTCTAACTCCGAGCGCAGAAGCATTCCTTTTACTGACTATTCTCAGCAACTAGGAACGGAATGAACAGAGCTCCCCAGCTGGATCAGTCCCTGGTGTTGATACATCATCTCCTCAGACGGGCCACTGGCCAGTCTCTGCCCGACCGCCAGTGTCCTGGGGAGCTTGCTACTTGCCGAGGCAGCCTGCTCCGTCTGCAGACAGAAACAAGATAAAAAGTCTGTCCCCAGAACAGCCCAAATCTACCTTCCTACAACTCCCAGTTTGAGTTCCAATTCTGCCCTGGAGAAACACAAAATAAACGGAATTGTGTTTCTCAACTCTTTTTCTCAGCATTCAAAGAGATGTACGGTCCAAACACCATTCACTCCTCCAGCCGTGCCTTTCGCTTGGTGCCCCTGGCGTGTGTGTCCCCTGTAAGGGAAGACATCCTCGAAAAGGACCCCAGGTGCAGGACCCAGTGAATAGTTTATTTGGGTGAGCCATGTCTTCAGTGAAGTGTGCTGAAATATCTACGCCAAGCTCTGTGCCAGGCACTGGAGGATGGATGATGACTCAGAACCTATGTGGTCTCTTCCCTGGGGGAGCTGACAACCTCCAGAGGAAAACAGACAAGTTGGCAAGCAATTGCAGTATGTTAAGGCCACGACACGGGAAGAATGAGGTTCTATCTGAGCACACAGTGTATCTTCCCACCTCGGTGTGAGAGCCCAGGGAAAAGGTTAACAATAAAACCAGCATCCTGAGATTGCCCAACAGGCAGTCTAAGCCTATGCTTGTAACACCAGGAAACAGGAGCACTGAAAATAATTTTCCGAAAAACGGATATTTCAAAAACATTTTAAAGAATCGACATAATCATCAATAGAAAAATCACAACTTTCTAATTCTTACTTGACAGTTGTGTTTTGTTTTATTTTGATTTACATCTTGAGGGCACCCTCATCTTTCATTTGCAGGACCTCTAAAATCTAAGTGTAGTACCCAGAGCCAGTGCCTCGCTACTGTTTTCACATCTCTGCAAAAGTCCCATTTTACAGATGAAGAAATTGAGGCTCAGTGACACAGGTCTGTGTGGTGCACACAGGACTCAAAGCCAAGTCTGTCTGGTTGCAGACCCCGCACTCTGTCCCACAGGTGTAACAGGAACCATCACGTCACGCCTCCCATTCCAGAGCTGTGGGCCCCACAAGACACCACCTTGAGCCACCAGGTGGGAGAGAAAAAAAGACCTGTGCTTTGGGATTTTTGGAGCAGTGAACTCCCCTTCATGGCGGGAATCCGTGGACCACCCTTTCTCCCTTTCACAAGTTTCCCAGGGCCCAACCTTCAAGCCACAAGCAATCTTCCAAGAAATAATGACCGCTCCTACCTTGTGGCTCAGCCTCGGTGTCCAGCCCAAGCACAGAATCTTGGTGAGTGGGCAGTTGTGCTGCTGTGCCTGGGGCCTGGCCGTGGGGTGAACGGGGCAGAAACCCAGACCTCTCCACTCACCCTGCCGTGTACCCTGGGGCTGGTCTGCCATACAGGGAAGATGGGCTTCTAGTTTGCACAGAAGTGTGGTCAGGGCCTGAGGTGTTACGATGGGAGTTTGCCCTCAGCTCTGTTGCTCTGGGGGCTTTGAGACCACAGAAAGCAACTTTCACCGTAGAAGGAAAATAAAGTCTCAGGCCTGGCTGGCCAATCCCAAGGATCCTAACCTCACTCCCCCTGTGGTCCGGACATCAGATTCTCCGTCCTGGCCTTTGGTTTCCGCTTCCGCAGCCGAGTGCATGGGGAAGAAATGCTGACCCGCAGGCCGCCCCATCCTGAGAAGAGGCCAACGGAGCTTTCTCGGACATTTCACGGCAACGGAATAAAAATAAACCTTGGTGTGCTTGCAGATTCCAGAGAGGGAGAGACACGGCAGCTCGGCTGCAAGCTGACTGACAGTGCACGGGAGGGACCTGAGGGAACCGGGGTCCCACTGCTCTCGACCGCTGCCCCCTGCCCCCTGCCCATCAGCTGGGGGACTAGAGCTGATGATTAGAAACCAGACGTATCAGGCCCAGGCTTCCTGTCAGTGTGACCTCCCTGCATGGGAAGGCGCAGGACGTCGGGCAGACGCTGTCAGTTTCTCTCTGACGCTCCCAGAATGGAGGTTTTTACTCAGCCTGAGTAAGTGAGCAACCAGCCATTAGGGGGGAATTCGGGGGCAGCGTGTGAGCGCACCCCTGGGAGAAACCGGAATCCAGCTTGGAGCCATCTCGGGGCTGGGCAAGCTCAGCTGACCAGAGCGAGGCTAATAACACCCTCCACTGATTGAGCGCCGTCTGCATGCCCATTGTGAAGGACTCTGGGTGCCTGTCAAGGGATGTGGAACTGTTCTGATCAGGGACAGGGCGCAGTGTGAGTGTGGCTTTAGAGAGATGGCGTCTGGGGCTGGATGGAAGGCAGGAGGAACCGGTCAGGAAGGAGGACGGATGCTCACCCAGGAGACGGCAGAGGCCTGGATGGGGTCACCGGAGAAGGGGCAGAGGAGGAGAAGGAGGGCCAGAGAGGAACCCAGACGGAACCTGTGGGCCCCGGTTCTCTGCCAGGTTGTCTGTTGCAGGTGGATGAGAGGGCAAGACCCAAGACAAGTCCCAGGATGGGGCTTGTTGACAGGGTGTTTTGGCCCCTTCCTCTTCTCTAAGTTCTGCAGACACCAGGAATGGCACCTTCCTTGTAGGTCTTCTTTGCTTCCTTTTACTCCCTGCTCCCACAACCTCCCAACTACCGGCCAGGTGGGCTGGGCCCGAGACAGCCGACCCTGAAGATGTGGGGACGGACGGCGGGCCCCGAGACGCCCACCGTGACTATGGGCGTGGTGGAGTTTCAAGGACACACGTACACAGGCACAACACGCAGCTGTGGTTACGAAGACCCACGGTGACTCTGTAAGGGGCTGTCACACAAACAGGGCTCAGACCCAGCAGATGCAAAGGGATGCCTTTGGTCCCCGCTAAGGAAAGCACAGCACCTGGCTCGTGCGAATGACTCCTGCACCAAGACGCCCACGGCTTGTCTACCTGAAACAGTGTCGATCACTAGACACTAAGACGTGGGCACGTTTCAAAGTTGTGCCACCAGTGTGCGCGATGGGAGTCTGCGTTTTCTGGACTTCGTTCCATGTTCCTGCAGCAACGTACAGGAAAATAGGCAAGGGTGACAAAGAGGCCTTCTTTCCAGCAGCTTCAAATGCTAACCATTAACACTCCATTTCCCTGGGAAGTTTCTTTTGGATGCTCCTGACTGAATGCAACTGGGTTTGCAACTCCCCACCGCCCCCCCGCCCCGCAAGCACAGAGCATGTAAGGACCTTTCCATAACGAGTCTGCCTACCGCTGGCGACATTTAGCCACACATCTGAAGCAGGGCGGACAGTTCTCGCGACAGTTGTCACTGCCCTCTACTGTCCACAGTAAACATTTCCTACCATCTTCACCCACTGAAGACCTTCTGGTCCAGCAGACAATAGTTCAGGCCTCTGCTGTGCGTCCATGTGCCGAGGGACACGGTCACCCCATCTAACCTCAGGGAGCTGCCAGGAGCAATCGTCCTGAGAAGAGATGTAGGGACACCCCTGGGGACAGAATGTTCTGTTTTGTCAACGATGTCTGACTTCCAGGAAAATAAATCCAAACCCCTGCCTGTGATTGCTTTTAGGAGGAAGGGTTTCACTTTCCTTCCAGGCTCCGCTGCAGCGCTGCCTGCTGGGGATGCTTTCTCGGGGGAGCCTGAGTGGAAGCGTGAGTTCTCTGTCTCCCCTGTGCCCTCGTGATGGCGTTTTTACCTGTCCCTCCCTCCCGCTGCCTACTTCTCACGCTCTCCACGTGATGGGAGCCTTCCGGGGGGGCGGGGTGGTGGTGGTGCAGAGACCAGAACAGAGGCATCCTGAGTTTACTGGACGCCCGGCGCAGCGTTCAGTGACTACCCGCTGCGTTGAACTGAGTCGCAACAGGGCACGCGACCGTGATGGCTGAAGCTTGCATTCACGTTAGAAGTGAATGAATGGTGAAAAAGGTAAAACTACCAAAAACCCAAAAAAGGGAGCTTCAGTCTGTTCTTCTGCCCTAAGTCTAGAGGACTCTGCCCGGTCCCCAGCCTGGGACCATGCTCTTTACTGCAGAGGGAGGCCCACACTTGAGCGGCTTCAGTGACAGGCAGGCTGTTCCCGCCACCCCCTCAGAGGTTCTCTCGCAGCAAACCACAGACATCAGGCACCACACACGCGGCAGGCGTGAGGCAGGAAGGCAGGCAGGGATGAACGGAAGAGAAGAGGGACAGGATCGTAGCAGGAGGCACCTTGCACTAAGAGCCAGTCAACAGGCGGCATCAAGAGGATGAACGTTCTAGGAGAGTGCCCACGGCTCGGAACGCGCGGCCGGCTTGCCCGTTTCCACGGCTTCGGGCACAGGCAGCCGGCGGGGCTGGAGAGGGGCCAGACCAGGCATGGGGAGCCTGCAGATGAGCTGTGGCTTGAACAGATGCCGAGCAGGTCTGCTGCTCTCTCGCTCACTTCAGCCTCGTCCCCCGGGGCTGCCACTGCCCGTCCCTGGCTCCAGGTCAATGAGCACACCTGTTACCTTCATCCTAGGAGCTCCTGGAGGTCAGGCCTGTGTCTCACCTCCGCACCCCCTCTGCGGAACGAAGAAGGAGCCATGGGATCCTGAGCCCTGCCCGCCTGACTCTTCCTCCTGTTTCTTGAGATTCACCATTTTCCCCAAGGCCAGGGCGGGACGTGGGCCTGGCACTAGCGGGTGCCGCTCGGCTCCCTCTCCTGCCCAGGCCGGGGGAAGTGGGAGAAGCAAAAACCCCTCCACTGGACTGAGTTTACCAAGCAGTGACCAGACAAAGTCAATTATTAAAACATAATAACGTTATCTTTTTGCATACCTGGATCTACAGCTATATTTACTCCTGTTATTCTCACCACCAGCAAAGTCCTGACTAGAATACGGAGGTATAAGAAGAATCAGAATCAAGTAAGCCAAGGGATAAGATGTAAAGAAAGAGGAGTCGGGACTTCCTTGGTGGCGCAGTGGTTAAGAATCTGCCTGCCAATTCAGGGGAGTTGGGTTTGAGTCCTGGTGCGGGAAGATCCCACATGCCACAGAGCAACAAAGCCCACACGCCAAACTACTGAGCCTGCGCTCTAGAGCCCACGAGCCACAACTACTGAGCCCATGTGCCACAACTACTGAGCCTGTGCTCTAGAGCCCACGAGCCACAGCTACTGAGCCCATGCGCCACAACTACTGAGCCTGCACTCTAGAGCCTGCAAGCCACAACTACCGAAGCCCGTGCGCCTAGAGCCTGTGCTCTGCGACAAGGAAAGCCACGACAATGAGAAGCCCGCACACGGCAACAAAGAGCAGCCCCTGCTTGCCGCAACTAGAGAAAGCCCACGCGCAGCAACAAAGATCGAATGCAGCCCAAAATAAATAAATATATAAATTAATTTATATTAAAATAAAAAAAGAAAAAGACAAAAAGAGGAGTTGGCCAGACAGTCTGGGAAGAATGATCAGTGAGAACGAGTTATTGATGGGGTCCCTGGTGGCTGCTGGGAAAGCAAGTTAGCAGAGCTGGGTGCCACAGCCAGGCTCTCGGGGGTCAAGAAGAGATGCATGGTGAGGGGGCTCCAGTACAGACAGGTGGCAGGGCCAGCTGGGAGGAAAGCAAGGAGGATTGGCAAGACAGGGGTTTTCCAAGATCAGGAAGCCACGTGCCTAGGTGAGGGCCCGGGAGGGAGGCTGTGGCGGGACTGGACGAGAACCCAGGGGCCACCGGATACAGAGGATGCGCTGGGAGCTGGAAAGCAAATGGAGGGCTTGGCCCTGGAGGGAGAAGCCAGCAGAGCAGGAGTGGAGGGGATGGAGACAGACCCCCACATGAACAACGAGAGGTTCACAGGGAGGGCCCCGGCTTCTCTGTTCGCTGGAAGGCAACATGATGTGCGCAGGGTTCGAAGAAAGCGCACACTTAGCGGATCTGGGGCAGCCCGTAGAGAACAAGCCAAGAAACCCGAGCAGCTGCGGCAGGTGGCAGAGGGGTCGCCGCCGCCTCCAGAGCATTGGTACTGACTGCTGCAGACCCCTCCGCCCAGGGCTGCTACTCCGCCAGGGCGATTCACACACACCGCCTACGCGCATGATCCGAGGCGGGGCGGGGATGTTCTGTTATTCCCTTCATTTTACAGATGAGCAACTGAGGCTTCAAAAGAGCAGGTGACTTGCCCAGGTGGGATCTGGGATTGAAAGCCAGGTCACCTGTCCTCTGAGGGATCTTGTGTAGACCCACCTGTCAAGCTCTGTGCCTTGTGGCCCAGGAGCAGGGCCAAAGCCGAGACATTGAGGGTGCTGCCTGGAAAGGAGGCTGCTATGTGGGACCCAGGGAACCCCCAAACCCAGGGAGCTGGGATATGGCAACCGAGAGCCCTGAGGGAGGCCAGGAGGTCACGGTGAGTGCCCGGAGGCATCAGTGCCCGGGGGGCTGTTAGCAGATGAGGATGGGGAGGTGGCCAGGCTGGGAACAGACTCCACGGACTCAGTGTTGAACCTGGGACAGTGGAGGACGGCAGTGCACTGACCGGTACGAGGAGACACGGTGACAGTCTCACCAGTCAGCTCATCGCAGGCCGCTGAAGGCTGCGATTCCTCCCACACACTGGGCACTCCCACACACTGGGCACTTCCATGTGCTCCCGCACACCTGAACACCATTTTGCCTTTGTTCCTGTTGGTTCTCTGGACTTCTATTTCCTCGAGAGGAAGTCCAGAGAGGAGGCATGACCCGCCTGTATCTAGGAGCCGGACCTCATCTAATCCTCATGGGAACCTGAGAGGGAGGTGCTATCACCCCTTCCACATGTGAGGAATGAGGGGACACACCAGTCAAGGTCACACGGCTGGGAAGTCGGGGGGGCCAAGACCGGAGCTCGGGTCTGTGTGTTAACATGCGTGGGACACAGCGGTGGTGACGCCAGCAAAGATCTTGGGAGGACGGCGTCAGTGATCAGACAGAAGAGAAACCACGTGTCCCGGGGGCGCCCACCCCCACGCCGCCTGCCCCGACACCCTAGCGCTGCCAAGAGGCTCAGCCTCACTCTCCTCTGCCCCCGGCTTCAGCAGGACCACGAAACCAGGCCAGGCGGCAGGCACACAGCAGAGGCACGAGGAAGCCCCAGCTCTGCCCTGCCGGGCTCTGCAGAGAAAACAGCATGGGAAACCAGAGCACCTCGAACCGACTGTGCTGACGGAGCGGGAGGGCCGTGGGGGCCATCGCTCAGCGCTGGGGTCTCACACCCCGGCAGGGAATTGAGAAGGGGGTCCCGGGAGGGGAAGGTACGTACTTGACATTGGTGTTGGTGCAGATGATGTACTCGATCTCATCAGAATAGGGGTTCTGGAAGGTGAAGCTGCTGGTGCGGATTAACACCCACTCCCGGTTCTTGGTGCGGAATCGATACATGACCGACAGCACTTGGCCTTTCAGCTTCACCACCTGAGCAAACATTTGGAGAAGGAAGTCAGCGGGAGGAAGGATGGTGCCAGACAGAAGAGGGGGAGGCAGCCAGCGGGAGCTCAGGACAGGAGCATCGTAGCCAAAGACAGGCACGGAGGGAGGGTGGGGGTGGGAGAGAGCGGTCACCTGACGGGAGCCCTCTGTCCACTTCCCCCGTGAGGCAGGGCACTGCATTTAGGTTGTTCTGTCGCCACCGTGTGAGAAACCAACTAGTCAATGCCCATTTGATATCAGAATGTTTCAGCGTTTACAAATCAGATCATGAAAACTCTACAAGCTGGAGGGTTTCCCTTTTTGCCTTGGCTGCTAGGGCGCTCTGAGTTTGGTGCCAGTGCTCCCGTGAAGTAAGGCTCTCATACTCAGCTGTGTCGTGACATTGTATTCATGGGTTTATTTATTCATACCTCTCATTAAGAAATTCTTAAACTCTGTTTAACATTGTAGATTGGATTAAATATACTCTCTGGGAGGAGATAAAATAACTAATTTCTATGCATTATCTATTTGTATGCATGTATCTGTTATTACCCTTTTTTTTTTTTTTTGGCTGTGCTGTGTGGCATGAAGGATCTTAGTTCCCCGACCAGCGATCGAACCCGTGCTCCCTGCAGTGGAAGCGTGGAGTCTTGATCACTGGACCGCCAGGGAAGTCCCTCTGTGATTACTTTTATGTTGCAGTATGGTTTCCAAAATACTTCCAAATGTAAACCCTCACAAGAACTAGGTGAGGTGGGCTTTACTATTTACAGAGGATAATGCTGAGTGTCACAGAAATAAAATAAGTTGCCCAAGATGGGACAACTTTGGTGGAAAAGCTGGGACAGGAACCAAGATCTTGCTTCCAAACGGCAAGTGTGTTCCAGCGGACACACGGCTGGCTTTCCTGCTCTGTGCACACACACGATCTATCACACACAGAAACCCGGAGATGCGGAGGCGGGCGGGCGCAGGTGCAGAAGGCGGCAGGTCGCAGGGGCAGTTCTCAGCTGAAACAGGAACGTGAGAAGAAAGGACACAGATGGCTGGCGCGTCTGGGCCTGGCTGTGCTCATGAGGCCAGGACAAAGCAAGGCAAACAGGAGCGCCCCCTCCTGGCCTTCGGGACGGGAAGGCCCCAGGCGCTGGGCATAGGGGTCGGGGAGGCACTTGTGCTTTATTCCAGGTTGGACGTCAGTAGCCAGTCTGGGGGCAGGGACCCCTCGGTCACTGAGTCTCCCCGACCCTCAGCCCAGGGCCCGGCACAGAGCAGGCACCTCAAGCACATTTCCTGAGCCGACCTGATGCATCTTTGGCCCTGTGCCCTGGGCTGATGCAGCTGGGGCGGCCATCCTCTTTCTGCACCACCCCTGAGGAGCAGGATGAGATGACACCTGAGGGTGCTGGGCTCCCTGGTGGGAAATTCCACGTGATAAAGAAACCAGACCAAAAGCGAAAGGAGGGGAGATGCTTCCTGACACCTCACGTGAGGAAGCAAAGCCGTGGGGGTGAGGCCAGGCCGGGCGCTCGGGGGTGCCTGCCGGCCGGCCTGCAGCCCCAACAGGAAGCTGGCCAGAGGTCAAGGCCACGTGCCCCTCAGGTCGATATTCTGAGGGGTCCTCTGAGTCTGCACAAAGCACACGGGACCCAGGCAGCGCCCCCGTCGTGAGACCACTTCTTCCACACTCTGAAGCTCGTGGACGGAGCCTTTTCATGTTTCCTGAGAAGGAGATTCCTTTTCAGGCATCTCCAGGATGCCTGAGATGGTGTGAAATTTTTTAACTCCATGTAACAAACACTCCCAAGGCACGGCCTGTGTGCAAGCTCAGCCCTTGGAGCTGTGGCTAAAGAGCCGAGGGAGGGAGCGCAGCCCTGCACCCGCCTCAGGGCCGACGTGCAAGCATCCTGTGCATGTTACCTCACGCAGTCCTCACAGCAGTATTTTGCGTAGCTGGAAACTGAGCCTCAAAGGAGTTAACTATCCTGCCAAAGCCGTATGACTGAGGAGGGGCAGAGACAGGATGGGATCCCAGGTCTACCTGACCCTGTGCCCCTTGCCTTTTCTTGAATCGCTATAGCTGAGACAGAACACTTGTCCCCAAAGAGCTTCTCACCTAGCACAGGCAGGGCGGGTGCCTGGGTAACCATAACTCAGAGAGAGCAAATGCCACTACAGAAACATAAGACTGAGGCAGGAGACAGATGGGCCCCAGGCTGAGCAGCTGGTCCCCGCTGTGGGCAGACACTCCAAGGTAGCAGGAGCGAGAGAGGAGCTGGGCCCTGCCCAGATGAGAGATAAAAGACCACATAGTCCTCATCTTCGAAGTCAAGGAGACCTTCCTGACTACGCACGTGCAGAAGGGCTCCTTGGAGGTCAAAAAGGAAAGGGGAGCCACGCCGTAGTAGATGATGTCAACCTACGCGCAGGCCTCTTCACTAGAATCCACCGTGGCTAAGAGATGCACGCACACATGGGAGGACCCTGAGATAAATCAAATACGGACTCAGAACCAGGCAAAGCAAGATGACTGGACAAAGGAAACCGGAAGAAATGCCCCCTATAAGTGATTCTCTCTCTGAGCCCGTCCGTGTGTCTATCCACACATACTCTTTTTCCTCCTAATGAACAGTTTACTTGTCTCACTCCTTTCTGTCTTTGTGGGATTCTTTTCTGCAAAGTTGAAGGGCCAGGGCCTTGTCACTGGCCACCGGTCTAGTGGCTAGGATTTGGTGCTTTCACTGCCGCGACCTGACCTCAATCTCTGGCCAGGAACCAGAAGCCCTGCTTCAAGCTGCTGCAGGCCGAGGCCACCTGAGATCAAGATCAGGTGTCACGGGTTACCAGCAAGTCGAGGAGACAGCCTTTCTCAGGATCCAGAAAGGGTTCCTGGAGGGAGATGGGTTTGGGTGAAATGTTGGCACGTGAACACGCTGCGCCTTCTGGGGAGGGCTCTCCGGGCAGAAGGCACAGCGTGAGCAGATGTTTGGGGGCGGGGAGACCTGAGGTGCAATGGGGGATGGGACTAGGCACGTAAAGGCAGCGTGGGTATCACAGTGCAGGCCTGGAGACCAGGCTGGTATGTTCAACCGCGCCTTATTCAGGTGCGATGCTAGTGTCCTAGATCACAAAGGCCAGCTCTTCCTGAAAACAGCTTTTCTCATCACCACCACCACGACTACCACCGTCACCACTGAAGGCGCCTGAGCAGAGAGAAGAAGGAACCTGTCTTAAATCTCACTGGGTTCCACTCTTGCCTCTGACTTCTAGGTCAGCTGGGATCCAGAGAGGGAATCCAAGAGCAGACACCAGAGCGAACTCAGGATTCCCAGCCAACCTCACAAACCAACCTCAAAATTCCTCACAAACTCGATCCCACTCTAAGGTCTCACGTCAGGGCCATTCAAATACTTTTGTTTAAATCCAGAGTTCAAGGGCTGACTCCGAACTGACATAGCCTCCTCCGTGCTTTTGCAAAAACAAGCCACTTCCCTTTATCAACATTTGTCCCTCACCCCGACCACTGGTGGCTAGAACCCAAAGAACACAAGCGAGGGGCCCAGGCCTGGCGCTCTCCAGGATGTCCTTGTGGCTGCTGCCTGCTGCCCGCTGAGCCCTGTGACCTGCCCTGGCTGCCGGCTCTAGGGCGTGGCTGCTTTGGCTTTGCCTCCTGCCTGAGGAATGAGGTGGCTGCTCTCAGAGCGAGGGTTACTTAAGCCAGATACCAGGGTGGGATCGATGTTAAATTCCTTCTTTTTCTTTTAAAATATCAGGGGTGCTGTCAGACGGTGAGGCCGGTGTGGGGCTTTGGTGATGGGGATGGATGCTTTGGAAGGAGGCAGGCTCCAGCCCTAGCTCTGTTATTGGTCTTGCTGTGTGATTCGGGGCAGGTGACTGAACCTCTCTGAGTCCTGGTTTCCACTGCAAAAACGTGGGGATGATAATATACTGTGAAGGATTGAGGATCATACAGGATAACGTATGACAAAGGGTCTGGCTGGTTACCAACAGTGATGGGGGGGGTCCCATCACTGTTAGAGCTTCATTTCCCTATGCAAATGAAGCCAACCCAGTCCAAAGAGGACGATGCTAGACCACGCAGTTTATAATAATTTCCACATATTTAGCAAAGATGGCATAAGAGATATACTATAGCAGTGTTTATTGAATGTTTAACCATTCTGATTTCACATTTTTTTCCAAACTGAAAGTCACCTGCTGTGGGTGATGATCCATTTAGACTACTTTATTAAGAGCATCCACGTGCAAACGCCATAGCCAGTGGTGGAGATGCTGGTGAAAAGCACAGATGTGGAGCGTGCCCACAGGGAGCTTATGTTTTAGTAGAGGAGACAGAAAAAAAAAAAAAAAAGGAAATCAGTGGACAAAGAAAACAATTGAAAACTGGAATAGTTGCTGTGGAGGAAAAATGAGGGACCGAGAAGGAGGTTAGGGGGTCTTTCTCAGCTAGGGTAGTCACTGATGGGGTCTCTGAGGTGACAGGAGTTAAAACCTAAAAGATAAGAGGTGTCAGTCACGTGAAGAGTGAGGGTCAGAGGAGACACGTGCAAAGGCCCTGAGGTGGGAGAAAGCATAATGTGTTCAAGGAACCCAAAGAAGGCCAGGGTGGCCCATGTGTAGTGAACACATGCGGATGAGACACGCAGGGCGAGGTTCCTGCAGCCGTGGTAAGTAAGGGGCTTGGACCTGCTTCTAGGTGCACGGGAAAGCCATCGGCACTTTTTAGGTAAAGGTGGCAAAATCTAATTTACGTTTTCAGAATGGTTTGGCCATGGGACAAGAGTAAAAGCAGGTAGACCAGCCAGGAAGCTGTTGCAAAAGTCAAAATGAGAGATACGGACGGTTGGCCTAGACAAGGTCAGTAGGAGTGAAGAGAGGGAGAAGGCGGCGGGTTATGGGTGTCTCTTGAGGTGTAACAGAAGCACTCGATGGGCTGATGTGTGGAAGGAGATCAATGGAGGAGTGAAGACTGTTTCTTGGTTTCTGGCCTTTGCAACCAGAAAGACAGTGGTGTAAGGGAGATTGTGGGCTGTGAGAAGAGAATCGAGCATTCTATGTTTGAAGGTTATTGGGCATTGGAGTGCAAGGGTGGGGTAGGTGCCTATGTATCTGCAGGCGATGGTCTGGACTGAAGTCATCCAGTGGATAAAATCGCCTGGGAGGCTTCCCTGGTGGCGCAGTGGTTGAGCGTCCGCCTGCCGATGCAGGGGACACGGGCTCGCGCCCCGGTCTGGGAGGATCCCGCATGCCGCGGAGCGGCTGGGCCCGTGAGCCATGGCCGCTGAGCCTGCGCGTCCGGAGCCTGCGCTCTGCAACGGGAGAGGCCACAACAGAGGGAGGCCCGCATACCACAAAAAAAAAAAAAAAAAAAAAAAAAAAAAAAAAAATCGCCTGGGAGAGTCTGTTTCGCTTTTGTAAATAAGTTCATTTATATCATTAAAAAAAATTAGATTCTGCCTATGAGTGGTATCATATGGTATTTGTCCTATTTACAAAACAGAAACAGACTCACAGATTTTGAAAACAAACTTATGGTGACTAAAGGGGAAACACTCGGGGGGAGGGATAAATTAGGAGCTTGGGATTAACATACGCACACTACTGCATATAAAACAGATAACCAACAAGAACCTACTATATAGCACCGGGAACTCTACTCAGTATTCTGTAATAACCTATATAGGAAAAGAATCTGAAAAAGAATGGATACATGTATGTGTATAACTCAATCACTTTGCTGTATACCTGAAACTAACACAACATTGTAAATCAACTATACTCCAGTAACATTTTTTTTAATGAAAAAAAAAATCACCTGGGGGATATTAGAGAGAAGGAGAGAGGTCAGTAACGGAACCCTAGGGCATCATGGCTTGGAGACGCAGGCAGAAGAGGGACGACAAAGCAGTCTGACAGGTGGAAAGAAAACCAGGAGCTGGTGATGTTTGGGAAGAACAGAGCGGAGCGCGCAGGGCGCAGGAGGGGTTACGCGATCTGCGTGCACAGGCGGCGTGTAATTGGAGCACTAGATCTATTTATGCAGACATATCCAGGCCTTTAATAGGAGAGCTAGGCTGTCAGAGGCCCTCATTCTGAAACACTTGTAAAGCAGAATGTCAAGGACTTATTCTCTCAGATGAATGACGAACTATTATTCCCTCTTAAAAAGTCATTTAAAGGCCCCTCTGCTGTAACATTGCCTGTCCTTTTCTTTGCGGGGGCTGAAGCGAGTCACCGGAGCCCTTTGAGAAACTGGCTCTCTCTCTCTCCTCCCAGGTGGACCCGGGCTCAGGAGGTGGCAGGTCCTCAGTGAGAAGCCTGGTTCTCTCACTGACTGCCCACGTGACCCTAAGGTGCTCTTCCTTCACTGAGCTTCACTTGACTCACCTGTAGCATGAAGATAATAATGCCCATCTCCTGTGACTGTCGTGAAGATTCAGGAAAGCAGTGTGTGCGAAAGGGATTTCCATAGCGCCTGGCACATAGTAGGTGCTCAATGAACAGTAGCTGATCATAATGATGCTCGGGATGCGGTCAGTAGTGCAGCCTTCCTCTCAGACCCTCACGGTCATCCTCAATCCGTCTCTCTCCTTCACTGTCTCTATCCACAGCATCACTAACCCACAACCACCTCCTCTGTTGCTCCTACCCCATTTCAGGTCTCACCCCCTCTCACCTGGGCAACCGAAGCAGGCTCCCAATTTGTCTTTTGTTCCAGTTATTTCATACCCTTGTCTCTTTCTGCATACCTGGGCTGCCAAAATTGTTTTTCAAAAACACTGCTCCACTTCAAATCCTCAAGGGAATCCCCACTTAAATGACTCAGGAGAGAATTTAAGCGCCTCGCCAATGGCACATGAGGCCCTTCAGAATCTGGCCTCACCGGCCTCATCTTTGACCACTGCCCACCTCCTCCCCACAAGCCGGCCAGTGTCACTCCAGCCGTGAGGAACTACTCATAACTCTCCCAAAAAGCCATGCTCTTTTGCATCTCAGGTGCTGGCCCCTCAGTCTAGAATGTCATTTCTTCTCTGCTCATCTTTTAAGACCCATCCCAATTGCTGCCTCCCCTCGGAGACTGTTCCGGCCTCTTCCCCACACTGTCAACCTCTCCCTCCTCTGCTCTTCTCCCATGAACAGAAACTCCTTCCTGATGGTCTGCCGTCCCCCCTGGGCTGCGAGCTCCTTCATGGCAGGGGCCCTGACTGATGCCTTCGGTGGGACCCTGCTGGCCCGCCTGGCACATCGAAGGACTACATCCGTGTGTACCCGACTGCTACATCAGCTGTAAATGAGCACTGGTGGTACCTGCTGAAAGCTCTCCCGCAGATGGCTCTGATCCTCAGAGTGGCAGAATTCCAAAATGTCCTTTCCTAGAAGATCCTAAATAAAGAGACAAGCTTTAATAATCTCCAATCCCACGTTTCATTTTTTTATAACTCACTGTTATACAAGAGCGTTCACATATACCCCCTTCAACCCTTTAGCTCACACCATCATCAGGGGAAAAAAGTGGATGCAAATTTTCTCTTTGAGCAATCATGGAGCTGGCGTCTGGTACGCTATCCTCAGTCCTTTCGGCATGTTCAATACCGACTTCTAATTTTGCTAAGGTATTAGAGCAGCAGCTTCAAAATGCAATTTTATTCTCGTTTGCCTTGGAGAGGCAAACTGCACAGGCAAACTGTAATAAACATATTTTAATAAACAAAAGGAATGCAAATGATAGCAGGAGGACAGATGTGTTGCCTATGAAAACTGAAATTGTTTAAATGGGGAAACTGCAGCTCTCTCGTGTCTGGAGAAATGCTGTTATCATAAAATAACTGTACTTGCTAAAAGCCTGTTTACTATCTACCTTTGCTCCTCTATGTTTTATTCAAAGGACCCAGCATTAACCCCAAACAAAAGTGTGTTGCAACGCAACCAACTATAAAAAGATAAACCGTCAAAAGGCAAATGTGTTGTAGGAAAGTGGTCCAGTTGGAAGTGCCTTAAATGGCAAAGGATTTAAACTAAGTCATCGATCAGAACCCAAATCAGCAAATGGCCTCAGTGGGAGCTGACACTGACAGTGGAAAGGAAGTCTTATTTGTGTGCCAAAAAGCATCTAGATGCCCATGGAAGGTGCCGGTGGATAAATGGATCTGGCTGGAAACAGGGCCATCAGAGGTTATGGTGATTTTGGAAACAGATTAATTTTCCCCATCATTCCAATCCAAAATCTGAAGTTTGCATCAACCTAGAGATGTAGAATTATATGAACGGTTCCAATATTTCAATTTGGTCTGTTCTAAGATATATATGTGGGCTTCCCTGGTGGCTCACTGGTTAAGAATCCGCCTGCCAATGCAGGGGACACGGGTTCGAGCCCTGGTCCGGAAAGATCCCACATGCCACGGAGCAACTAAGCCTGTGAGCCATAACTACTGAGCCTGTGTGCCACAACTACTGAAGCCCACGTGCCTAGAGCCTGTGCTCTGCAACAAGAGAAGCCACCGCAATGAGCCCGCGCACTGCAACAAAGAGTAGCCCCCGCTCGCCGCAACTAGAGAAAGCCCACGTGCAGCAACAGACCCAACGCAGCCAAAAATAAAATAAATAAAATAAACAAATTTATAAAAAATATATATATAATTAAGATACCCATATCAACATATCCCAAACTTTGTTCCTTTTTTTCTTTCTTTTTTGTTCAAATGCTTTTTATTTTGAAAATTTAAATCTACAGAAAAGTTGAAAGGGTGGTAGAATAAACACCTGTGTGTCATTTAGCTTGATTCATCAATTGTCAATATTTTGCCACATTTGCATTTTTCTTTCTTCCATATATATGTAAACATAAATATATAAGTGAAACATAAAATATATAGAAATGAAATATCTTTCATATACACATATATTTTAAAATTTTTTGTTGAATCATTTGAAAATCATTAGCAGAAATCATGACACTTCTCCCTGAAATATGTATCTCATAAAAATGACTCCATCTCACAAATCCAAAATATACCATATTATGCCTAAAAAAAAATCAATAGTTATTTGATAAAATCACCCATTATTCCATACATATTAACATTTCCTCCCAAATGTCCTTTATAAGTCTTCAGGCTGAGGACCCAATTAAGGCTCTTACATTACATATTATTATTTTATCTCTTTGGTTTATCTTAATTTGGAACAATCTCTCCTGTCTTTTGGTGTTTCTCATGACTTCTGTGCGTCTCACGGACTTTTTTTTAAAAAAAGGCCTTGAGGGCTTCCCTGGTGGCGCAGTGGTTGCGAGTCCGCCTGCCGATGCAGGGGACACGGGTTCAAGCCCTGGTCCGGGAGGATCCCACATGCCGCGGAGCGACTGGGCCCGTGAGCCATGGCCGCTGAGCCTGCACGTCCGGAGCCTGTGCTCCGCAACGGAAGAGGCCACAACAGTGAGAGGCCCGCGTACCGCAAAAAAAAAAAAAAAAAAAAAAACAAGGCCTTGAAAATGTGCCCCCTGTAAAAAGAGGTTCCAAATACATTTGAGAAACAAGCAGTTAGACAAAATTAATTGAACATCTTTAAGATTTTTCAGCATCTTTCACACTAAAATACTTTTAAAGTTTCTAAGGAGATTTCCCGTTTGGTGTTAATCAAACTTAATTGATCAGAGAGCCTCTTTTTCATAGAGCATCTTAACTCTAGTTTGAGAAAAATCAGCTAGATTAAATGAAATGGTTAGGACAAAAAAGGGAGAGTTAATTTTAAGCAGTGCAGTGGCATACAATGTTCTTTTTTGCTTTGGAAGGACATTACTGTACCCAGGTAGGAAGACGGATTTTTATCCTGTGTTTCCCTATATTGTGATGTACAATATCTCGAACAAATGAAGTAGGTGCATTTTAAGTAAAACTAAATCTCTAGCTGACTGCCATGAGCTCAAAACCACCTACCTGGGGTTGGTAGCCAATCACACTGATGCATCTTGGGTCCACAAATGTGATGATCCCGTCAGAGTTATGCCGGGATAAGAATTCCGTTGGTACCGACATCCCGCTCATGTCCATGCACACAGGAGAGCTGGTCACCTGGATGGAGAAATCCACAGGGAGGTGGTGATGGAGACTGAGTTAGAGAATGGGAACAATACATGTGGATTTTTTAAAAAAATAATTAATTAATTTATTTGTTTATTTTTGGCTGCGTTGGGTTTTCGTTGCCGCGCGCGGGCTCTCTAGTTGCGGTGAGCCAGGGCCACTCTTTGTTGCGGTGCGCAGGCTTATTACGGTGGCTTCTCTTGTTGCGGAGCACGGGCTCTAGGCACGCGGGCTTCAGTAGTTGTGGCATGTGGGCGCAACAGTTGTGGCTCGTGGGCTGTAGAGCGCAGGTTCAGTAGTTGTGGCGCGCGGGCTTAGTTGCTCCGCGGCATGTGGGATCTTCCCGGACCAGGGCTCGAACCCGTGTCCCCTGCATTGGCAGGCGGATTCTTAACCACTGCCCCACCAGGGAAGACCCCCATGTGGATTTAATTTCACAGATCCCTCCAGGTCATGAGTACAATAAGTCTAAAATGTTTCAAACTGCCTTGGCCACACCCTGGACTAACCAGAAGAGTGGACCACTTTGTTTACATTTCTGAGCCCCAGTTTCCTTATCAGTCCCTGGGAATTAGGAAGCTGTAACCTCATAGGGTGGTTGTGAGGTTCAGAGAGACACTGCACGTCAAACCCTGGCACAACACCTGGCACACAGCTGGTGCTCAGAAATGTTAATACCCTTCCCTTCCCCCACCTTCCCGTTACTAAGGATGGGAAATGAGTCTAAGGAACTGGTCAAAATATTTGGAAAGTCTGTATTTGTGAACTGTATTTACCCAAGTATTCTTTCTTCCCCATTTGCAAGGAATAACCAATGCTTATCACATGTGAATGGAATAGCTTACTCATCTGTCTGAAAATGGTAAGATCTAGGAAACCAGGGATGTGAAAGGTCAGTGTCCTCTGAACTACGTCTGTCATGGCCCCTTCCTCAGTACAGAGAAGGCCCCTGATGCCACAAGGAGAAAGACTGAGTGGCTACTGTGTGTGCCAGGCATGAAGCCAGTGGACTTTATATACATTATTCAGCATATCTAATTCTCAGAAGATTAAAAAGACACATTTTTTGCCCTTGAGGAGCTTGCAAGGAAGGGGACTGCCCTCAGCTAACTATATGAAAACAGACAGTGAAGAATCATAACTGACATATAAACCTGTGCAGGGAGGAGGGGATGATTCATTTTGACTAAGCAGATACAGGAGTCATTTCACTGGATCTTGAAGGATGAGGAAATAGGAAGTAAACAAGAGGAGAAGGAGTTGTAAAAGGAGAAGGCGGGAAACAAGGAAATACCAGGCAGAAGGAACAGCCCGTGGACACCTGCAACGGTGGGGAAGTGCACAGTGGGCTTGTGGAAAGGGCGTGCTGCGCTCTGGGAACAGGGCATGAGGGGGAGGGGGAGGAGGTGGGCTTGTAAGATGAGTGAGTGCTTTATCCTGCAGACCATGGGGCAACATTCAAGGGGATTAAACAGGGGTGTGAAACAACAAGGCCCTACTGTGTAGCACCGGGAACTATATTCAGTATCCTGTCATAACCTATAATGGAAAAGAATCTGAAAAAGATATATCTGTCTATGCAGTGGGTTGGCCAAAACGTTCGTTCAGGTTTTTCGGAAAAACCCGAAGGAACGTTTTGGCCAACCCAATATCTATCTATGTGCCTATGTGTCAATCTATGTATCTATGTGTCTATCTATCTGTTTATCTATATTTCTATTTATCTTTCTCTATATCTCTGAATCACTTTGCTGTACACCTGAAACCAACACGATATTGTAAATCAACTATACTTCAATGAAAAGAATTTTAAAGACCCGGGTGTGATGTGAGCAGAGCTCAACTTTGCAGTAAGCGGCCCACACATGGGGACGGACTGACTCAGGCCATCGGTGAAGCAAGGACAGCCTGCTTCTGCTACTTACTGCTCGAAGTCCCTGCCCGTCTTCTTCTCCCAGATTCAGCCTCATCCTTCTCCCACAGGGCGAGACACAGAGCCCAACAGTACTGAGGACACAGGCGGTCGAAAAAGGCATCCAAACCTACAGGCTCTTGCTCTTTGCAACAGTAAGCCTTCCCTGGAGATCAAAAAGGCTGTGTGTGAGCCTTTTCTTACCTGGAGTCTTCCAATGGCCACAAGGCAATATTTACTGCTTTGCCCCACGTCGGCATCTTCTTCAGGTATAGTCATTCCTGAAATGAGAAATGCCAGAGTCATCAACGACATGTCCAAGATGAAGCGAAAAGGGGTAAAAGTGTCCATGATTTTATTTACACAAAGATACAGATCCACCGTTGACCCTGCAGGGTCTGGGAAGCTAGCCAATGAATTAACCATCCCTTGCTCATTTCCTGCTCCTCTGTCTGCCTGATGTCTTTGGATAATTTCATGGTACGTTATCATCTGCATCTGTGGATGATGCGGAGGAATTTAAGGAAGACGAAACACATTATTCATTTGTACGTTTGCAAAACTTGGCTAAAACACTTGGTTATAAGAGAAATTTCGATAAGAAGTGTATACGGGCACTTCAAATTATGTAAATATTTCACGATCTGTTGCCAAAAATCAAAGACCATCAGAGGCAGAATCATAAACAAAAACCAAAACCCAAAACAGAACTCACCAAAACCAAAATGCCTAACTTGCCAGGCAAGAGAACATAACCAGCGTTCACCCTTCTGATATAAAGTCAGGGTTTTCGAGGGATAGAAAGGAGAAACTGGTGATGGGAATGATGATTAAGTGCTAAAAACCAGTGCTCTGGATAGGAAGGAATGGGTTAAAACAACCCTCATTGTTGTTGGTTAGAACTGTTGTAGTGAAACAAGCATTCTGCTCTGATATCTCCTAGCCAAGAGCTGTTAAGTAGAAAATTCCCTTTTATACTGCATAACACTTAACATAAGTATTTTCGCACTAGGTCAGACCGAAGGTTCACGGTGATAGAATCACACAAGCACAGTGACAGCCCATCACTACCGACTGTGAAGGGGTTGTTAACACGACTCTAGCTGTAAGGGCCAGAGAAATGTCACTCCCTCCTCGTCCTCACCACCCTTTTCACACTCCCCTCTGCCTCCCCCCACCTCCGGAGGTAACCAGCCCCTTAGGTTTCTGCTTTATCCTTTGCTGTATTTCTTTTGCCCAAATGAGCATCTGTCTCCTCTTCTCCTATGAAGGGCAGTGCACTGTAGATGCTCTTTTGGGCTTTGTTTATTTAACTTCACAGTATGTCCTGAAAGTCACTCCATAATTATTCATAGAGCTCTTCCTTATTCTTTTTTCAGAATTGCATATTGCTGCATTATGTAGAGTAACCAAGGTTGAATACTACCACTCTCTTATGTATGAACATTTAGGTGTTTCCAATACTTTGTAACTACGAACAAGGCTGCAGAGAATACTCTTGTGCACACACATTTTCTTAAGAATTGGAGGTGTAGATACACTCAGAAGATACACCTACCCTAGAAGTGGGATTTCTAGGTTACAAGGTAAGTGTATATGTATGTACTTTTGTTAGGTGTTGCCAAATTCCCCTCCAGAAGGAGTGTACCAATGTGCATTCCCAACAAGGTATGAGAGGCCTTTTTCCCCAGTCTTGGCCAACAGAATATGCTGTCATATGATTTAATTTTGGTCAGTTGGATAGGTTAGAAATGGTATTTCAGTGCTGTCTTAATTTGCATTTCTCTAATTCTGAGTGAGTCTGCACATCATTTCATATGTTTGAAGATAATTTTTGTACCTTATCTTTTAGTGAATTGTCTATTTGTGTATCTTCCCCATTTTTTTTAAAGGTTTTTTTTTTTTTTTAATTTATATATTTTATTTTTTGCTGTGTTGGGTCTTCGTTGCTGCGCCTGGGCTTTCTCTAGTTGTGGCGAGCAGGCGCTACTCTTCATTGAGGTGTGCAGGTTTCTCATTGCGCTGGCTTCTCTTGGTACAGAGCACGGGCTCTAGGCACACGTGCTTCAGTGTGACACGTGGGCTCAGTAGTTGTGGCTCACAGGCTTAGTTGCTCTGCAGCACGTGGGATCTTCCTGGACCAGGGCTCGAACCCGTGCCCCCTGCATTGGCAGGCGGATTCTTAACCACTGCGCCACCAGGGAAGTCCCCTCCCCATTTTTCTATCGGGATTTTGATCCTTTGCCCCTCAATTTTCAGGAGTTCTTCGTATATCAGGCATATTAAGCCTTTGTGGTATATGTTGTGAATATGTTCTCCCGGGTGGTCCTTTGTCTTTTGACTTCCCTTACGATGATTGAAAAAAATTATAATTTTTATGTAGTCAAGTTTATCAATCTATTACCTCTAGTATCTGAGTCATAATTAGAAAGCCATTTTCTACACCAAGGTTAAAGAGAAAGTCAGCCATGTTTTCCTCTGATATTTTATGGTTTCCTTTTTTACATTTAGATCCCTGATCCATTTGGAGCTATTCCTGTGTAGGGGTGTGAGATACATTGGATTTAATTTTATCTTTTTCTAAATGGCTATCCAGTTGTCCCACTAACATTTATTAAAAATGCAGGGATTTGAGATGCCACCTTTATCATACTATAAATTCTAATATGTATTTGGGTCTAATACTGGGCTTTCTCTTCTATTCCACAGGTCAATTGTCCATCAAGCATTAGTACCACACGATTTTAATTACAGAGGATTTATTGTATGTTTTAGTATCTGGCAGGGCTATTCCTCCCTTGTAGTTTTTCTTTTTCATTGTTTTCTTGTCTATTCTTGGACGTTTATTTTTTCACATGAACTTAGTATCAACTTATTTAACTCCATAAATAGCTTGCTGTTATTTTTATTAGGACTGCATTAAATTTATAAATCAACTTCAGGAGAACTGACATCTTTATAATGTTGAATTGTCCTACTCAAGAACAGGGGATGTTTTCCATTTGTACGCCTGCTTTTGTGTCTTCCAGAACTGTATTAAAAATGTCCTCATATATACTTGTACTTTGTATACTTATGAAAATTCCTAAGTACCTAAATTTTTAAAAAAATTTAAGTGTAATTGACATATTAGTTTCAGGTGTACAACACAGTGACTTGATATTTTTATAAAATGATCACCACAATAAGTCTAGTTACAATCTGTCACCTTAAAAGTTGTTACATTTCCTATGCTTTACGTTACATCCCTGTTACTTATTTATTTGATAACTGGAAGTTTGTACCTCTTAATTCTCTTCACCTAATTTCACTCTCTCCCAACACCCTCCCCTCTGGCATTCGTTTATCCTCTGTATCTATGAGTCTGTTTCTGTTTTATCTTTTTCATTTGTTTGTCTTGTTTTTTGGATTCCACATATAAGTGAAATCATATAGTATTTGTCTTTTTCTGCCTGACTTATTTCACTTAGTATCAATATAATACGCTCTAGGTCCAACCAGGCTGTCACAAATGGCAAGATTTCATTTTTTTTTTTTTATGGCTGAGTAATATTTAGTTGTGTATATATACCACATCTTTTTTATCCAGTCATCTATCAATGGACACTTAGGTTGCTTCCATATCTTGGCCACTGTGAATAATGCTGCAATGAACATAAGGGTGCATATATCTTTCTGAATTAGTATTTTTGTTTTCTTTGGAAAAATGCCCAGAAGTGGAACTGCTGAATCAGATGGTAGTTCTATATTTAATTTGTTGAGGAACCTCCATTTTGTTTCCATAGTGGCTGCACGAATTTACATTACCTCTAACAGTGCATGAGGGTTCTCTTCTCCACATCCTTGCCAACACCTATTATTTGTTGTCTTTTTGATAATAGCTATTCTGACAGGTGTGAGGTGATTATCTCATTGTGGTTTTGATTTGCATTTCCCTGATGATTAGTGAGGTTGAGCATCTTTTCATGTGTCTGTTGGCCATCTGTAGTCTTTAGAAAAATGTCTATTCAGATCCTCCGACCATTTTTTAATTGGGTTGTTTGTTTTTTTGATGCTGAGTTGTATGAGTTCTTTGTATATTTTAGATATTAACCCCTTATCAGATATATCATTTGTAAATATCTTCTCCCATTCAGTAGACTGCCTTTTCATTTTAATGCTAGTTTCCTTCTCTGTGAAAAAGCTTTTTAGTTTGATGTAGTCCCATTTGTTTATTTTTGCTTTTGTTTCCCCAGCCTAAGGAGACATATCCAAAAAAAAATTGCTAAGATGGATGTCAAAGAACATAGTATATTTAGTTCACAGAGTTTTATGGGTTCAGGTCTTACATTTAAGTCTTTAATCCATCTTGATTTTTTTGGGGGGGGTATGGTGTGAAAAAGTAGTCCAGTTCGATTCTTTTGCATGTGCTGTCCATTTTCCCAACACCATTACATATATGTACGCAAGCCTTGCTGGCCTTCAATGCCAGATGTCTGGGGGCTTGTCTTCCTGATGCAGGACTCTCAAGTCCAGGGAGTCCGATGTGGGGCTTGGACCCCTCACTCTTTGGGGAGAATTTCTGCAATTGTGATTATCCTCCTGTTCGTGGGTCACCTCCCTGGGGATGTGGGTCTTGACTATATGGCATGTTTGCCCCTCCCACCCATCTTACTGTGGTTCCTTCTTTATCTCTTTAGTTGTGGAAAATCTTTTCTGCTAGTCTTCAGGTTGTTCTCATTGGTAATTGTTCTGTAAATAGTTGTAATTTTGGTGTGCCCATGGAAGGAGGTGAGCTAAGGGTCTTCCTACTCCCCCCATCCTAAGTATTTAACCTTCCTTCTTGCTATTATAAATGGGGTTTTCTCTACCCTTATGCCTTTTGTGTATTGTTTATGTATACAAAGACTATTGACTTTTGTATATTAACTTTGTATTGTGTTACTTCACTGAATTATTGCTTCAGTTAATTTTATTATTGATTCACTGGGCTTTTGTAGGTATATTACCATATAATTTAAAATAGAGATAGTTTTCCTTCTTCTTTACAGTTTTTGCCTCTGATTTCTCTTGTTTAATTACATGGGTTAATATCTCTATTACAATGTTGACTAGTAATAGAGATAGTGGGCGTTCTTGCCTGGTTTCTGATCTTAGTGGAAATGTCTCAAGGGTTTCTCCGCTAAATAAGATACCTAAAAAATTATCTCTGAATTACTGTTTGGCATTTTTGAAAATCTCTTTCATGCCTTGCTTCATAGTAGATAGCTGTATTCTATTATCTGCTGTGCATAAAGTCTATTACAATATGTTGTTTTACTTGAGGAATACGAAGAAAATATAGCCTCACATGGAGGCTAGTTGGAGGGGGGAGAAGTTTTTTAAGGTTAATTATTGATATTCTTCTTTGATATTTTCCTAAACCTTGACAAGTGATAGTTTCTTAAAGGTTAATTGAAATGTGATTCACTGACTATATCAATGAATTTTTCATACTCTGTTACATGAAAATAGGTTGGTCTAACACTTTGACTGGATCTTTTACCCATACATGATTTTGAACATCATGTATTGGTCATTTGGAAAATATTGGTTTACCAAATTACACAGATCTTCTAAATGTTGACACATTATACAATATTTAAAAAAAATCACACTTGTTAATTTCACCATGTATCGCATCAGAAGATATGGTTAGGTATTGGTCATGATTATGGTGGTGGCTACAACTTTTCCAAAATTCAAATTTTCATTAAAAAGTTTGAATTTTATCACTGACAACAAATACTATCAACTGCTTTCCCTGAAGTGACAGGCTCATTTTAACTTTTTAAGAAAAATATCTGCCAAACACACAAGTTTGAATAACCATAGTTTGTTGTCATTCTTTCAAGTAAAAAAATGGTGTTTGTGAAAAAAGCAGCTAGTTCAGCTCACAACTCAAACAACTGCACAAGCGCTTTTCTTTGCCACAACCAGCATGCTTTGGTATGCAGCAGAAGTCACTTTATACATACTGACAATTTCAGACTTTAATACAGTTAATATTATTAATATTTTTACTTCTTCATCAAGGACATTCTCAAATGAAACCAGCACTTTTAAATTAAATTTTGAAATTAATTTTTCCTGCAAGTGCATGGTGATAAACCCCAAGCATGAGAAACGTGAAAATTACACCAGGGCACATCATAAATGTCTCAAAACCAGTGATGAAGAGAAAGTCTTCAGGACTTCCCTGGTGGTGCAGGGGTTAGGAATCCGCCTGCCAATGCAGGGGACACGGGTTCGAGCCCTGGTCGGGGAAGATCCCACATGCCATGGAGCAACTAAGCCCATGCGCCACAACTACTGAGCCTGTGCTCTAGAGCCTGCGAGCCATAACTACTCAAGCCCGCGTGCCTAGAGCCCGTGCTCCGCAACGAGAGAAGCCACCGCAATGAGAAGCTCCCACACTGCAACGAAGAGTAGCCCCCACTCGCTGCAACTAGAGAAAGCCCATGTGCAGCAACGAAGACCCAACGCAGCCAAAAATTAATTAATTAATTAATTAAAAAGAAAAAAAGAGAAAGTCTTCAAAGAATCCAGAGGGGAAAAAAAAAGACATGTTTACATACAAAGGAACAAAGATAAATATGACAGCTGGTTTCTTGTCAGAAACAATGTAAGAAGATAATATTTTAAAGTATTGAAAAAAAAACCTGTCTACTTAGCATTTTGTATCAAGTGAAAATATCTTTCAAAAATAAAGGTGAAATAAAGACTTTTTCAGACATACAAAAGCTGAAATAGTTCAGCACCAGCACACTATCATTATTAGAATGTTAAAACCATCTTTATGCCACAAGAGAAATAATACCACATGAAAATACGAATCTACACAAAGGAATGAAAACCTCTGGAAACGGTAACCATGAGTAAATGTGTAAGTTTTTTTTTCTTTTTTTTTTGCCACATCACGTGGCATGCGGGATCTTAGTTTCCTGACCAGGGATTGAACCCAACCACCAAGGAATTCCCAAGATTATTTTCCTATGAAATAAATCAGTAACGTAAAAGCCAGGAGGGGAAAAAATGGATGCACACTATTGTGAGATTGTTATACTGTACGTGAAGTGGTATAATATTGCTTGAAGATAGACTCTGATAAATTAAGATGTATATTATAAGCACTACAGCAACCATTAAGATACCAAAACAATTACAGCTAATAAGTCAAAAAAGGAGATACAATGAAATCATAAAAAAATTCCAAAAGAAGGCAGGAAAAGAGAAAAAAGGGAACAAAGGACAAATAGGAACATAGAAAACGATACATAAATGAACCATCACAATAATCACATTAAGTATAAATGGTCTAAATGCCCCAATTAAAAGGCCAAGTTTATCAGATTGGATAAAAAAGCAAGACCCAACCATATGCTGCTTACAAGAAATACTACAGATCTAAGTTCAAGCTTATTTGTGTCTTAGATGGTTTTTAAACCCTCTTGGGGGTAGTATCCATATTCTTCAGTTTCACTTCATGGAAAGTTCTCTAGCATGGTATATGCCACTGACAATATATGACACAGAAGTCAGGGTCCTGGAGCCACACTGGCTAATCTCCATCTTAGCCTGCATTAAAACTGAGGTCCGTGTGACGCCTCTACATCCACCTTGGGAGAGGCCTCTACGTGCTACAATGCTCATGAGTGGTACGGCAACTACTGTCATTGACTGCAGTTCCAGAAATTACTTGAGAAGGAAGTTAAAGTGTTAGAAGACTGAATGCACTGATTCACGTCCTCCTTCACTGATAGTTCATGCCCATCTTGATAAACAGTCTTATTCAAGAGAGGGCTGCAGGAGAAACAGTGACTGTAAGCAACCGTCCTATTCACTCTTTTATCCTCACCCTCTCCCCACGCCCAACTCTTCTTCCACTGAATTTGGCTGACAGTGGAAAAAGTCTCGAGGGGCCACTTGACTCATACCACTCCTCAGGTTCTGTGGTCTAAACCAAGTTCAGATCCGAGTTTTTCAAATCCTAGTTTTTCCAGAAAATGGACAAGTGGGTATCTTGGTCAACCCAAAGCAGAGCCTGAGACAGGACTTTAGTGCAGATAGTTTACGTGGGAGGTGAGTCCAAGAAAGGAGGGGCGAGCCAGTGAGGAGAGTGAAAGAGAAAAGGAAGAAAAACCAAGATCAGGGAAGTGCCTCCACACTCTGGGCTTTGCCTACAACTGGGCCAACTGTGAACCTTGCAGGAGAGCCCCTGGTGCAGAGGAGAAAGACACCACATCGCTTTAAAAAAATATATATATATATATATATATTTATTTATTTGGTTGTGCCGGGTTTAGTTGTGGCAGGCGGGCTCCTTAGTTGCAGCAGGCGGGCTCCTTAGTTGCGGCATGCAGGCTCCTTAGTTGTGGCATGCATGTGGGATCTAGTTCTCTGACCAGGGATCAAACCCGGGCTCCCTGCGTTGGGAGTCTTATCCACTGTGCCACCAGGCAAGTCCCAGACACCGCATCTTGACATGGGATGCTGTCAGCCTGAGGTGAGTCTGAGCTGGCCTGCTGCATGCAGCTGAGGCTGAAGTGCCGTAGGGCACCAGCGGTGTCTGTTAGAGTGACCCAGCCTCTTCTATCCTCTGCTTCCTTGTCTGAAATGGGTATGAAATAGCTCACCTCATGCTGTGAGGCTTGAATGAGAGGATGCGTGGAGTCCCCAGCCCAAGGCCCGAATGTCAGCTTCTTTCTCGCTTCCCTGACCTCACTCCCCAACTGCTGGTAGCAGGTACATCTGTGGGCAGTGGGCACAGATGTATCTTTGCCACGCTTAGGATGAGGGTGCAACACCATCGGCCAGAACAGGAAGCAGAGAGGACAGCATGAAGAAACCATGTTTTTCTGTTTTATCCTTTGGAGGAATCGGGCAGGATGAGGCTCTCATTGGCTGATACTTGAGACCCTCTGCCTAGAGATATCACAATCCATTTGTTGATTCGTTCTTCATCCCACCAGTGTTGATTGAGAATTTTCGCAGATTTTTGAAAAATAGCCACAAATGCTCTTTACGTACCTTCTATCAAGAGTTCAAGTTAGATTCCCTTGTGACTACTTTGACCAATAAAATACAGTGGAAGTGACACTGTTCGGCTTTTAGACAAGGGGTCCCCGACACTGAGAAGCAGAGATGGGTCATCCTTACTGCACCCTGTGTCAACCCCTGGCCCACAGAAGCTGCGAGTATAAATAAAATAGTGGTGGTTTTATCAATAAAATAAAATAAGGTGTCTCCATTAGAAGGTGCATCAGTCTAGAAGTGTAGAGGAAGACAGCTGATGGGGGCCCAAGCTACAAGTCCTTTAAGTGTATAAACAGGCTCATTTGTAAGAAGGCATTTTAATCCACCAACTATGATTATGTTAAAATAATCCCTTGGCTTTGCACAAATGAGGTGGAAAGTTGCGACTTATTAAATAAATAGTTTTGGCCTTCACGTGGGCAAGTAATCTTTAGTTGTAAATGAGATCCATGTATGTGTTTGCGAAATTTCCAGAAATCTTCGGTAAACGCAAACTTCCTTAAAAGAATTTATTTATGTGCCTGTCTGAAGGTTCTCCTTAAGACATCGGATTCAGTTTCCCCATGAAAGGGTTGGCATCTAACACAGTGGAGACAAACATTTGTAAAGGCAGTTCTGACACAATCCCACGAGCAGCTGTAGGGACCCAACTGCCAAGAAAGCTGTGATCATCGTTGCTCAGACTACCAGCGTCTGGAGGTGGCTGCGGAGACCACAGGAAGGCAGGGGCAGGCTCTGGCACTGGCAGGTGGAAAGGATTCGGGATCAAGCCCTCACATGCTTTTCTGATGAAATGCCTCTGACAGGGCAGTGATGTGCTATCTCCAGATTATCATCCAGATATTTGGATTTTCTCTATTTTCCAAGCGTTGCTTGGGTAATACTCTCAAGTTACAGATGATCTTTTAAAGTGGTTTTGACTTTCAGTACTCAACAATAAAAAGACAAATATCCGCAATTAACAAAAGGGCAAAGGATCTGAACATTACTCTCAAGAAAGTATAAATGGCTAGTAAGCATGTGAAAAGATACTCAACATCATTAGTCATCAGGGAAGTGCAAATCGAAACCATAATGAGGTACCACTTCATACCCATTAGGATGACTCTAATAAAAAAAATGCAATAACAAGTGTTGTTGAGGATGTGGAGAAATTGGAACCCTCGTATACCGCTGGTGGAAATGTAAAACAGTACAGTCGGTTTGGAAAACAGTTTGTCATTTCCTCATGAGGTTAAACACTGAGCTACCATATGACCCAGAAATTCCACTCCTAGGTATGCACCCAAGAGAAATGAAAACATAACATCCACACAACAGCCCCAAAGTGGAAACAATCCTAATGCCTGTTAACTGATGAATGGATAAACAGAATGTGGCAAACCAAGGCACTGGAATATTATTTGGCAACAAAAAGGAAATACTGACACATGCTACAACATGGATAAACCTTAACAACATCATGTTAAGTGAAAGCAGTCAGTCACAAAAAGTCACATATTACATGAGTCGATTTATATGAAATGTCCAGAATAGGCAAGTCCACAGATACAGACAGTAGATTAGTGGTTGCCTAGAATTGGGGGGAAACAGAGCATAGCTGCTAATGGGTATGGAGTTTCTTTCTAGGATAATGAACATATTCTAAAATTATTTCTAATGATAGTTGCAAAACTACGTGAACATACCCTAAACCATTGAATTGTACACTTCAAATTGTACACTTTATGATATGTGGATTATATCTCAATGAAGTTGGTACATAAACAAGATTTTGAAAAAAAAAGGGGGTAGAAATAAGGGGAGTAAAAAAGCCACTCATAAGACCTACCACAAGAATATCAAAAGTGATGTCTTGGGATATTTCTGTCCAGTCTTTTTGGAGCAAATTTAGAAAACTATAGATAAATAAAAGGACAAACATTAAAAATTAACCTTAATTATGTTAATATCCTTATGTCCTTTACTATGTGTAAAATAAAATGTCTTTTTTTTCTTATATTGTTTTATAATCTACTTTGGAAACTTTCCAGCTTACTGAGAAAATCTTTCACTGTGTTGAAACATTTTTGTGTTTTCATTTTTCCTTTGTATGGATGTGCTGTGATTTGTTTAACCCAATCTCTCTGATACTTAATGCATTTAGTTTTTCCCCAGTTTTTCACACATACAAGAAATACAATTACTTGCATCCTTCTAGACAAAATCTTGGAGCATGCCAGTGATTTCTTTAGCATAAAAATCCTTGGAGTGAAATTGCCAGCTCAAAGAGTATAAATGGTACTTTATTATTAGTTGCATTTGATTCTCTCTGATTTTCTTTGAACATGTATTTGTTTTCCATTTGTTCTTTTATGGACAGCCTGTACGTGATTTTTGCCATATAAAAGTTCTGTTTGCGGGTTTTTTTCCTCATTGATTTTAAAACTCTTGTTATATATTAAGAATATAGGACTTCCCTGGCGGTGCAGTGGTTAAGAATCCGCCTGCCAATGCAGGGGACACGGGTTCGAGCCCTGCTGCAGAGCAACCAAGCCCGTGCACCACAACTACTGAGCTTATGCTCTAGAGCCCACGAGCCACAACTACTGAGCCCGTGTGCCACAACTAGTGAAGTCCGCGCGCCTAGAGCCCCTGCACCATAATAAGAGAAACCACCGCAATGAAAAGCCCGTGCACCACAACGAAGAGTAGCCCCTGCTCGCCAAAACTAGAGAAAGCCCCGTGGGCAGCAAAGAAGACACAACGCAGCCAAAAAAAAAAAAAAAAAAAAAAAAAAAAGAATATATATGGGTCTCATATAAGTTACTTTCTATATTTTTTTTCTTTAAAGTGTTTTCTTTGTTTATTTCTACAGAGAGTATGATTCAAGTATAGATAATGAAAACTGTCAGTTTTTACTCTGGTTTTTGCCTTTGGGGGTCATTCTTTGAAAAGCACAACCTTTATCCTAAGATTATGTAAAATATTCACCCATATTTTCATACAGTATTTTATAGTTTCATATTTACCTTTAATAAATCTGAAACTTATTTTTGATATGCTGTATTTCATGGTTTTCCAAATGATCAGTCAGTTGTCCTCAAACTATGTACTAATTTTTTCCTTTCTAACTGAAAATGCAACTTTCATCACACACATTTCTAAAGATACTTGGGTCTGTTTTAGGTCTTTTATATTTGTTCAGTAATTGGATTTATAAAATTCACTGATCACATCTTAATTATTTAGGCTTTAAAAAATATTTTCACATATGGTAAGGCAATTACTCCCCAGTACTCTGTTAATCAAAATTTTATTAGTTACTTTTATATTTATTTGACCGTATGAATTTCAGAATTAATTTTCATTTAAAAGAAATCCCATTGGGGCAATTATTAAAACTGTATTAAATTTATAGATTGGTTTAGAAAAAACTGAAATCTTTTTAATACTTAAACCTTTACATCACAGAATACACGTGACTCTCCACTTAGCTATATTCATATATAATTTGTATATTAGCTACATTCATATCCTTCAATACTATTTTGTAGTTTAAGTGAAGAAATCTTCTACAATATATTTCATGTTAATGTTATTAGCAGGTATTTTAAATTGTTGCTATTTTTTATAGATGGGTATTTTTTCATATGCTGTTGTCTAAAGTGTGTTACTGATTTTTTTAGTATTTCCTAAATGGCTTTGTATTCAATTTTCTAAAAGATTTTCAGTATATTGGATTTGGTTTTTCAGGTAATCAAATCATGTGCAAGTAATGTTAAGTCTATCATCATTTTCTTTCTTTTCTTCCTTTCAAGTAGTTATGCTTTATTTCCTTTCCTTTTAAAAAATAAATTTATTTATTTATTTTTGGCTGCATTGGGTCTTCATTGCTGTGTGCAGGCTTTCTCCGGTTGTGGCACGCAGGCTCAGTAGTTGTGGCTTGCGGGCCCTAGAGTGCAGGCTCAGTAGTTGTGGCGCACGGGCCAGGCTGCTCCACGGCATGTGGGCTCGAACCCATGTCGCCTGCACTGGCAGGCAGATTCTTAACCACTGTGCCACCAGGGAAGTCCTTATTTCCTTTTCTTATTTTATTGTCTGGAGTAGAAATTCCAAAACAATGTTGATTAATAGAGGTGATACTGAGCACTCCTCTCATATTCCTCATTTTAATTAGAACCCTTCTAATATTTCACCATTCTGCAAGATATCGATTGTTGGTTTCAGATATTTGTTTTGTCTGCATTAAGGAAACATATTTCTATTATTGGTTTACAAAGACTTTTTATTTTAAAAAATTAATAGCTAAAATTAATTAGCTCTCCTCCTTTGATTAATTATATTAACAGATTTCCCAATGTTAAAGCACTAAGGTAGTCTTGTAATTAATATGTATATGTATAACTGTTAATTTGATTTGCTAACATTGCATTTAGCATCTGTATGCTCATAAATGAAATTGGGTTCATTGTTTTCTTTTTTAAAATGCCCTTGTCAGTTTTTGTATCAAAGTTGTGTGAACTTTAAGAAACAAAGCAGTACACTTGCTATCTCTTCCTATGCTTTTTAAGTGTTTAAATAATTTGTTCATAAAACCTCTAGGCCTGGCACCATCGGGGAGAGCAGTTCTTTGTCAGCTTTTGCAATTTCTTGCATAGTTTTGATCTCCTCTCATTAAAAAAAAAAACAAAAACCTTTCTTTGATTCAATTTTCCCAGAAATTAGCTTTCTTCCCAAAGATTTTACCATGTATCAATCTAAATTATGCACACTATGCTTATAAGTTTTTAAATTTTCTCTGATAAATCTCTTCACCCTTAACATGCATTTCTTTTCTTTCTTTCTTTTTTTTTTTTTTTTTGTGTGGTATGCGGGCCTCCCCCTGCCGTGGCCTCTCCCGTTGCGGAGCACAGGCTCCGGACGCGCAGGCCCAGCGGCCATGGCCCACGGGCCCAGCCGCTCCGCGGCACGTGGGATCCTCCCAGACCCGGGCGCAAACCCGGTTCCCCTGCATCGGCAGGCGGACGCGCAACCACTGCGCCACAGGGAAGCCCTCTTTCTTTTTTTAAAAAAAATTAGGAATAGACTTGTCAGAGGTTTTCCCTTTTACCAGTCTTGATGAACAACTATTTATCAATAGGATAAAAATTCTGTTGTCTAGTTTAATTTTTTTCATTTCTATTTTTTCATTAATTCTATCCTTTTAGTTTGCTCATGGTATCTTGTTATTCTTTTCCTATGTTTGTAAGTTAAATAAGTTCTATTTTCATAAGTTAAATTCCTAATTCATAAGTTAAATACCTAGTTTTCCCACACTTAATAAGAAAAGCATTTAAAGCCACAACTTTCCTATAAACACTGTTTTGGCCACATCCACTAAGTCTTGATATGGAATGGGGCCACGGTTGTTAATTACAAAATAGTCTTTAATGAGAGTTTAATTTTGATTTCCATCCTGCACCAAAAGTTAGCCAGGATAGGTTTCTTTGTACAAATACCATAACTGGTTTACCTTTTCATAAGGACACAAGCTGTACTGGATTAGGGGCCCACACTATTCTGGTATGATCTCATTTTAACTTAATTACATCTGCAAGGACTCTATTTCCAAATAAGGTCACATTCTGAAGTACTAGACATTAGGGCTTCAACACATGAATTTTGTAGGGGGACCCATTTCAACCTAAAACACCTCTGTGAATACTCTATTCTTGGCCTTTCTTAGACATGACACAAACCTAGCATATGAACTGGGAGAACCCTTTCCTGGACCCACGACAAGTGTTACTAATTGGTTATAGTATATTTTCCCCCTAGTTACGGAAGCAGACCCAAAATAGTTCATCAAAGTGGGCCATAAAATAAAACGTATTTGCCGCTTCTGTTTTCTTAGCTTAGTGTTTTATTATAAAATTGTACAAATTATTTCAACAGTAATGATTAAACAAAAATTTAAAATAGTGGTATTAGTAAACCTGGGTTCCTTCTGAGTAGGTATTGCAGGGTACATGAGCGGGAGATGCAAAGAGAAATTTAGTCACCGAACACTCACCAGGCCCCCTTTGTGTTCTAAGCCCTGTGCTCAGTAGCTTAAATAATACAGAGATGCATATGATCTGGTCCTTGCCTTCCAGGAGCACTGTTATAAGCAGGGAAGACAGACAGATGCAAAAGAGCTATAATGAAAAGTTCAACATGACACAAATAGCTTGGCTGGGAAGTTGTTGGGAGAATACTGGTGAAGGCTTTATAGACAAGGATTCATCAGAATTGGGTGTGTCTGTCTGGTGGGACCGGCAGAGACTGGGGAAAGATGTCTCCAGGGATGGCATCAGGGGGAAGAGGGTGAAGTATGGTGTCTTAACGAGTTGGGCACAGTTCCATATAGCATCAAGGCTCTGAGTCCCATGCAGTCAGGGCAGAGGCTCCAAATAAATGTTTCTCAGGTAAGAAAAAAGCCTACAAAAGCACCTCATCGGTGGATAGACCTGGAGTCTGTCATACAGAGTGAAGTAAGTCAGAAGGAGAAAAACAAATACCGTATGCTAACACATATATATGGAATCTAAGAAAAAAAAATGTCATGAAGAGATTAGTGGTAGGACGGGAATAAAACACAGACCTACTAGAGCATGGACTTGAGGACGTGGGGAGGGGGAAGGGTAAGCTGTGACGAAGTGAGAGAGTGGCAGGGACATATATGCACTACCAAATGTAAATTAGATAGCTAGTGGGAAGCTGCCGCATAGCACAGGGAGATCACCTCTGTGCTTTGTGACCACCAGTGAGGGTGGGAGGGAGGGAGATGCAAGAGGGAAGAGATATGGGAACATATGTATATGTATAACTGATTCACTTTGTTGTAAAGGAGAAACTAACACACTATTGTAAAACAGTTATACTCCAATAAAGATGTTAAAAAAAAAAAAAAGCACCTCATCCATTAACAAATTATATGTTTATCAATCTCAGCAAACCAGAACAAGGTCTCTACGCAGCCCTAACAGACATAGTCAAAGGCCGTTCACTACAGCCTGGGCACTTTACTCTCAGGAAAAGCTGTCAGTTCCCAACTCACAACCTATTTTATTCCCTTTGCCCATGATACTGACAAGTTGTGCTGTTTGGTTGTCTAGACCATGAAGGATGAGAACCAGCAATTTGTGATTGGATGGGACGGTATAAAAATAGGCACATGGAAAGTAAGAAGAGTTATCTACCAGTAGGTGAATTTGAGGACAGAGAATCCTCACAGAGCATAAAAAGAAACAAACAACAACCCAGACAAACAACCAACAAAACAACAACAGCCGCAGGGGAGGCAGCCGTGGGCTGATAAGTCCTGAGGACATCTTTGAATTGTCCTTTCAATTCCTGTCCAGCTCTGGACCTTTGTCGTGCCAGCTCTGAATCACCAGGGAAAAAGATGAGAGCATGTTCTGGGCCTCTCATTTAAGCAGAAAAAAAAGTTCTTTGCAATGAAAGATACTGCAAACAAAAGTAGAAGATAAACGACAGGCCAGAAGAAAATATTTGCAACATACAGTAGACAAAGGATTAATATTCATAATATTATAAAGATCTCCTACAAGTGAATAAGAAAAGCACAAATCACTCCGCAGGAAAATGTGCATATACCATGAACAAGCAACTGACAGTAAAATACAAGTAGTCGATATACCCAGGAAAGGTGCTCAACTTCACTAATGAAGACAATCCGATTTAAAATATGTCATCTGCACCCCCGCCAAATAAACCTATCAGACTGGCAAAACTTACAAGAGAATGAGAACATTCAGAGCTGGTAGGAGTGTGGAAAAATAGACACGCATCCTGCCTTGTAAGGTAATTTGATGATATCTATTAAAATGTATTTTATTCCACTATTCCACTTCTGAGACTATCCTGCAGAAACACCAGCACTCATAGGCAAAGAATCATGTGCAAGGATATCCACTGTGGTATCTTTTGCAAGAGCCCCAAACTGAAAATGGTCTTTTTTTTTTTTAATTTTTTTTTTGGCTGCACCATGCGGCATGCAGGATCTTAGTTCCCCGACCAGGTACTGAACCCATGCCCCCTGCGTTGGGAGCACAAAGTCTTAGCCAGTGGATCGCAAGGGAAGTCCCTGAAAACAATCTTAATGTTCTAATTTGGGGAGCAGCTGATGGAATATTACAAAGGCATTTAAAAGAATGAAGTAGTGCTATATGTACTAACTTGGAAACATTTATGATATCCATGAAAAGTTAAAACAAAAACAAAAACAGGCTGTGTAATAAAATATACATATATGAGCTCCATTTTTTTAATATATAGAAAAATGTCTAGAATAAGAAGCACTGGACAGGAATAAAACACAGACCTACTAGAGCATGGACCTGAGGATATGGGGAGGGGGAAGGGTAAAAAAAAAAAAAAAAAAAAAAGAAGCACTGGGGTGTTATGAACTGGTTCTTGGGGGTAGAACCAGGGTGGAAAGAGAGAATTACTTTTTACTTCACAACCCCTTAAAATTTTTTTAAAATGGGTTTTCAGGTGAATTTTACTTTATTTTTAAAGATTTTACAGATCTTCTCGAATTCTTTAACAAAGATGGGCTGTTTTATAGTAATAATAATGAAAAGGTGATTTAAAAAAAAGGCTGGCGCATGATGTTTGGTATTTAAAAAGGTGGGCTTCACATACCTGGGAAATTTTCCCAGTTTGCACCTCATTGTCCAACAAGGTCAGAAACATGAGCGTGGTGTACTTAACTTCAGAGTTCAGAGCTCTGCCCCGATTACCAAATTGAGGGAAAATGCACGCGATGATGGTGGAAGTTTAATTCTCAAACATTTGGTAGAGATGCAACACTTCTTGCCAAACTAACTGCCATTAAATCATGAAAATTAACGTGCATCTTCTTTTGCCTAAAGGGAAAGTTGTAAATGAGTATTTTCTGTATAAACTTGGACTCAGAAGATAGAGCTTTATTTCCAGTCAATTGTAATCTGTAAACAAAGGGCTAAGGGGCTGTAACAATAAAGCTGCACTGAGGTACAGCGGAGACATCAGGAGAAAGGAATTCGGGGGCACGACAGCCAACCCTCTCCCAGCCTTGGTGTCACCATGGGTACAGAGAGGAGTGGACCATGAGGTCCCCCAATCCCCCTCCCCACTTCGAGGCCCCTGAGTCCGTGTTATCTTCCCTGACAGAGGAGGGATTTCGATGGAAAGCAGTGGGCTGTGTTCCAAAGGAAGCCAAGGACACTGAACCTCTCATCCTCTCCGTAGTTTAGCTGTGGCACTTCACTGCTATTTTTAGCTTTCAGTTATAAAAAGTTCAGAGATAGATGACATGCTCCATTGACTGGCTTCTCCCCCATTTCCACCTTTTAGAAGCTGGAAATCCTCACCAGGGCCGACCAGGCATCTAGAAGGTACGGCTGTGTCTAGCAGTCCACCTACCACCCATCCCCGCTCTGGGGCTACGCCACTGCTCCAACTTCTGGTCACCATACTTCTGTCTCGGGCAGGCTGGGGACTGGCTGGCACCAAGATTGCCTCCATGACTTCAAAGTTTGCTAGTTCATCACTCACCATAGCCGGTCCCTCTCGTGGCCCTCACATCCTGATTCTGCTATCACCTCTCACCGCCATCAATGTCCTGCTGCATTCTGCTCCGCAGTCTTCCCCCATCAAGATCAGCCTCCACCTGGCCTTGCTCACCTTTCTCAAAACTACCCAGCTCCCAGATAAGTTCCTTTTAACTCAGTCCTTGGGAACCGTACACTTTGCAACTGAAGACCGGCACCCTTGGCCGTCTACCTCTCACAGGCTGTGATCTGGCTGCCTCCAGGGCACCTCCCTGACTGTGACCCCCTCCCCAGGAGAAGCTGCTTCTTCCTCCAACAGCCCCTGGTCACAGCCCCTGGTCCCCCTTCAGACGCTGCCTACACACAACCCTCCTGTTACCAGGGGTCCAAAGACTCTCCTCGCAACAGGTACTCCTACCACGCTTTCCTCTTCAGCCCCGCCTCTCCCTGACTGTGGTCTACACTATCGCTACTTTCGTCTTGCCAAAGCACAGCCTTGACCGTATTTCAAGCCCCTTTTCCAAAAACCTCAAAGGCTCCCCACCGGTCACCAATTTCAGGGCCATTCATTCCACCTGTGAAATTGATTCTAGCGACTACTGCCTGGAAAACACATCTCAGAATCTGTTCCGGTGCAGCTCACCCAAGAATCTGGACAGTGAGGAAGTGATAAGTGATACGAAGGGCAAATGGGTTTGATAGAAGAATAATATGACTTTCTGTTACAGGCTGGCTGAGCTCTTCTTCCTGTCTTGCCCTGCAGTGTACTGGCCACCATGAGGGTCTTCTAGAAAGTGGTCTATGGCCTAAGTACATGGAGCAAAGAAGGCACTTGCATCCTTAGGAGAGAATTTTTCCGAGCACAGCAGTTGAGCACTGTAGGTTACCTCTCAATCCAGGAAGGTAGGCAGTTTCTTTATATTTGAAATGGTGGTGACAAGACTTTCTCTGTATGTCAGGGGCAGAGGCGCCACTATGAAGGCCTCACAATGAGTGCATTGAGCGGCAAAACTGTTTCCAGGAAATAATGCTTTAAAGGGAAGATGGTCATCATGCCTGGCATTGACACTGACAGAAGACAAGTCTATGGGACAGGGTGACTTGCTGGTGATTAAGGGCTCCAGCTCTGGAGTGACCAAAGGAGTCTCAAGTCAGGAACACTGACTCCTCTATGTACTGACTACAAAGGCTTAGGCCTCTGTCAGTTTCAGGAAATGGGAATAATAATAGCTATGATCTGTGAAATAGGGACAATTACAGTTCCTCCTCTATGGGGCTGCCTTGGGCATCAGATGAGAAAGTATACATCAAGCATTCAGCACAGTCCCTGCCACACAGGACTTAATACATCCAGCTCTCGTCTTTGTTGTGATGCTGGTAATGCCTTCCCTGGCACTGGTCAAAAGACGTGGAATCATCCCACTTCTGAGCTAGCCTCTTGGTAGCTGAGCTCTGCCTGGCTGCAGGCTTCCCAAGTAGGGTTTGGGCTGTGGTCAAGGGGAGGGGAGAAGTGTTGGGGTCAGCTGAGATGCAAGAGCCTTGAAGGGTTTTAGATTCCTCCTCTATAGAGAGGAGGGGCTGGCTCAGGGTAACACTGAAGGTTCTCTTTGACTCTGACATTCTCGGTCCTAACACCAGGTCAGAGTTTGGCCGTGGGCTCAGTCAAGTTTGACATACCTTCTGAGCACCTATCAAGTGCCTGACAGTATGCTACACACTAGGGATCCAGCATGCGTGAGACCAGTTCCTACTCTCAAGAAGTTCATGGCTGGAGGGGGAAACAGAGAACCAGATCATCACAATGCATGTGGTTAGTGTTATAACAGAGAAAAGCACACGCTGCTTTGAGGCAGGGCGGGCGGCCAAGGCTGGAAGCCAGGGCTGGGAGGAACAGTGTCGGGAGGGAATGCTTCCTGGCAGGAACTGCAACATTTCTCAAAGTGGTTTTTAACAGGAACAGGATAATCCTACCATTTTAACAGATTTCAACGATTTCCTAATTGGTTTCACAAACCCATTTTGCCTGACGTTAAATTACCTTTTCTTTGGAAACACTTTTCACTAATGCCAGGTCTAAATAAATCTTGAGTAATAGAAACAACACTCAAGTTTAGTGTAACTGGAAACTGCTGTTTGGGACGAAGCTTAACATCGGCCAGAAAGGCTTCCTCAAGTCTTACTATGGGTTGCGTTAACTCTGTGCAAACACTCATGGAAAGTTGGATTGTTTCTCAGTAACACTGGGTGGAGTCTGTCCTGGGATTCACATCTTCACATGTGAATTAAGACGTATTTTTTCATTCCACCAAATGTAGGGGGAAAAAAACAGCCACTTGTTCACAGTATGTTTCCAAAGTATTCTCTGAGGAATATTAATAAGTTCTAGGGGAAAAAAATGATTCTCTGGCCAAATACATTTGGGAAACATAGTTTAAACAAAGATAATGAGGTTTTATCACTGTAGGCCTTCTCAGGACATATGCAGCTTTGGAGTACGATGCTCCAGGAGGGAGAAAGGTACTCAAATTATTGACCAGGGAATATGCTTTCTTTATGGTGTATCTTTGGGTACTGTGATCTCAGAATATACTTTAGGAATTGCTGACCTGCAGGTATGTTGCATTTCAGGGTTCCTGCTGGGAACCCTAAAGAGCTGGACCCTTCCCCCCCACTTTGCAAAGCAGAGCTTCAAAGTACAACTGGTGCTTTTGGCTCCTAAGAGCAAACTGAGACCACTTGAGTAGCTACCTGTCCCTCCCAAATTACTGTGGAAATGACCAGAGTCTGAGATGGGAGAAGGATGTGTCAGTACCAGAAACCAGGGAGGATTACCTTAAAAACCAGCAATTGTGAGAAACTGTTGAGGTATTGTTTGGGCAAGATGGGATTGAGGGAAGAACTGAGTAAGCTATGATTCCCTGCACATGAAGGAATAGGGAGTGTGTGGAAGGGCCCCCAGGACTAACCTACAAGCTTAGAGCTGCTTCGGCTTGACAGCGGCACAGAACGGGCCAAGTCTCCAGGGAGAGCCAATCTTGACCTCACACCTCCCAGGAGACAGCATGGCGGCAGAATGCCAGTGTGTCCCATCAGGGTTGCTTGTGACATTGGTCACCTCACCCCACCCCTGGCCCTCAGCTACAGAAAACTGAACTCCTCGTCAGGTAACAGTAAAGCTAAACGTTCCTCTTCTGCCCTTGTCAGGACCTGAGAGCTCTTACTAGAATCCACATGACCAATGATGGAACCGTGCTCAACATTCGATGATGGACGCCCACACGGCGACCCCTCTTAAGGGGAGCCACGTGGAAAAAAATCACAAGCATGTGGACAAGAGAAGACTGAGTTAAAGAATCACAGCAACTGTTCCCACTAAAGAAAAGACTTTTTTATTTTTTTTTAAAAAAAAAGGAGAGGAAAAATCTAAATTCAACTACTCAGTGTGACTCAAGAGGACATAATGCTTATGAAAAAGGCACAGCCTTTATTCAGCAAGGATTGAGTTCAGATGAAAAGTGCAATGGCCAAAGTATTAAAATATTCAATGGGAATCATGAATAGAAGATTGGGGTTGAGAAATTCTACAAGAATTTGGAACAAAAGGATAAAGAAATGAATATGATGAGAAATGAATATGATGAGTAGGGAGAACAGATCCAGGAAACGGATATGGAACTTCCGGGTGTGAGCAGAGCGGGCTGAGAAGCAGCAGCAACTTGGAAAGATCCAGACGAACCTCCCCCTGGTGAAGAAAGGCTTAAGTCTGCAAACTGTAAGGGTCCATCCAGCTCCCAATAGAATTAATGAAAACAGATCTACACTAGACATATCTAAGTGAAAGTCTTGAATTCCAAGGGTAAACTCAAAACAAACTACAAGGGTCATAGTGGGAGAAGAGAAAAACAGCCTACGGAGAAAAGAAAACTACAGGCTGGTCTCAGACCTCTCTACAGTGCTGACATCTGAAGATGACGGAGCATCGTCCCCGGGTTCTGACAGAGAATCCCGTGGCCCACGAAGTCTCCATACAGCCGTAAAAGAGCAATAGGAGGAACTTCTCACACGTCCAAGGAACTGTGAAATGTAGCACCCACTCACCCATCTTGAAGAAATTATTTCAAGGCTCATCCTGGCACTGACACAAAATATGGAGGTAGCACGGTCAAGAAGCCAGGAGAGGGGAGTGAGGAAACCAGGGAGGCTGATTAATTGTTGGTAACATAGTCCCAGACTTTACTGCCAATGGCAAACCTATTTCTTGAAAGATAGATAATGTAAAATAATAATGACCATATATCTAAAATCTAAATTACGGATCTAAAGCCCAGATTATTTCCATGTTAGTTGGCAGGGGTGGGGGAGGCAATCTAGTGTAATTCTTAAACACACAGACTCTGGAGTCGGCCTCCTTGGTTTTGTTTTTATTTATTTAAAAAAAATTTTTTTGCCGTGCTGTGCGGCATGGGGCATCCTAGTTCCCCGACCAGGGATCAAACCCGCACGCCCTGTGCTGGAAACGCAGAGTCCTAACCACTGGACCGCCAGGGAAGTCCCTGGAGTCGGTCTCCTTGGGACCGAATCCCAGCCTCACCACCCACCAGCCATGTGCCCAGCACGGCCCCAGCCTGCGGCCTGCTTTTCCCCATCAGCTCACACTTTCCCCCTGTCCGTACACTCTCCACACGCCTCTCCATCTGCACAGCCACTGCCTTCATTCAGGCCTCACAATTTCTCCCTGGGTTAGTCCTCTCTGGGCTCCCCTGCCATCAGGTCTATCCCTCCCCTCCTCTCACTTCATTCCAACTTCTAGAATGATCTTTGAAAACCTTCAGTGGCTTTCAGTGATTCTCCATAGAGAGCAGAGAAGGGTCCAAACTCCCAGCCTTAGCACAAAAGGCCTCGCCCCCAGGATCTGACTCTACCCATCTGTCCAGCCATCCTGCATACCAGCCACAGTGAATTATACACAGTTCCCAAGACAGCAACTCTTTCCCACATCAGAGTATCAGCAAGGCCTAGAGTCACTACCCACCTCTGCTACTTACTGTGTGAACTGGGCTGATTAAGTTGCTATGCTAATCCTCTAGCATCTCCTCTGCAGAATGGAGATAACAATGCCTGAACCCCATCAGGGTTGTCGTGAACACTGAGGCACAAAGCGCATAAAGTACTTTGCACAGCACCCGTACATAGTGGGCTCTCACAAATGAAAACTGTGATCATCGGTATACCTCCTCTGCCCTATCCACACCACTCTTTGTGCCTATAAAGCACTTTTTCAGCTAGCAAACTCCTATCTCTCCCATATGTTTATGTTTCAGCTCAAAGGTTACTCTCTGCCTATTAGGCTTTCAGTGAGGCTTGGCCATAGAGTGTAGGAGTGAGAAGCCAACCTTGACATTCCCAGCAGATGGAATCTACCTCCTACATGCTTTCCCCTATGAGTGCCTCTGTTATGACCCTTGATCCAGGGCTTTGCAATGAACTGCAAGCCTACCTGTCTCCTTCACTGCACTGTGAGCTCCTTAAGGTCTTACTACGTCAGACTCACCCTAGGATCCCCAGGACCTAGCAAAGTACCTGGCCCATGGCAGGTGATCAGAAAGTATTCACTGAAGGAAATGGAAGGGTGGCTTGTGCCCTGCCTAAGAACGAGGAGAAGGGAAGATGTGGCCAACCGTTATTCTCCATCTCACAAGCTAAGTTCATGGCTCTGTTGTCTCACCAGGACATCAGAACGAGATCTTGAGCAGGAGACTGAGTCCTGATGGGCACGTGCAACCCGGGCAGGACAGAACTGGCCGAGGGCTGGAGAGAGCAGGGATCCAGCCTTTGTCTCGTGGGCGCATGTCTTCAATACGGACAAGCAGCTTTTGAAGATTTTCAAATGAAGGAAAAAAACAAACACACTATGTTCAACAAGCAAACCGCAAGAAGCTCAGAGCTGTTGTCAATGAGCTCATGGCAGGGCTGAGGTGTCTGGTCAAGTGACAACACAGGCCTGACCACTGCAGATTCTAGCTAAAACTCCAAAATGACTTCAGGCCTCTGGCATGCTGTGGCCGAGGCTTACTGCAAGTCTAGCGGCACAACGAAGTAGAGCATCAGCCTCACTGATGAAAAAGCACACGAGGCCACCGAGAACCGAGCCTCTTCCTGACCAGGATGGTCCCAAGGGGAGGTAACCAGATCTTGGTCAAGCACTCTCTCCACCCGGGCAGACCTTGGCTCTCCTGTGCAGACACACTGCCAATTAATCAGAGATTTTCCGTGGATGACTCGGTGATGAACCAAGCACATCAGATGATGATTCCTGGAAAAGAGGCCTCTGGTACAGAAATGGCTTCTGGCTCCAAGCTGGATTCCAGTCTTCAAAATGCAAGGTGCCGGGGCAATGACAGTGGGGTAGAGACAATTCACTTCTTCAGAATTTCAAAGTTTCCCTTGGACTCTGAACATACCTCACAAAATGTAAAATGCAACCCATCGTGGGTGCTTGCTTCTGCACCTATGGTGATGCCTTCTTTACTATGCTGAACACAGCATTTGTTCTTGAGACTGGAGGGTTAGACAAATCAACTGTGGAACTCTGTTTTTTCTCTAGTCATACCCCAAATAGTTTAAATGAAACCTATGTAGTATAAGATGCTGTGAGGCTCTGGGAAGGCCATTGTGTAATAGAAAGGGCTTCTGGAATATAACAGAATTTTTTGCAATGTTTATGTTTACCGTGGAGTCACAGGCACCAGGCAAAAAACCTCAAGTGCAGGACTCACGGATTCAGAAATAAGCACACGTGTTGCGAGTGGGTTTGTCAAAGAATTACTTATGAGGCCCTTGTTTGCTGCACAAAGTCTACTGCTTCTACTCACCTTCAGAGATTTCCAAGATGGCCTGTAGATATTGTTCACAACTTGGGTGCTTAGGAAGCTTCATACTTCCTAACGAAGGCATTGTTTATAATTAAGGAGCTTAAGCCCATGAACAAGCAGGGACAGCATTCCTCGTGGACATTTATGAGGCATCATTCAAGCATCACGTGAGTTGCTGTTCCAATGCTCCAGTTTCATGACGTTATTATAGGGCAAGCATGCCGATGACCTCATTTCAGTCACCTCATCTAGGCCAGATGACTGTCTGTACCCTCTCAAAAGATTTCTGGCAAAGTGGATTCTATAAATATCTTTGGAAATTCTGGCAAGAAATTCTTGCAAATACCCATCCCCTTAGGTCAACTATTTCTTTTGCCTAGGCAAGACTCTTTCCTTCCTTCCTTTCATCCATCCATCCATCCATCCATCCATCCATCCATCCAGTCTGTGTGAAATACATTTTATGTGCTAAGCACTGCTTGAGAAAATGAAGCATGCACTTGGTCTTGAGAGATCTAAATGTAAGTGCAAGATAGTGGGTTATATGTGTAAAGAATGGAGTTATCAATCAAGAAACAGAGTATTAACAGCCATGGAACAAGGTACGTCAGCTCAGGACCCTGGAGGCATGATGAAATCATCACGTGTGGATACAAGCCTATTTTCCAGAACCTCTATCTTTATAGAAACACAACAACTACATACAACAAAACCAAACCAAAAAACAAACAAAATGACACAATTTCTGAATTCAGTGCAAACCACTCAATCCAATTGTCTGAAATGCTGTTCAGAAAATTCAGCTTGGTTTCCTAAAAATGTCATTTTCTCTGATTATGAAAGTCACATAAAATTTTGGAAAATTTAAGACTGAATAGAGAAGAAAAAGTAACCAATAATCTACTACACAGAAATAACAGTGATTAATATTCTATGTACAATTTTTCAATGCATAGATACACTATTCATTTATAATTTAAAAATAAAATTGGGACCATGATGTTTATGTTGCATAACCTGTCTTTCTTTTTAACACTTCTTAGCACTTTGCTTCATTCTTAAATATCTTTTGAAAGCATGCCTGTTTAATGGTTGTCCAGTATCCTATCATGCAGATGTTTCATGCTATTTTAGCCAATTCTTTATTATTTAAATTTAGATATTTAGAACTTTAGAATTTGAAATTTAGAATAATTCAAGGTTTTCAAAATTATAAGTAATGTTTAACCATACAACACACACACATCTCTGATCAATTCCCTAAAATAACTTCTTAGAAGTACAATACCTGTATATTAAGGAATGCACATTTTAAGGCATTTAATATATACTCGCAAGTTATTCTACAGAAGGTTTGTACTTATTTATATTCCCATCAGCAGAACATAAAAGTGTCCATTTTTCTAAACCTTACCAATACTGTGTGTTTTGTCTTTTTAATTTTTTGCTATTTGATAGGTAAGAGGAGATGGTATAAAATTATAACTTGCGGTTCTGATTAACAGGAGGCTGAATTTTTTCCAGACGCTTAGTGTGTATATGTATTCATATTTGTATATGTATTTAACACCCTGTTCATAGATTTTGCTCATTTCTCCCTATTAAGTTAAAATCTGCCTTGTGCCTTCTGGAACTATCCTAAGTAAGCTTAATTCCTCCTTCATATGACAGGCCCTTAAATACTTGAAGACAAAAGTCATGTCTCACTTTCTCCAAGATAAACACTTCTGGTTCCTTCAACCGTTTCTCCTGTGGCAAAGTTTCAAGGGCGGTCATTGGAGAAAATGCATAACAAGTCCTCCCACTCCTGTGACCCTGTACCCTCCAGCACTCTCGGGTACAGAACTCCACGCGACTCCAGAAAAGCTTGCCCCGAATCCTCCTGGCAGACTCTCCAGATGCAGTCACCTGCCTACACCTCGGGCATCAGCCTCCTTTCTCCTGCTCATCCACAAGGATACTGTGAGTTAGTTTGACCACGATGGTGGCATTTCCTGTGATGTGTAGGCCTGGCGCTCAAATAAAGTGGTAGAAAAAGAGCACTTTGATGCCAGAAACAGGAAGAGGAATTGCCTGGTATGATGAGAATGATGAATTCAAATGAGGAAAGCATCAAGAAGGAGATGGCCCTCTTGTCCCGAGACGCTGCATTTGGCAGGACTGGGGCGGCTATATAATGGGTCTCAGGAAGCCAGGAAGCCTCTTCTGACCCCGGGGCAGGTTGGGGACCTTTCCTCTGTCCCAGGGCTGACTGCCTGCCCACTCTCTCCTCGAGCCACCTGTGCACATGCTGGTCCCCCACTAACACATCTTCGCGCTCCCTGAGGGATGGGCTATGTCTGGTGCCCTAGAGCCTTGCTCAGCAGCTTGCACATATGAGGCCATCTCATGTGCTCGGTGAACTGAGCCCCTGCTGGAAATCTCTCTCCAGGCTGCCCACATGCCTTTGCTCTTATTTGCTTCTCATTGGACAACCTTCCAGTACAAATCTGTTGTCTCAAGTACTTCCAAACCTCATAGATTCCCTGGACAATGGACATGGGCATCCATGCCAGTGGCGAGCAAAACCCCACGGCATCACAGAATTGCACCTGATTAACACGTCAGCTTCGGAGAACTCTTGCTGAGAACCCTGCATCTGATCAGTTTGACAGCACTGTCTTGACAGTGGATCTACAAAGCTGAGGTCCAGGCTCTGGACACTTGTAAAGGTATCATTGCCTTCTGAGTCCCTGTCCTCGAGTCCAGCCTTTAGGCAAACAATGGCTTGACAATTTTGTGCATTATGGTCTAAGTAGAAAAACATATACAAATAAGATATAAATATAAATAAAACTGATATATCTATATCTATCTATCTGTAGATATTTATACACATATATCTCAAATATTAAACACTGCCAACTCGTCACAAGATTAACATAAAACCTCACACTAAAGGCCTAATTACCTCAGTTCCTATCACCTAATGCATCATGTCTGGATATCAACAAAGATTTACAACATGTGCTAAAAAGCAAAAAAAAAAACCACAACCTGAAGAGACAACTAAACATCAGAACCAGACTCAGATATGACGTGGATTTTGAAATTACTAGCCTGGGAATTTAAAATAACTATGATTAATATAGTCAAAGTGCTAATGGAAGATGTAGACAAAATCAAGAACAGTTGGGTCATGTAAGCAGAGAGATGGAAACTCTAAGAAAGAATCAAAGGGAAATGCTAGGAAAAAAAAAAAAAACCACTGTAACAGAAATGAATGCCTTTGACAGACTCATCAGTAGACTGGACATAGCCAAGGAAAGAATCAGTAAGCTTGAAGATGTGTCAATTGAAATTTCCAAAACTGAAATGTAAAGAGAAAAAAGAATAAAAAAACCCAGAACAGAATACCCCTAAACTGTAGTCCAATTTCAAAACATATACATGTAATTAGAATACCAAAAGAAGAAAGAGAATGGAACAAAGGAAATATTTGAAGATATAATGTCTAAGAATTTTCCAAAATTAATGACAGACCCCAAACCACAGGCCCAAGAAGCTCAGAAAATACCAACCAGTACAAATAATGAAAAAAAAACAAACCACAAAAAAACCTAAACAAACTACATTATCATATTCAAACTGCAGGAAACCAAAAACAAAGAGAAAAATCTTGAAAGAAGCCAGAAAAAAAGTCCCACACTACATATAGAAAAACAAGGATCAGAATTATGTGGACTTCTCATCAGAAACCATGCAAACTAGGGCTTCCCTGGTGGTGCAGTGGTTGAGAGTCCACCTGCCGATGCAGGGGACACAGGTTCGTGCCCCGGTCTGGGAAGATCCCACATGCCGCGGAGCGGCTAGGCCCGTGAGCCATGCCGCTGAGCCTGTGCTCCACAACGGGAGAGGCCACAACAGTGAAAGGCGCACATACCGCAAAGAAAAAAAAAAAAAAAAAAAAAAGAAACCATGCAAACAAGAAGAAAATGATGTGAATATTTAAAGTGTGGAAAGAAAATAACCACCAACCTAAAATTCTATATCCAGTGAAATTATCCTTCAAGTGTGAAGGAGAAATAATGACTTTCTATGAAAAACAAAAATGGTGAGAATTCATCAACAGCAGAGCTGTCCTGCAAGAAATATTAAAAGAAGTTCTTCATGAAGAAGGAAATGATATAGTTCAGAAACTCATATCTACACAAAGAAAGGAAGAGGAAGAGCATCAGAGAAGGAATAAATTAAGGTAAAATAAAATATTTTATTTTTATTATTCTTAATTGAGCTAATAGACTTTTGTTTGTTCAAAAGAATAATAGTAACAGTGTACAGCTGACCCTTGAACAGCATGGGGGCTAGGGATGTTGACACCCCACATAGTTGAAAATCCATGTATAACTTTTGGCTTCCCCAAAACTTAACTACTAACAGCCTACTGTTGACTGGAAGCCTTATTGATAACATAAACAGTCAATTAACATATTTTGTATGATATATGTATTATATATTGTATCCTTACAATAAAGTAAGCTAGAGAAAAGAAAATGTTACCAGGAATCATAAGGAAAAAAAATACATTTACAGTATATACATGTATTTGCTGAAAAAAATCCACTTATAAGTGGATCCACGCAGTTCAAATCCATGTAGTTCAAGGGTCAACTGTATTGGGCGATAACAGCCTATGGATAAGTGAAGTGAATGAGTGCAACATGAAGACATGGGAAGGAGGAAGGAAGGACACTTAGCTATAAGGTACTTGCACTGCCCATGAAGTGGTATGATATTATTTAAAAGTGGATTTATATTAGTTGTAAATGTATATTTCAAACTTAGGGCAAACAATAAAGATATTTTTAAAGAAATATAATTGATATGCCAAGAGAGAAGAGAAAATGAAATCATATAAAACGCTCAATGATGTCGGATAAACCGTATGTCCTGGAATTATTTTAGTAGGTTTCAGCAGTATTAACTGTACTTTCCTGCTTGTTTAGATTATTTCTGGTGAATCTTTGTCAACAGTTCCTTTTAAATACAGATCAATAAGTTCCAAAAACCTACCAGTTTTTGAATTCTTCAATGTAAAAATGCTTAAAATAAAGGCTGCCTCTTTAAAAGAAAAAAAAACACCCTAAAAAAAGGACCTCATAGCATGCAAATGAGGTATCGAACTGGCATGTTTTAGAATTAGACAGTTTGATCACAAAATGTTTGAATCAGATATAAAGTCAACACCAGCTGGACTGAAAAATAAATAAAATGCTCAATGAAAACTAGAGAAGATGAAAGAGCAGGGAGAAAAAGAAGAAACAAAGACCAAATACAATGAATCAAAAACATGCTAGGTATTTTTCTAGATTCCACATATATGCATTAATATCCGATATTTGTTTTTCTCTTTCTGGCTTACTTCACTCTCAGCTCAGTGCTCTGTGACAACCTAGATGGGTGGATTGCGGGGCAGGTGGGAGGGAGGTCCAAGAGGGAGAGGATATAGGTATACATATAGCTGATTCACTTCATTGTACAGCAGAAACTAACACAACATTGTAAAGCAATTATACTCCAATAAAAAATTAAAAATTAGGGCCTCCCTGGTGGTGCAGTGGTTGAGAGTCCACCTGCCGATGGAGGGGATACGGGTTCGTGCCCCAGTCCAGGAAGATCCCACATGCCTCGGAGCGGCTGGGCCCGTGAGCCATGGCCGCTAAGCCTGCACGTCTGGAGCCTGTGCTCCGCAACGGGAGAGGCCACAACAGTGAGAGGACCGTGTACAGTGAAAAAGTAAAAAATAAAAATAAATAAAAAATAAATAAAAAAAGTAAACATTGAGCTAAATTTTAAAAAATACGTTAGGTATTAATCAAACTATATCAATAATCACATTAAATGTGGATGGTTTAAATACACCAAATAAAAGACAGATTGTTAGAATGGATTAAAAACACTAGACCCAACTATAGGTTGTCTATAAGAAACTCGCTTTAAATATAAAGACAAAGGTCAAAAGTTAAAGGATAAGAAAGATATACCATGTTAACACTAATCCAAAGAAAGCTAGAGTAGCTATGTTAATTTCAGACAGAGCAGAATTCAGAGCAAGGAAAATTATCAGGGATAAAGAAGGGCACTACATTACAAAGGGGTAAGTTCTTTAAGAAGACATAAAAACCTATAACACATATGAGCCAAACAACAAAGCATCAAGATATGTGAGGCAAAACCAGAGGAAACTGCAAGGAGAAATAGGCCGATCCACTATTATAGCTGGAGACTTAAACACCCTTCTTTCAGTAATTGATCTATCAAGCAGGTAAATAATCAATAAGGATATAGCTGTCCTCAGCATTATCAATCAACTTGATCTAATTGACATTTAAAGAATACTCCATTTAACAATAGCGAAATACACATTGTACTCAAGCTGACATGGAACATTCACTGAGCCAGACTACTCTGTGGGCCATAAAGTGTCCACAAATGGTTTAACATTGTATATATTCTTTTAGCAATAGATTTATTGAGATATAATTCACATACCGTAAGATTTGCCATCTTAACGTATACAATTCAGTGGTTTTTAGATTTGCAGAGTTGTGCAATTATTACTACTATCTAAATTTAGAACATTTTTGTCACCTTGAAAAGAAACACTATATCCATTAGCAGTCACTCCCAAATTTTCTCCACCTGGAGAAACCTGGAAACCATAAATCTACTTTTTGTTTCAATGGATTTGCCTATTCCAGATATTTCACATAAGTGGAATCATGAATGGCCTTTTGCGTCTAACTTCTTTCACTCGGCATGATGTTTTCAAGGTTCACCCATATTATAGCATGAATCAGTACTTCATTGCTTTTTATTGCTGAATACTATTTCATCATATGGATATACCACTTTTTATTTATCCACTGATGTACACATGTGATTTGTTTCCACATTTTGGTCACTATGAATAATGCTGCGATGAACATTCAGGTACAATTTTCTTTGTGAACATATGCTTTCAATTCTCTTTCAATAGATAAATATAGATATATATAGATATATAGATATAGATATAGATAGATAGATACCTAAGAGTGAAATCACTGAGTCATATGGCAACTCTGTGTTTAACCTTTTGAGGAACCGCCAGACTGTTTTCCAAAGCAGCTGCACCATTTTACATCCCAACCGCAAAGTGTGAAGGTTCTAGTTGCTCCAAATGCTTACCAACACATGTTATTGTCTGTCTATTTGAACCATCCTAGTGAGCATGATAGGTATTTCATTGTGGTTTTGATTTGCATTTCTCTAACGACTTGAATACAATTATCATTTCAAATGTCACTCTGACTTTACAGAGTGCTCTGGGTGACAGATCATAGAAAGGATTTGTGAGGCTCCCACCACCTTTGCAGGATTACTCTTTTTAGAAACCTTTGTTTCAAGTAGAAGGACTTTTTTTTTCAGTTACAAAGACCACTATAGTCTAACTACAAAGGAAAATAAGACTATTTTCCTGTCTCTTTCTTTAAGAATGCATTTCTGGTTAAGTCAAGATGGCATACTAGGAGGACGCGTAATTCGCGTCTCCTCACAACTAGGGCGCCTACCAGGTACCAATGGGGGACCACAGACACCTAAGGGGATGGAGGGAACCCCAGCAACAGGCTTGCGGGATCCTGGTTCCCAGGCTGGAGGTCGGGCCCGAGCTCCTGTGGTGGGAGCTCCGAGTCCAAACTGGACTAACAGAACCTCAGACCCAGGGAATATCAATTGGAGTGAGGCCTCCTGGAGGTCCTCATCTCAGCACCAAGACCCAGCTCTATCCAACTGACTGCAAACTCAAGTACTGGACATTTCAGGCCAAACAACAAGCAAAACAGGAATACAGCACCACCCATTAAAAAAAAAAAAAGAAATGACAAAAAAATTTGTTACAGACAAAGGAGCAAGGTAAAAACCTACAAGACCAAATAAATAAAGATGAAATAGGCAACCTACCTGAAAAAGAATTCAGAGTAATGTTAGTAAAGATGATCCAAAATCTCGGAAACAGAATGGACAAAATATAAGAAACATTTAACGAGGATCTAGAAAAACTAAAGCGCAAACAGTGATGAACAACACAATTACTGAAATTAAAAATACTCTAGAAGGAATCAATAACAGAATAACAGGCAAAAGAATGGAGAAGTGAGCTGGAAGATAAAATGGTGGAAATAACTGCCAGGGAGCAGAATAAAGAAAAAAGAATGAAAAGAATTGAGACACATATTAATCAAACTATCAAAAATTAAATACAAAGAAAATATATTGAAAGCAGCAAGGGAAAAGCAACAAATAACATACAAGGGAATCCCCATAAGGTTAACAGCTGATCTTTCAGCAGAAACTCTGCAAGCCAGAAGGGAATGGCAGGACATATTTTAAATGATGAAAGGGAAAAATCTACAGCCAAGATTACTCTACCCAGCACAGATCTCATTCAGATTCGACGGAGAAATTAAAACCTTTACAGATAAGCAAAAGACCCCAAAATTAGCCAAAGGAAAGAAATCATAAAAATCAGATCAGAAATAAATGAAAATGAAATGAAAGAAACAATAGAAAAGATCAACAAAACTAAAAGCTGGTTCTTTGAGAAGATAAACAAATTGATAAACCATTAGCCAGACTCATCAAGACAAAATCTATGAGGCCACCATCACCCTGATACCAAAACCAGACAAAGATGTCACAAAAAAAGAAAACTACAGGCCAATATCTCTGATGAACATACATGCAAAAATCCTCAACAAAATACTAGCAAACAGAATCCAACCGCACATTAAAAGGATCATACACCATGATCAACTGGGGTTTATCCCAGGAATGCAAGGATTCTTCAATATATGCAAATCAGTCAATGTGATACACCATATTAACAAATAGAAGGATAAAAACCATATGATAATCTCTATAGATGCAGAAAAATCTTTTGACAAATTCAACACCCATTTACGATAAAAAGTCTCCAGAAAGTAGGCATGGAGGGAACCTACCTCAACATAATAAAGGCCATATATGACAAACTCACAGCCAACATCATTCTCAATGGTGAAAAACTGACTAAGATCAGGAACAAGACAATAAAGATGCTACCAGAAAACTACTAGAGCTAATCAATGAACTTGGCAGAGTAGCAGGATACAAAACTAATGCACAGAAATCTCTTGCATTCCTATACACTAATGATGAAAAATCTGAAAGAGAAATTAAGGAAACACTCCCATTTACCACTGCAACAAAAATAAAATACCTAGGAATAAACCTACCTAAGGAGACAAAAGACCTGTATGCAGAAAACTATAAGACACTGATGAAAGAAATTAAAGATGATACAAGCAGATGGAGAGATATACTATGTTCTTGGATTGGAAGACTCAACACTGTGAAAATGACTATACTACCCAAAGCAATCTACAGATTCAATGCAATCCCTATCAAACTACCAATGGCATTTTTCACAGAACTAGAAAAAAAAATTGCACAATTTATATGGAAACACAAAAGACTCTGAATAGCCAAAACAATCTTGAGAAAGAAAAATGGAGCTAGAGGAATCAGGTTCCCTGACTTCAGACTATACTACAAAGCTACAGTAATCAAGACAGTATGGTACTGGCACAAAAACAGAAATATAGATCAATGGAACAGGATAGAAAGCCCAGAGATAAACCCACACACATATGGTCACCTTATCTTTGATAAAGGAGGGAAGGATATACAGTGGAGAAAAGACAGCCTCTTCAATAAGTGGTGCTGGGAAAACTGGACAGCTACATGTAAAAGTATGAAATTAGAACACTCCCTAACACCACACACAAAAATAAACTCAAAATGGGTGAAAGACCTAAATGTAAGGCCAGACACTATCAAACTCTTAGAGGAAAACATAGGCAGAACACTCTATGGCATAAATCACAGCAGGATCCTGTTGGACCCATCTCCTAGAGAAATGCAAATAAAAACAAAAAAAAACAAATGGGACCTAATGAAACTTAAAAGCTTTTGCACAGCAAAGGATACCATAAACAAGACCAAAAGACAACCCTCAGAATGGGAGAAAATATTTGCAAACGAAGCAACTGACAAAGGACTAATATCCAAAATTTATAAGCAACTCTTGCAGCTCAATAACAAAAAAACAAACAACCCAATCCAAAAATGGGCAGAAGAACTAAACCACCTCCTAGAGAAATGGAAATAAAAACAAAAATAAACAAATGGGACCAAATGAAGCTTAAAAGCTTTTGCACAGCAAAGGAAACCGTAAAAAAGATGAAAAGACAACCTTCAGAATGGGAGAAAGTATTTGCAAACGAAGCAACTGACAAAGGATTAATCTCCAAAATATACAAGCAGCTTATGCAGCTCAATATCAAAAAAACAAACAGCCCAATCCAAAAATGGGCAGAACTAAATAGA
>NC_041224.1:39166809-39260363 GCF_002837175.3 Physeter macrocephalus | reverse complement strand
CAGAGTGAAGTAAGTCAGAAAGAGAAAAACAAATATCGTATATTAATGCATATATGTGGAACCTAGAAAATGGAACTGATGAACTAGTTTGCAGAGCAGAAATTGAGACACAGAAGTAGAGAAAAAAACGTATGGACACAAAGAGGGGAAAGTGGCAGGGGGTGGGGGTGGCGGTGTGATGAATTGGGAGATTGGGATTGACATATATACACTGATGTGTATAAAATGGATGACTAATAAGAAAACAAATACATAAATAAATAAACATTTTTTTAAAAAAAACAAAAAAACCCAAAAAGAGTCACGTACCACAGTGTTTACTGCAGCACTATTTACAATAGCCAGGACATGGAAGCAACCTAAGTGTCCATTGACAGATGAATGGATAAAGAAGATGTGGCACATATATGCAGTGGAATATTACTCAGCCATAAAAAGAAATGAAATTGAGTTATTTGTAGTTAGGTGGTTGGACCTAGAGTATGTCATACAGAGTGAAGTAAGTCAGAAAGAGAAAAACAAATGCTAACACACATATATGCAATCTAAAAAAAAAAAATGGTTCTGAGGAACCTAGGGGCAGGATGGGAATAAAGACACAGACGTAGAGAATGGATTTGAGGACACGTGGTGGGGGAAGGGTAAACTGGGACAAAGTGAAAGAGTAGCAATGACATATATACACTACCAAAAATGTAAAATAGATAGCTAGTGGGAAGCAACTGCGTGGCACAGGGAGATCAGCTTGGTGCTTTGCGACCACCTAGAGGGGTGGGATAAGGAGGGTGGGAGGGAGATGCAAGAGGGAGGGGATGTGGGAATATATGTATGCATATAGCTGATTCACTTTGTTATACAGCAGAAACTAACACAACACTGTAAAGCAATTATACTCCAATAAAGATATTAAAAAAAAAAGAATGCATTTCTAACAGGATACCATGGTGAGGTGAAATAACATGAAATCCCCTGGGAATGAATATGCAGGTTCTGTTTACCTGCTGGAGGCCAAGCCTTGATGTAGCCTGTGCAGTGGACCACAGCATACTGGGCTTCTCCTTCTTTCACAGGGCCAAGGCCATTCCTAGAGAAAGAACTTCTGTGAGCTTGCTTTCGACACCTGAGGGTGAGGCAAGGATGTCCATGACTCTTTTGGTATCTAAGTTACTGGGTTCTCCTGTTGGCCTTGTTTTTTTCAATCTTGACTTCCCACCATCCTGTTTTCCCTCCTCCTACATGGTCTGAATGCGCAAAATAAATCCACCCAACTCCCTTTCTTATCTCAACCACTGCAACCCTGATGTGCGGGTCTCTTGGTGCTCTCCAAGGCTAAGCCCCGTCTTCAAGTTCAGCTACTCCTTAGCTTAGTGCATTGAAGCTATCTACCAGCATAGCCCCAAAACATACATCAGAAAGGCTTACTGGGGGGCTTCCCTGGTGGCGCAGTGGTTGAGAGTCCGCCTGCCGATGCAGGGGACACGGGTTCGTGCCCCGGTCTGGGAGGATCCCACATGCCGCGGAGCAGTTGGGCCCGTGAGCCATGGCCGCTGAGCCTGCGCGTCCGGAGCCTGTGCTCCGCAACGGGAGAGGCCACAGCAGTGAGAGGCCCGCGTACCGCAAAGAAAAAAAAGAAAGGCTTACTGACCTGAACCTTTTCCTCATGGTGGTTATTCTGTTTAGAGGAAGGTGGTCCAAAGGAGCATTTCCACACCTAAGATTTGATAAATATATTAGAGTGAGTGAAGACCTAGGCAAGTTTATAAAGCACATAGTGCTGCAGGCAAGTATATGGGCCTTATCTAATGCGAGCACCCTGTAGCCAAGTTCTTCCCAAAGTGCAGAAGCAGGGTTGCATGCCTGTGAATTTTGATTGTCACTGAAGGCAAGGGGCATGTGAGCCATTCTGCACTGCTCACGGAAATTGTCTCAGGGCCCAGGCCAGGAGCCGCAGACATCCAGAAAGACACTAGGAGGATCCTGGCCATGCTCCGTCCTGCAGATCATTTCAGTGTAACTTGGTGGCTTTCAGGAAACAAGGGAAGGGGGTGATGACAGCAACAGTGTCTCTCCAGGCCCGAGCAGAGGCATCAACTCAAAACAGATGTTGCCAATTGATGAACAGAAGCATCTTCTCAGGCTTTAGCTTCACAGTGTGGAAACCGCCTCCTCTCCTGCAATGTTCTGGCACTAGGAAGAAGCAGACAGCTGCAAGCCTGCGGATGGCAAAGGACAGAGTGGGGACAGGGACGGATGAGTCTGGAATCAGGGCTTTCTGGGGTCCTCCTCTGGGAGGCAGGGGACGTGAGGCGTCTCACTGCCCACTCTGGTAGCACCTTTTCTGCCTTCTCCATAACTCTCTCAGCATCCAGGCTCTGCATGTCAAAGCCTGCACTGTGGCCAACCTCTAACCTGTGCTCTCAGGACGTCCACTCTTTACATGCGCTTCCCCTTCCCAACTACATAGCAGGTAATGCCCTGGATGCCTCAGTATTCAATGCAACAAAGATAAGAGTCCATTATATACTCTGAGACCTGGGATGGCTGCCAGCACAAGCGTATTGTCACAGCAGCGTCAATCTAAGACATTGCTGCCTGGGGATGCCCAGTGTCTTCCTGAAACTAAGCTGCTTTATTTGGAGGGGAAGGCCATGCTCTCAGCAGATGGCAGTGCTGCTCACCTTACAGGTAAATCCAGGTAGAGTGGGTCCGGCACTGGGAAAAGCTACCTAGAGCACGTCTTGAGAGGCACCAGGGCAGGGAGCGGACCACCTGAATCTGGTCGATAGGGGAGTGATAATGGCATTGGAGGCTACTCAGGAATGGTGAACTTGATGCTTCCAATAAATTCATTCACAAGGCAACTGCTTAGATGGTGCAATTAAGAATTCACATTGCTGGTGCCAGACTGAATGTCCCTCAAGCTAGGATGGGCATTTACCCTATTGGCCAAAGCACTGCGGAAAGCCCTTGCTGTGTTGGACTACATTAACTGATGGCATTCTGTCCCTGGGTGGACACAAATGCATGTGAGTCGAGCCCCCCAGCTTGCCCCTGTAGGCTGAACAGAGGGAAGGCAGTCTGCGCAGACTCAGTGCTAAATCACAAGGAGATGCTCGTGTATTGTCACTCCAACACCGCCTTACGACCTGAGGCAGGCGGTGAAGGGGATTCCATCCGTGTCTTCTGGAAGCATTCCAAATGCTCAGCCTGGAGAGGAGCCGACCGGGAGGAAAGGACAGCCATACTCAGTCCTGGTTCTCAGGACTCAGCTAGAGGTGAGAGAGGCAGGTCTCCCCTCAACACAGGCAACCTGTGATCTGAGATGGCCTAGCCTGTAGATTAGAAGTTTTTGTTTAAGAAGTAGAGTTGCTTTAAAAGGTGACTCTGAATTAGTGAAAATATAGACTTATTTTAAACATCGATTGTCTGTAACTTCATAGTTCCCAACAGATGCTCAAGTGGTAAGTCCCCGTCCCAGAAGCAAACCGCTGGAGGAAGGTGACGGGAGTGAGTGGCTCCACTGTGCCCGGCCCTGAGATCGGAGCATCGGGAAGCTTGGCGGGGGCGGGGAGGAGGTCGGAGAGGGCAGGAGGCGCTGGAGCTGAATCAGGATCCGTGTGGACTTGGGTGGACTTGTCGGAGAAAGTGCTCAAGAAGAGCCTGGGAGACCACGTGCCCGGGCCAGCGGGGACCGACTTCTTTCCTGGAGGAGAGGAGGACGCCCGCCTCGCTCACCTGCCTGCAGCTCCAGCTGCTGCTGCGTCTCCCTCTGGGGTCCAGTGACGGATCCTCAGTCCTCGTATCTGGGAATCAGCAGCAGCATCTGGCAGTGGACCACGCCTTCCTCCTGGAAACTTCCGTCTCCCTCTCTTGCTCCCTGCCATCTGCCCAGCCGCTCCTTCTCAGTCTCTGCCGGTTCTTCCTTGCCTCCCTGGTGCAGGGGTGGCCTGAGCTCAGAGCTCTGACCTCTTCTCCAGCAACACTCATTTCCCAGGTGATCTCATGCGGTCTCGGGGCTTTAGATACACCTCACTGTCGTCAATCCCTGACTCTATGTCTTCAGCCCCAAACTCTCCCGTGAATTCCTGAATTATATGTCCAACTGCCGACTTATCTTCTCCATTTACAGGTGAGACAGACCAAGAAGGAGGAGGCTTACAGGCTGCAGTCAGGAGATGACATCACCAGAGTGAAGGTGTGATCTTACAGCCCATCAGGACTCTCAGCGGAGGCGAGAAGGGAGCAACCCCATCAGAGCCCAGCCCACTGTTCCCCCAAACAGACCTCATCCTGCAGATGAAGGACCTCCGGGAGCCCATGCACATCCTCATGGATGACTGCTGCCCTTCTTTCTTGACCGTCCCAGTCTTCAGGTCCAAGATCCGGCCTGAGAGAGAGAGAGAAAAGGACATTTGCATAAGTCTCTGCCTTTGATTGCGGGGGGGCTGGTGCAGGTGCAGGGAGAGCTCTGCAAATGCAAACACGGGGCAAAGCAAATCGCAAATCGTTTGTTTCTTGGAATTCCCAACATTCTTCAAGCAATGAAATCCACACAATTCAAATGCCTTGTTTTCTTCAAAGAGCGGTCCACGCTTGCTGTCTCTGCATTGTTCAATTCCATCACCACCAGTCCCTCCAATTCGGCTTTCTCCCCCACTACTTCATGGAAACGGCATTCACCAAGATCACCAACAACTTTCTTATTGCTAAATCCAAAACGCGTTCTCTCTTTGACTTATCTGACCGCTTTGCAGAACTTTACTCAACGGCACAATGGTTCTCAAAAACCCCCCCTCCCCTTGGCTTCTGACAAGCACTCTCCACTCTCCTCGTGTCTGCCCCTTCATCCCCCAAGGGCTCCAACCTCAGCCATCTTCTCTTCTTGTTCTACGCATCCCCTAGGCAATTTTATCCACTCCGAGGTTTTGATGATCACCTCTATCCTAATGACCCTACGTCTACACCTCCAGCACCAAGATCTAAACCACCAGCAGCTGACTGTATACCTCGAAGGCAGCATCACTCACTTCTCCCCAGATACCCGCAAAAGCAACTCCACCCAACAGCAATCGAAGCCAGAATTCTAGATGTCATCTTACCTTCCTCTCCCTTGCCTCCCGCACACTCAGTCGGTCCATCTCGTCTGGCTCATCATTCCTCGAGGGAGACTCACTCACTTCCAACCCCCAGCATCCTCTCTCCTCGGTCCACCTTTCACACGGCTGACAGCTGTCTAGACAACACGCAACTGACTGTGCCCGCCTTGGCTTAAAACTGCATTGCTATATGGTAGGTCCCTGTTGATTATTTTATATATAGGAGTGTGTATAGCACAGAGAACTCTACTCAATACTCTTGTAATAACCTATACGGGAAAAGAATCTGAAAAAGAATAGATATATGTATATGTATAACTGAATCACTTTGCTGTACACCTGAAACTAACACAACATTGTAAATCAACTATACTCCAATATAAAATAAAAATTAAAGAAAAACTGCATTGCTTACAGGAGGTCCTTACAGAGTCGTTCATGATTTGGCCCCTGCCTGCCACTCAACCTCATTTCCCCTACATTTCCTAGTACCCTGTCCAAGAAGAACATACTGTCCAAGAGAAACATACTAAGAGCCATCTATGTAATTTTAAATGTTCTAGCAGGAACATTTTTAAAAAGTTAAAAGAAGCAGGTAAAATTACTTTTAATAATATATCCAAAACATTATCCTTTCAACATGTAATCCCTGCAAAAATTACTAATGGGATATTTCACATTTTCTCATACTAAGTCTTTGAAATTGGTGTGTATTTTACATGTAGAGCGTATCTCAATTCCGACTGGCCCCGTTTCGGGTGCTTAGTAACCATATGTGGTTAGAGGCTTCCCTGCAGTACAGAGAGCAGCTCTGGACCGTGGCCTCATCAAAGCACTCACCAGGAAGGCATCTCTGTAAGTGCCTTGTGCCCTCACACGTTTGCAGATATGGTCCTTTCTGCCAGAAATTCTCTCTCTGTTCCACATGAACTGTCATCCTGGTGAACTGCTACTCATCCTTCAGCACCAGTTCACATGTCACAACCTCTGGGAAATGTTTTCTAAGTTCTTCAGGCAGAGCTTCATGTCCTTTTCTTCCTTCTTCTCCCTTCCTCCCTCATTCCTTCCTTCAGTATTTATCAAATGCTTTTCATGAGACAGGCATCTTGTGAGGCTCAGGGGATGCAAATATGCACAAGATCATGTCTACCACCATGTCTGGTGGAAGAAACAGACATTTATAACACTTTCCACATTGTATTGTAATGATTTAATTACATGTCCATTTTCCTTGACCTTGAGCTCTGTACCCCGAAGAAAGGAATCAAGTTTAAAATGTTGTGTCCTAGCACCACTGATGGTGTCTGATTCAGTGTACAGTCAGCCCTCCGTATTTCATGGGTTCTGTATTCCCAGATTCAATCAACCATGGATGGGAAATATTGGGGGAAAAAAATTCCAGAAATTTCCAAAAAGCGAAACTTGAATTAACTATTTACATAGCATTTATATTGTTATTACATATAGGTGTTACAAGTAATCTAGAGACGATTTAAAGTATACAGGAGGGGGACTTCCCTGGCAGTCCAGTGGTTAGGACCCCACGCTTCCAATGCAGGAGATGTGGGTTCAATCCCTGGTCGGGGAACTAAGATCCCACATGCAAATATTACACTGTTATAAGAGACTTGAGCATCCGTGGACTTTGGTATCTGTGGCGGGTACTGGAACTAATCTGCATGGATACTGAGGCTCGACTGTATATGCTTGCCAGTTGAACTGAGTTGTTTTTACCCATCCATAAGAGGACTTTTCAGCACAATTGGCATTAAGTAACATGCTAGTATAAATGGATTGTTACCTCCTTGTTTCCCTGTCCCTACGTTAAAACACACACGCATCTGCACCCATCACCTGCTGTGCTCTCATCTCAGAGGAAGAAATGCTGAATCTCAGTGCGTCCTCCCCACCCACAATGGGCTTTGTTCCATCAGCCAGAGCCCTCCAACCCAGTTATTTCTAACTTCTCCCCTCCCTACCACCCGCTCCTTCCAGTATTCAAACATCATCAAGTATCTTTCATCATGGGTGTCTCAGGGTGGGGTGGGGAACAAATAAAAAAACCTTCTTGGAAGTTCCCGTCCTGTCCCCCAACTTCTGAAGTTCCCATCCTCCCCCTAACCCCCGCAGTCAGAGCGTCCTGTCCACGTGCACTGTAACCGGCCCGGCTCCTCCTGATGGCTTGGCCCCTGCGCTCTGCCTTCTCTAAAGCTCACAAGGCTGCTGCAGCCTAGACCACAGGGTCCCTGTTTGTTGCTACATTCAATACACACTATTCAGTCGCTCCTGCTTTCATCCCTGACCTTGACCAGTTCCTCCTCCTTGGAACATTCTTACCCCAGGACACCACTTTCTCCTGTTTCTCCTTTGCTGGTTCTCAGCCCTTGTGGTGGATCTTCCTCCTCAGCCCAGCCTGGCACTCCTGGGGTGTGTGGGGGTTGGTCTTTTTCTCTCTCACTCTCCCCAGGACCCTCTAATAATGTTTTGGCTCCCCTACTCCCTACATGCCGATGACACCAAGATGTCATCTCCAGCCAGACCTCTGGGAAGCTCCTCTGTGTCCAACTGTCTCTTAGGCATCTCAGACACCTTATACTCCACAGGTCCAAAACCAAATCCGTCCTCCTGTCCGAAGCGTCCAGAGCTGCCTTTTCCATAGTTCCCTGCCTTGGTCGTTGGCACTACCACTACTCAGCTGCTCAATCTAGAAATCTAATAGCTAAGAGCGTGGACCTAGCTTTTAATCCTGCCTCCTTCACTTACTGTGTGACCCTGGGCAAGTTACCTAACATCTCTGTGCTTCAGCTTCTTCGTCTGACCCTGGGCAAGTTACCTAACATCTCTGTGCTTCAGCTTCTTCGTCTGTAAAACGAGGATAATAATAGCACTTTGTTGCGAGGATTAAATGGGTTAATACTATAAAGTGAGCATGGCTCACAGAAAGTGCTCTATAACTGCTTATTAAATAGTGAATATGAAAAACTCACTCCAACATCTGGTCAATTACTAACATTCTGTCAACTCTCCCTCCTGTACACCTTGGTCTATGCACGTCCATCTGCATTGCTACTACTTAGATCTGCCCTCGCTGTTCCCCTGGATGGAGTGCTGCAAAGCCTTGCCCCCTTCAATCAGGCTTCTGCACGGCTACCGGAAGTCTTTACTTAAAACACAAAAATGACAGTGGCTCTATGCCTTGTGTGACCCCCAGCGCTTAGCTTCTCTAGTCCACAGTTTTATTCCTGCTAAATGGAGGAGTAGGATCGCACTTTCAGGATCATTGTGATACAACACATACACAAGTGATCTGCACACAGAAGGAAAGCAATAAGTGTCAGTTTCCCAGCAGACTTCAAACAAATGATCCTGTCACACTCCTCCTTGAAAACCCTTCATGCTCCCCACGATGGATTCCCAATAAGATCCAAGTCCTGCAGCCCAGTATCAAAGTTCCCCCAATGGGACTTCCCTGGCGGTCCAGTGGTTAAGACTCTGCGCTTCCACTGCAGGGGGGCGTGGGTTCAATCTCTGATCGGGCATGCCGCATGGCATTAAAAGGTCCCCCAAGATCTGGTCTCTGCTCACCTCACTCTACCTGTCACCCCCTCCTGCTGACCAGTCACCCACCACCGCTCAGCTCCCTCCCTGGCATACGATGACTCATCATGGGTCCCCAAGGGCTGCTCTCACCTCTCAGCTCTGGGCCTTCCCTGCAGCTGCCTTGGGAACCTCCCTTCCCTTTGCCTGACTAACTCCTATTTATTGTCACAATCTACCCAAGGTGTCATCTTGCCATCATTTAATACATATTTATTAAACACCTACAATATGTAGGCACCAATATAAGCACAAAAAGCTAAACAGGCAAAGGCCATTATATTCCAGTGCGTGAATAGACAGCAAAAACCAGAACAGAAGGGGTAGGAGGGAAGGGAGGGGAGAGGAGGAGAGAGAGTGCGTCAGGAGGAAATAAGTGCTAGGAACAAAATAAAGTCAGAGTAAGAAAGTGGTCAGAGAGCCACGCCTTTGCAAGTAGTTGAATGGGTTTCTATCACTTGAAATCAAAAGGTCCTTGAAGAAGGCACCCCCCCACCCAAGTGAGTCCCACTGCTTCAAGCGGAGGGGAGGGAGCAGGGGCAGCGCGCAGGGTTTCCGAAGGGGCGTCAACTCTCTTTCCCCAGCACCTGCAGCAGCAGCTGCGACACTGCAGCCTTCGCTCCCCAGCTCCCCCCCGTGGACCAGGGCTCTGTAGGGTGCGGGGTGAGCGGCCCTCCAAACACCGGTAATCACCATCATGCCCACTACAGAGCCACGCATCTTTAAGAAGGAGGTGCACCCCAGAGTTCAAGCCCATCAGCCCGGCTCTCTGTCTGCTGGGAGCTCTGGCACCATCCCGCACGGAGGCGGCCCCGGGGCGTCTGCCGGCATTTGACACCTGTCTGTCTCACTCACAGACGTCTTCTTTTCAGGGCTGTTTTAGTGGAAATTGTCACTTGCTTCATCATCTACCAAATGGCAAATGGTTTCAGCTGTGAAGCGGGCCAGCATGAGAGTCTGTCAAATTCCAGAGTGTGCTGTGAAAATAAATCACAGCTGCGAAGCACATGAGCCCTGGAACATGAGGAAATGAAAAAACACATTTCCATGGTCTGCTGTCCTGACCCTGAGGGGCAACAGCTTCAGCGTTTATTTCTCCGTGGGCTTCTCCAATTTCCTCAGGCACAACGAAAGCCCTTTCCAGGCTCCTTGGGAATGGAAAGCATGCCTACTTTATGCAGTAGGTGTGTTCCTGAAAGGCTTATGGAAATTGGATTTTTGACAAATGTAAGAGCAGGGGAGATGTATGAAGGTAGGGGGCCAACCCCCGGCTCTGGGCAGCGAGTCCCAGTGTAATGGACTGAGAATCAAGCTCCATCCCATGGCAACTGGGTGTCGAGTTTACTTACAACGGGGCTCCCCAGAAGAGGAGCAAGCATGGAGACACAGCTGCTATTTATACTGCTGTTAACCTTCTTTCCTTACCCACAGAAACCTTGGTCTGCTTAGAACCATGGGTCTGGATTTCTAGGCCTGGTTCCCAGTGTGTCCCTAGAAACACAATCAACCAGGCCAAAGCTGACCCCTTCCAGAATCTCCCCTGACCCCCAACCTCATCCACTGGGTCAGGAGGACTCGCTCCTCTGTAATCCCGTCACTGGCTGGTCTCACCGTGAATCCCATCCTGCTTTCCTTTGGCCGGTGCCTAAACTCCCGGCGACCCTGGTCACCTCTCTCGACTCTCTGTCCTCTTCAACCATGACGATCCAAGCCCCCCGTTCCCCTCCTTCCTCATCTCCTCCAGGTGCCCTCTGGAACACGTGCTCTGAAATAAACAAACTCCCATATCCTCAGCTCCTTTCAGAAGCTGAGGGCCTTTCCCCAGCCCCCCTGACTTAACAGTCCAGCCTGACCTGCTTGCTTTCCTGGCAGCATTTCTTCTGGAGAAGAGACTTGTTCTCTCACATCCCATATGCTACGGGGTCAGAGGTAGGTCTGCCATCTTCCTGGGCCCCCAGAGCCCTTCCAAACCAGCACTCCTCTCATAGGACCCCAGGCTCCTTCCAGACTCACAATGTCAGCCTCGTTCACCTGCAAGCCCTCTTTTTTTTTTTTTTTTTTACAGTATTTTTAGAAAAACTTTTTATTTTATATTGGAGTATAGTTGATTAACAATGTTGTGTTAGTTTCAGGTGTACAGCAAAGTGATTCCGTTCTACATATACATGTATCTATTGTTTTTCAAATTCTTTTCCCATTTAGGTTGTTACAGAATATCGAGCAGAGTTCCCTGTGCTATGCAGTAGGCTCTTACTGGTTGTCCATTTTACATATAGCAGTGTGCACATGGCAGTCCCACACTCCCTGACTATCCCTCTCCCCCGTCCTCTGTACTCTTCAAGCCTCCGGGTCACAGCTCCTCTTTCATTTTTATTTTTATTTTTTTGCGGTATGCGGGCCTCTCACTGCTGTGGCCTCTCCCGTTGCGGAGCACAGGCTCCGGACGCGCAGGCTCAGCGGCCATGGCTCACGGGCCCAGCCGCTCCGCGGCATGTGGGATCTTCCCGGACCGGGGCACGAACCCGTGTCCCCTGCATCGTCAGGCGGACTCTCAACCACTGCGCCACCGGGGAGGCCCACCCCTCTTTCATTTTTAGATGTTAGCACATCACTCATAGTCCTCTTCACCCCAAGACCTGCTGTCACCGTGGACGGATTCAGCATCCATGTGGAGGACTCGCCTAACAACCCTGCCTCAGTACTTGCCCTCCTCAGCTCTGAGCATGTTCCCCCCACTCCAGGGCAGACTCCACGCCCACCACCGTATTCCGGAACTCACAGGCATCTACAACTGCTCCCTTGGAGATTTTACATTCAAACATCCCATTCTGGACCACAAATTTCACACCCGCTAGTCCTTTCACTCTGGCCCTCCCACTTCACCAGTTCTTTGAATTCAGCCAGTCCAGTGCCCGAAGCCTCCCAACCCATCAGCTCTTCCTTCTTTCAGTACAGAAGCCATGAGCTTCTCTCTGAGCACTGGCACCCAGCCGGTCACCAGAGCAGGCAGGTCTCAGGTTACACAATGGCCCACTTTTCCGAAGAAGCCCCAGAAATCTTCCAACGCGACCAGCAGCTGTGGAAGCAGATATTTTTTCTGAATTTGATGTACAAAGGAGAACCAGCAGCGAGTTAATGACACATCCCAAACCTTAAGTAAGCTGTTTCAAAGAGAAAGGCTGGCAAGGATGGGAGACACAGATCCTGCAGGTGCAGTTGTGGGAGAGGAGCAGGTCACTTCCTTTCTCTCTGTCTCAGTCCCTTTAACTAGAAAGCAGGGTCAGACCTGCCTACTTTGAAGGTTCTGTGGGGATTCGAAGACATACACACAAGAGCTCAATAACCCCCTTCGAGAATTAGCGTATAAATGACTGGCAGGCTCCAGGCAGCCACTTTGTGAGCCCTAAGATGACTGTCCTGGACTACAGAGCACAGGTCTGAGAGGCTCTCCTAGAGTCAACCCAGCCCCTGCCTCTTAGCTTCTCTAAGGAAGATTCTAGAATAATGCATACTACTCTGTCTCAGGCTAAAAGGTTGAAGAACTACTTTTGTCCTTAAAATACTTCTTTAAAATTTTAGAACTAAAGTGGTCTTTTTAGAAAAATCAAACACACACACACACACACACACGCAGTAAAAAAACTCAGATAATCTTCCTCTCTAGAGAAAAAACGATGAATACTTAGGTGTATTTCCTGTCAATCTTTTTCTATGCATGCCTGCTCTTTTCTTTTAATTAAATGAGGTTTCATGGTATATATTTTTCCACTTTATATTACAACATAAACTCATAAGGATTTAATCATAAATATTATTTGAAAGGCTCTGTGATATTATTTTGAGTAGACAATTTACCATGGACCTTAAGTTGTTCCCAGGTTTTTCATATGGCAAATAATGCTGTGGTAAATAACTACAGAGAAAAAAATAGCCATATCAGCTTAGGACAGTTTCCTGAAAACGGAATTACTGCATCAAATGAAAAAAATTTTCTTAAGGCTCTTAATACCAGGTCTTAGTGAACCCTGCAGTTAACACATTGATCAATATTCCGTGTTTCTGCTCCATGAAATGGAAAGAAGAATTATGACACATCCCGGATTTTAACTATAATTTTTAAAAGACAGTGAAAAAGCATAAGATGCTTCAGAACAGGAGCTGGCAAACTCTGACCTATGACCCAAAGCTGGCTCGCTCTCTGGTTTTTAAATATTTATTGGAACACAGCCATGGCCATTCACTTATGCACTGCCCATGGCTACCTCCATGCTACGACAGTAGAACTGAGTAGCTGTGAAAGAGACTATATGGCTCACAAAGCCAAAAATATTTATTATCTGGCCCTTTACAAAAAACATTTTGCTGACTCTTACTTTAGAAGAAGAATGATTATAAAGAGTCCAACAACAGAGCACCTTTTTCTATGGGCAGAGGGCCCTTCTATAATTGTTTTCAGTAAGCTGATTTTTAAGTATTATTTTGGTCAGTAGTAACTTTTCGATAAAAGAAGAATCAGAAGTTTGTCTTGGATAAGATCACAAAAGAAGGCTTTGTGCTCATAAAACAGCTCCCCAGGCTATAACAGAAATACAAATATAAATTAGAATTATTTCATCAAAAGAATCCTTAAGAAAACTAGAAACATCTTATCTTGGTTTGAAAAGGAGGAAAACAAGAGAAAATGATTAGCAACAAAAGCAAAGCGACGGCTCCATGATGGACAATATTTGATGTCCTTCCAAAAATGTGTGGCCCCTGAAATGGGAGCCCAGGGGCCAGAAGAGACTTTGGTTGCTGTTCCAGTGACAATGTGTTCTCATTCTCAAAAGGCTGCGCCCAGCCATCCCAGCAGCTGTGCACACAGGAACAAATACCCCACAGCAGAGGAACCTAAGCAGAGTGCACGAGGCCTGTTCCAGAACAAACTCCAGAGCATGAGCTACAGCTACTGAGCCTGGGAGAGAATGGGCCTTCTACTACAGAGGGTGGGTACATTTTCCTCAGTTTTCATTATCTCTGGCAGGTGTCTGGACACAACTAAGGGTACAAATATAACAATTCTGAAGTTGTAGCCAAGCTATTTTCTTCTCAAACCAGCAGCGGGGGTCTCTGAATGGGCAGTAGAGTTGCTAAGGACAACTGCTTCTCTATCCACCCAGAACCTCCCCCCACCACAATGTTCTTGTGTTATTCCTTTTTTAAAAAAAAATTTTAATTTTATTGAAGTATAGTTGATTTACACAACAACACGTTGTTGTGTTAGTTTCAGGTGTAGAGCAAAGTGATTCAGCTATACATATACATATACTCATTCTTTTTTAGATTCTTTTCTCATGTAGGTTATCATAGAATATTGGGTAGAGTTCCCTGTGCTATACAGTAGGACCTTGTTGGTTACCTTGTGCTATTCCTTTATAATGGAAGTCAAACAAGAAGCTGCCATCTTATAAGATCCCATCTCCTGGGATGTAGCGATTGGTTGAGTGCTGGGTACCTGACACAAGCTAGGCCAATCACAGCACCTCATCCACCCTGTGCCCGCAGTGAATGGGTGAGGGCTGGGCAACCAGACACAAGCTGGACCAATCACTGGACCTCACTCCTCCTCTGTCTATAGTGACTGGCCCCAAGACTAGGACATGGTCCAGCCAGGCCAATCAGAATCCTCTATAGGCAAAATGTGACCATTTCTACCTCTCCCCTTTTTCTTTAGGAATCTGAGCGCAGCTTTTTCAGCAGCCATGATTCCAGCTTCATGGAGAATTGGATCTAAGACAATGAAGCTGACTCTAAGAAAGCAGTGAAGACATAAACCAGTGAAAGAGTTCCTTCCCAGTGTTCAAATCATTGATGCCAATAAGTTCCCTCTTTAATGCCTAAAGTAGTTCACTTTTAACTTCTGTTACTTGCAACCAAATAGCCCAGACCAATAAAACAATCTCTGGCCTCTGACAGAAAAGGAGAGACAAGGGATTCACTTTTAGAGGGTTTTACGAAGGGCCAGTTATTATCATAAAATATTATTATACATTTTCTATGCGTTATTTGTTTGATCTACATCACAACCCCGGGAATTAGGTCAGAGTGGCGTACCGAGGTAGAGTGGGGAGAAGGAAAAAGGGCATTAGGAGTCACCAGCCTCAGAGGGGAGAAATATTTTATCACTGATATTGCCGAGAACTGCTGGTACAGGGTGATAATAAAAATCAGATTAACTTTTAGTAGGCTTTGTTATTGTTTTTTAATTCTCTATAAACAATGCAGACCTTTATTCCTGGCACCCTGGGCAGAAACTCACAACAACACCCCCTCCTTGCTATCCCCGGGGTAGGTTGTATTGTTCCCATGGGGAAAACTGAAGCCCAGAGATACTGAATAACTCAGCCAAGATGGGTCTCATCACTGGGGAGTGGGGAGTCACGATCTGAACTAGAGTCTGTGCTCTAGTTCACAGCAGCGATTGCTCAGGGGAACTGGGAGGCCACATCCCTCAGCAGAAAATAAGATAGCACCCACCAAACGGAAGCAGATGGGCAGTCAGGGGGACAAGAGGTCAGCCATCTGCAGAGGACTGTTGCCAGCCTGTGGCTGCTTCAGGATCAGAAACGTAGACTAGGAAAACGCAAGGTTTTTTTCCTTGTAATTCTTAACTGTGTGTGTGTTTCCTGCTTTTCAGTTTTTCCCTCTGATTTAATAGAGACCTGTAGGTTATGCTAGCCTGTCTCAACCATTCCTCGGACATCACTGGAATGGATTTATGTCTATATTTGGATGGCGTTATGGAAGGAGCAGCACCCCTCAGGGCGGGCACGGTTAGAATGACCACACCTGCCCGTCCTGGCTTTTGCCCAGTGTCCCAGCATAGTTATTAGTAGGGCTCCTTTTCACTCCCAAAGTGTCCAGGTTCGGATGATAGACTATATACATATGGTCCCTCTTTACAGGTGATCTCAGAGGGAATCAGAGAGAGAGATGGATCTCACCCTAGGAAGATTGAGAAACTCTGCTAGATTCGTGGTCACCCAACCCTCCTGTCCCTTGCTCCTGGACAGGTCTCCATTTTGTCTTTAGAGGTCGGGGGCAGCTCTCCAAGAGCCTCTCAGAAGAACAGGGTGTGCTAGCAATGCAGTCCCTGGTTCAGTGGGACATGTTCACAAAAAGTAAAAGCTCACTCAGGTTTGGGAAGGGGGAGTTAATGCTCGGGCGGAGTGGGAAAGCTCCATTCTAAAGAAACCCTCTGGGGGCCTGAGTGGAGCGGCTGGCTGAACTCATGCTGCTGTGGTCTGAGCTGCACCGGATTAATGCTACCCCAGGAGCACTGCCTGAGTCACATTCAAGCGTTTGACTTGTTGCAAATGCTTGGAGATGAACATGAAAATGAAGTCACGAGATGAAATGTATCAGAAAGCGCTTCTCTTTCCCCTTCCCTCTAAAATTCTTGCTCTAGAAAGAAGGCCTTTCTTTTTCACATTTTCCTCATCAAGAATACATTCATAATTATCTCGTCTGCAACGCTGCTCTACTATTTCAAATCCACATGCAACCATTTACTGGTGATGGCAGGATGTGAGCTTCTCAGGGCAGGGACCCTCTCCTATTCCTCTGGGAACCCCCGACAGCCCAGGGAATGCTCTGCCCCCTGATACCTGTGCTCGTTTCTATTGCCCTGTAGCAAATTACCCCACGCCCAGAGGCTTAAAACAACACCTATTTACTAGCTCACGTTCTTTAGGTCCAAGTCTGGGTGGACTTGACTGGGTTTTCTGCTCCGGGTCCCACGAGGCCAAACTGAAAGTGTTGGCTGGGCTGGGCTCTTGTCTCGAGGCTCTTGGGAAGACACCACCTCCAAACTCATTCAAGGTCTTGGCAGGTTCAGTTCCTTGCAGCTGTTGGACTGAAGTGCCCATTTCCATTCTGGCTTTTTTTGTGGGGGGAGTCACTCTCAGGGAGACCTTCACAGATCATTTCTCACGGCCTTCAAAGCCATCAACGGTATCCTTTCTTGTGCTTCGGATCTCTCCAACTTTCCCTTCTGTCAGCAGCCAGATAAAATTATTTACTTTTAAATGGCCTACCTGATTGGGTCAGACCTACCTGGATAATCTTCATTTTTTAAGGTCACCCGACTTGGGACTTTAATCACATCAGTAAAATCCCTTCCCAGCAGAACCTAGAGTCATGTTTGAGTGAATAATCGGGGGCAGGGGGCAAGCTTGGGGAACCTTTGAATATACTGCCCACCATTTTCCCTAACCTCATAGCTGCTAAGTCCCTTACATATGAACCTTCAAGTTGTGAACTTTCAAAGATGCGAACGTGCGTTCCATCCACGTCAGGCGTGAGTGACATCGCAGCTCGCCCTCCGTCTCCTGTTGCTGACGATCCTTCAGCTCCACCACCTCCCCCCTCCTCGCCCTCCTCCAGTCAGTAACTCTTCTTGCCTGTTCACTCGATGCCAGCCCCTGGATGCCAGCTGTTGTACTGTACGACTGCACTTTTCAAGGCAATGTACTGTAAGAGTCAAAATGTTTTCATTATTTTTTGTGTTTGTCTTTTATGTGTTATTTGTGTGAAAAGTATTATAAACCTATTCCAGTGCAGTACTGGAATACTGCCGATTGTGTTAGTTGGGGACCTAGGATAACTCTGTTGGACTTATGAACAAATTGGACTTACGAACGCACTCTTGGAATGGAACTCGTTTGTGTGTAGGGGACTTACTGTACTTGGTCAGATGACTTGGATCTCTTCGTGTCCCCCAGGCCAGGTGCCTCCCACACGTTTGGTGTCTAATAGCTTTGTCCTGAATCGCCACCACCTACCACGGAGGTTAAGCTGTCATGACTGTATGGTGGCTGAATTACAATCTTCATGTGCTCCAATGAATGTCCCATGAGTCTTTTCTCCCCCCTATTTTCTAAAGGATCCCTGAAGTTTTAGGACTAGGGCTTCTGTCTCAGAGCACCTCCACCCACCTCAAGCCTCAATGCATCTCCCTTTGGCAGTAGGAAACCTGAGCAGCTACTGGAAGCCGAGCTCCTGAGATCTCCTCAACAACAAAGAGGCAGTAAACAAGGGCCCTCCCCTAGTAACCTGGGCCCCTGGTTCTGTATGGTTCTCCAGGCAGGGAAAGCTGGGTGGCATCCAACGAATGGCAGGCTATGTGTCACACTAGCCAGTTCACAACTATTTATACACTGGGGACACTGGCACTTGACCCTGGAAGGGGTTTCGTAAGAAAAGACACACGGTCTAATGGCAGCAACCGAGGGACGCTTCCTTACCCAGCTCGAGTTACACGCTGCGTTAAACTCTCCCCACCTAGACCGTATGCTGGGTAGGGTTCTTCCATATCACATCCGGTGCTCACGACTCAGGCTGGCAGGAGAGGAGGGTGGTTGGCATGCGGTGAATTTGGACAAGAAGGGACTACAAAAGGCAGCCCAATGACCCTGAGATGGAAATAAACCACACAGAGCAGCAGTTTTCTGTCAAAATAATACTGTCAAAACAGGGCACATGGAAGCTCATGAACATCGAAAGGCTCACAGGGAGCAGGAACCTATGGACTGGCTCTATTCCATAGAAACGTCAAAGTGCAAGCTCCAGCAGGCTCAAAGTTAGGGGGAGACAAGGCACTGTTCTCTGCCAGCTATTCAACCAACTCAACTGAGGGCTGGAGAAGAGCTCTAGACCAAGCGCAAAGGCAGCACAGAGCAGAAAGAGAGTGCTTCATGTCAGAGACCACAAAGGGGTATCAAGGGAAGCTTCCCGGAAGAGGCGGCATTAGAAGGAGCCCTGGAGGTCCAGAGAGGTGGAGCTAGAGGGGAGGGGTGTCCCAAGCCAAGGGATCTGAGCAGGGTGCAGGACAGTGGAGGGAGGGGTCTGCAAATGGGGTACAGTCCTGTCCAGATGGAGCTCAGCGGGAGAGAGGCTGGGGCCCAACCCCAGGGCCCAGAAGGCCAGAACGCCATGAACAGAAGCAAACAGAAGAGTCCAGCCTTCAGGGCTGTTCCACTGTCTTTCACACAGAGGCAGGAGAGCCAGAGATTCCAGATGTTTAGGAAATGTGCTTCCGACAGACCCATCTGTCCCCTGATGTCTTTGGCAACAAACGTTGAATGTGCTTTGCACATCGTATTGTAAAAGCGAAACTTCTAACTGCCCCAGAACTGTCTGGGGAAATTCGTATGATTTATATAAGAATAACAATAATTTCGATTTCAGAAGCAAAAAACCTGTAAGGCTAGCATTACTATCCAATGTTGCCTACCTCTGACACTCAGGGAAAGAGAGATGCCAGGCTTGGGATTCACTGTCCCAAGTAGCCAGGAACAGTGTTCAGTCTGCGGCAAAAAAGCTTGCTGGTACGGACAAAAAATTGTTGCCTGCCTTTCAGGTAAACAACAAACGTTGCCTGCCATCAAGCCGTCAGCCACTGCAGCCGCCTTATGGTGCGCCCTGAGGGGATTCAGGATGGAGAAAAACAGGACACTGGCCCCAGAGAGTTAAGATGCATATCAAAGGAATGATTTCAATGAGCCCAGACTCATTGCATCTTCCCATACACATAAAGGACTAACATCCTTGAGATGTCTGTTTTTTTGTGATTAACAGTAATTTTTTCATGTTCAACTATCTGGTTTTATTTGTTTGTTTTTGCAAACAGGAGTTTTTTAGCAAAAACTCCCGTACAGTAAGTCCCCTACATACGAACAAGTTCCGTTCCGAGAGCGCATTCGTTAAGTCCAACTTGTCTGTTAAGTCCAACAGTTAGCCTAGGTACCCAACTAACACAGTCGGCTCTATAGTACTGTACTGGAAGTAAGTCCCCTACATACGAACAAGTTCCGTTCCGAGAGCGCATTCGTTAAGTCCAACTTGTCTGTTAAGTCCAACAGTTAGCCTAGGTACCCAACTAACACAGTCGGCTCTATAGTACTGTACTGGAATAGGTTTATAATACTTTTCACACAAATGATACATAAAAAACAAACAAACACAAAAAATAGAGAAAAGACTTTTAATCTTACAGTACAAGTACCTTGAAAAGTACAGTAGTACCAGCTACACCAACGGGCTTTGAGGCTTGCTTCCTGACATCCTGAGCTTGAAATAAAGATACTGTACTGTACTGTACTCTGTACAGTACAGTACAGTAAAGTACACAAAAGCACAACCACTTGTAGAGGATGCACACACGTTGACAAGGTATGCCAGACACACGAACTAACTTACGTGACTGGACGTGCGGACGCACGTTCGCATCTTTGGAAGCTCGCAACTCGAAGGTTCGTACGTAGGGCAGTTACTGTATATCCTGGCTCCTCCCTTACCTCTTTGGAGCAGTTCCTCAGCGCGATCTGAGAGACTGCTTCCTAGGCTATAGTCCTCAGTAAGGGCCCCGAATAAAACGTTAACTGTCAACTATTTTTTTTTTTGAAGGTTGTGCTTTTTTTCTAAATCAACACTGGGAAGAAGTGACCGTTGGCAAGAGCAGTCATGATCACTGAGCAGAACCAGGCTCCTGGCCGACCCACACAGTGAACTGTTTTCGGGGGTAGGGATAGGTTTGAGGGGAAACATCCCTGCTCTGAGCCCTTTTGCTTTTCTGGACCAAGGAAGCTAGCGGCTGCGGTTTGGGTCAGGACTCTCGCCTGTGGCTGTGAAATAACGGAATACACAAAAGGGCTCACAGGGACCCTTGGCTAGGGCTGGCAAAAAGGACTGAGCACCGTGACTAAGAGGCCCCGCAGACACTCAGAAGGAGCCTCCCAGCCAAGCAGTCTGGTTTTTGTGTCAATCTTTCCATCTCCCCACTCCACCATCTGGGGAAGGTGCTAGGGAGTCGCTAACTGGGCAAGGAGTAGGCAGCAGCTCTGCAAAAGGAGGGCGGTGACATCAGCCCAGAGCATCAAAGGAATAATTGCCTTGTGTGCAGGGACAAGCCCAAGACCAGAACATCTGGGGCAAATCCGTACCAAGGACGGGGCAGACAGCACCAGCAGGCGTGACAGGCCACACCATCTCATCCACCTAAACAACAGCTCTCATACCTCGCTGAAAAGCCCCAGAGCCGAACCGCTTTCTCCAGCGCTTACATTCCAAACATGACGTGGACTCACTGGAGTGCCACGTGCTGCAGCCCAGGGCTCTGCTATTCATTATAAAATCGTCACCCCGCAGTCCCCCCTGTGGCCGGCCGGCACCTCTTCTGCTATTTAATCTGTAGACAAAGTACAAATTCTTCATCCTGTTTAGAATATGCTGGAGTGTGATTTAAAGAAATACATTCCTCTTGGGGTATCACGCTACAAAAATGCCAGAAATGCAAGCCTGAGGGTGGATGATTAACCCTACTCTCTGTCCCCTGCTGCAGAGAGGCTGCCTGGTGTATGGAAAGAGCCCAGGCTGACATGCAGTTCAAGAAGGCAATTTCAGCTCGTGCTTCGCCTCCCCTGCAGATTGCTAATGAAATGATCCAAGAAATACAAAAGTAGCAGGGACAATGTGCACGCATGCAGAGAAACAGTGGAAGGGGTCTTGAAACATGGATCAGAAACACGGAGGGATTTCTGCAAGAAACAGTACCTCTAAGGATGGGATGAGAATGAATACAAGCAGCCCAATGGCTCAACAAATACAAAAGAATGGGCTGCCTGGGAAGGAAGTGAAAGCGTCCCCTAAAAGAAGCCTCTAAATCTGCAAGCAGGAAAGAGACTAGGGGGTCAGAAAGCAGAGAAGTGGTCCAGAGTCTGGACCCAGAGAGGCCGGGGCCAGAGCTCTCACATCACCTTGACTTACAGCAGCCAACCTGCTCCACAAAGAGGAGGAAAGGCCGCTTCCAAGGGGCAGCATTCTAGTGAGAGGAGTGGGTGATGCCCTTGCCAACCTGAGGCTGCCACATCCAGAGCACACAGCGGCCTCTGCCTGCACAACCTCATAGCCCCTCCCAGACAACCAGACCCCCAAGACAAATTAAGTTTCAAAGAAATATACAATGACTTAAATCATCTCAAGTCTTAATAAATGTTAAGAACATAGGATGAATAAAAAGCTGAGGGAGGGGGAAGGGTAGCTTAATAGATGAAAAGATTCAGTACCTAAAAAGGAAGGAAGTGATTTGGAAAGTTAGAATAATACCACTCCACTCCATGAAACACATTCCAAGAAAGAAAACAATATTTCGAAATACCAAATCTCAGCGATATTTGAGGAGATCTTTCATAAATAAAAAGAGAACAACCTGAGACCAGGAAAGATTAGTTTTAGATGAAAAACATGATTTCGGGATTGAAAACTCAAATGGAGGCAGTACAAAGTGATACTGCTGAAAGCTCAATTGCTGAATTAGAAAGATCCATTGAGAAACTGCCCCAGACATCACAGGAAAAAAAAAAAAAAGAAAAAGGAGGTGAGTGTGATAAGCAAACATCGAACATTCCGAGGGAACAGTCAGGAGATCCATCATGGGAATTGCAAAACAGAGCTGACAGAGGAGAGACATTCAAAGAAATATAAGGACTTCTGCTTCCAACCAACACAGAGTAACAGAGGCCAGATTTGCCTTCCCTTCTGAAACAGTCAAAACAACTGACAAAATTGCTGAACAGTTGAACATAGAACAGTAGTGCTCAAAACACTGGACGTGAGGCAGTGAAGGACAGTGATCTGTGAGAGATAGGAAACAGACAGGTTGAGCCCTACAATCCCCCACCACACTACCTGGAGAACTCCAGGCTGCACCATAGGCAGAGGGCACCCAGGCTGAGCCCAGCTGACTCCCTGAGTTGAGGAAATCAAGCTGAGAGACCAGGAAGACCAAGCAGCTAGAATCCACAGGACAGAGTACCAGGAGGGAGAGAGGTCCACATAGAGAACCCCAGAAATCTGTAGAGGGTTCCCCTTGAATCAGTACCAGGGTACTGATCAGCACATGCATGTGAGGAGACTATCTGAAGTCAGGGAAAGCACCAACTGAAATATTAGAAAGGACAGTAAAAACTTGAACACTGAAAAAACTGAAATTCTGGATACAAAAACTACAATGTCTAAGATAAAAAATTCACAGGATGGGGCTTCCCTGGTGGCACAGTGGTTGAGAGTCCTCCTGCCAATGCAGGGGACACGGGTTCGTGCCCTGGTCCGGGATCCCACATGCCGCGGAGTGGCTGGGCCCGTGAGCCATGGCCGCTGAGCCTGCACGTCCGGAGCCTGTGATCCGCAATGGGAGAGGCCACAACAGTGAGAGGCCCGCGTACCGCAAAAAAAAAAAAAAAAAAAAAATTCACAGGATGGAATTAATAGCAAATTAGGTATCACAGAAGAAAGACTGGTGAACTTGGAGACATAGAAAAAAACTATTTAAAGTGAAATACACAGAGATAAACGGATTTTTAAAAAGAAAAAGAAACAAAGATAATAAAATAAAAAGAGCATCAGTGAACTGTGGAACAACTTCAGCCCGTCTAATATACAGGTAACTGGAGTCCCTGAAACAGGAAAGAAAGAAGGAGATAGAAAAAAAAAAATGTGAAGAATGAATAGCTGCTATTTTAAATAAATTTGATGAAAACTATAAACCTGAAGACTAAAGAAGCTAAATGAACCCCAAGCATAATAAACATAAGAAAACTGTACTAAGCCAAATCATAATCAAATTGTTCAGTACCAATGACAAAGAGAAAAACCTTAAAACCAGCCAGAGAAGAAAAGAGGAACAAAGATAAAGATGACAGCAGGTTTCTCATAGGGGTCAAAGCAAGTGACAAGACAGTGGAGCAAAGATACTACCAGAAAAAAACCCCAAAAAACCAAAAAACCTGCAGACCAATATCCCTCATGAACATGGACATAAACATTTTTAAACAAAATGTTAGCAAGTCAAATCCAACAATATGTAAAAAGTATAATACATCACATCCAAGTAGAGTTTACCCCAGGAATGCAAGATTGGCTTTACTTCTGAAAATCAAACAATGTAATTCATTGTATGCACAAACTGAAAAGGAAAAACCATACTATTATCATGATGGATGCCACAGAAGTATTTGAAAAAATCCAACATCAATTTGTAATAAAAACACCCTGAAAACTTTGTGTAGAAGATAACTTAACTCAAATCTCAAGTCTATGAAAAACTGAAGCTAAGATAATATTTAATGTTGAAAGACCAAATACTTTGTATGATCGTAAAAAGAACAAAGATATCCACTCTCACTACTTCTTTTCTACATTATATTTTACATATAAGCTCTAGACAATTCAATCAGGCAAGAAAAAGAATCAATTCTACTTCTATATTCCATCTATTAGAAATTTAAATGAAAAATATACCATTTACAAAAGCATAAAAATACGAAATACTTAGAGATAAATCTGACAGGCGTGCAAGATTTGTACCGTGATAATAACACAATAATGCTGACAGAAATTAAAGAGAAACTAAATAAATGGAGAGGTATACAGTACTCACGAGTCAGAAGACTCAATACTGTGAAGATGTCAGTTCTTCCCAAACTGATCAATAGATTTGATGCAACCTCAATCAAAATCCCATCACACTTTTTTTGTAGGATCAGACAAGCTGATTCTAAAATTCGTATGGGACTGCAAAGGACCTAGAAGAACCAAAACGACTCTAGAGAAGAAGAACAAAGTTGGAAGATGAACACTACCTGATTTCATGATAAAGCTGCAGTGATCAAGACACTGTGGAGCTGGTGTATGAATAGACAAAGAGATCAATAGACCAGCATAGAGAGTCCGGAAATAGACTGACACACACAGCGATAAGTGATTTTTGACAAAGATGCAAAGGCAATTAAGTGGAGAAGGGACAGTCTTTTCAACAAGGTGCTAGAACAATTGGATACCCACATGTAAAAAAACAAAAACAAAAAACGGCTTGTCATGAGCATTACATGAGAAATATTTGTGAAGTTACTTCACAGAGCACCTCAGGTAGTATGTATATATTAGTTCCTTTCATTCTTGGATTCCAGATAAAACCATTTCTTTCCCTGCACCAGAAAATGCATAAAAATGAAAACTGGAGCATGACAACGTGCTTTCAGGGACTGATTCTTGCACTTGGAGTAAATTCTAATGCGTAATGGTCCTCCGTGGCTGCCACTGTCCTGGCCTTTCCCCCATCACACTCCATGGCCTATTCACCTCCCCAGACTCAACAGTACCTTCCCTGCCACAAGGCCTTTTCACATGTTGGTCCCATGGCTGGGGAAGTTCTTGACACTCCAGGCCCTACAGATTGCTGATCCCTATTCATATCCTTCAGGTCCCAACTTAACAATCATTTCCTCAGAGAGGACTTTCCTTGTGCCACTCTCCCCACTACTTCTAACATGGGAGTCGGGGTCCCCTCTTACCCCCAAGGGGGTCCCCTCTGGGTCCCCCCTTTAGACTCCTTAGAACACATCACCATTTAAATTCTATACTCGTCTGACCATGTTTGCTATTTTCCCCCAGCCACACCAAAAGCTCCATCATAGATGGTGACCATGTTTGTTTCACCCACAGCTGTATTTTCAGTTTCTAACACAGTGACGTGTGCTAAATAAATATCTGTTGGATTAAATAAAGACATGCAATTTGCCTCCCAGGAAGAGGTTTCCCCTTCATCCATGAAGACTTAGTGGTCAAGCCCTGGGAGCTGGCTTCTGTCTTGGAGCTGGCTGTTGCCAGTGCTAGAGAGCTGGGACAGTGGGGAATCCAAAGACTTGCTCTGTCAGGCTGTCTAGGACAAACCTCAGCTGCTTCTGTGGGCAAGCCTGAGGATCATCATCTCTGCCCTCTGGCTTCTTTACTTCGAGGGATGTCGTGGCCACTGCTATTGTCCCAGCCTAATTCCCTGGATCTCTTGTACAATCTGACTGGCAGATGCCTCTTCCAGCTGCTGGAGGGGCTTCAGCTAATGGCTCACATGTGCATATTCTCAGAGGCGTGTCCTTGGAGCCACTTGGAAGCCACCTGGCCTGAAGTTGCCTGGGAGTTACATGCACCCCTCGAGGTCTGTGACCAATGACAGCCCTCTCCCTTTCCTCCAGGTGGGACAAACTCTGGCGTGAGCTCCCTGTGGCATCAGGCTGAAGCTGACCTCTCCTGAACCCAACCTGGCGTGGCGCCTCCTCTGACCCACACCGCCTCTCCCTCACCTTTCCTCTTCGGGGGCTCTTTTAGGAGGTGTGTGCACGAACCCCCAACCAGGCGTGGTGTCTGGGACCAAGGCTGCCGGCTGCAGGGAGTGGATGGCCACGAGCTTTGGGCACGCAGCACAGGCCAGGCACCGTCTTAGGCACCAGTCGTACGCCAACCCTGAGGAGGAAACCAAGGCCCAGAGAGAACCCTGTTCAAGGTTGCCTCGCCGGGTGAGAGTGAAACCAGGACCCAGACTCATGGCAGACTCTGTCTCCCAAGTCCATGTCCTTCACTCGCCGCCCCACGTGTGTGTGTTGTGTGCGTGTGTGCACGCTCCCAGTCCTATCAGACAAGTCAGCTGTGCTGGTTAGAACAGGGGCTGGGGTGACCAAACTGACTGAGCACAGGGCTATTATCCCAAAGCAGACAGGGCTGCCTGCCGAGGCCGTCAGCTCTGCCCCTGCGGACATTCCAGAAGGAGCCAGGCGCCCACTCCAGAGGCGTGCTCTGGAAGGAGCTGCGTGATCCAGAGAAGAGTCAGCCCGCGTGACCTCTGAGGTCCACACAATGCACAGCCCTAGTGACTCTAGGTCCCCAGAATATGAGCCTTCAACTCAAGGTTAAAGAATGACACCGTCAATCACTCATTGGAGAGTAACTTACATCATCACCAGAGAGGGGAGAACTGAAACCCACCCGTCAGATCACAGCCTGAGAAAACTGGTGGATAAGAAAAGAAGAGCCAGGACATGGAAGCAACCTAAATGTCCACTGACAGATGAATGGATAAAGAAGATGTGGCACATATATACAATGGAATATTACTCAGCCATAAAAAGAAACGAAATCGAGTTATTTGTAGTGAGGTGGTATGGAATCTAAAAAAGAAAAAAAAAAAGGTTCTGAAGAACCTAGGGGCAGGACAGGAATAAAGATGCAGACGTAGAAAACGGACTTGAGGACACGGGGAGGGGGAAGGGTAAGCTGGGACGAAGTGAGAGAGTGGCATGGACATATATACACTACCAAAGGTAAAACAGATAGCTAGTGGGAAGCAGCCGCAGGGCACAGGGAGATCAGCTCGGTGCTTCGTGACCACCTAGAGGGGTGGGATAGGGAGGGTGGGAGGGAGACGCAAGAGGGAGGGGCTATGGGGATACAGGTATAAGCAGAGCTGATTCACTCTGTTATAGAGCAGCAACTAACACAACAATGTAAAGCAATTACACTCCAATAGAGATGTTAAAAAAACAAAAACAAAGGGAAAATCGAATGTAGATGTTTTCCTCAATTAGCTTCTACCGAGAAAGCAACAAACTGGAAAGATCAGTGCTATATGCGCATTTTTATTTCACCACTTGGCATGAGTCACAACCTTTCGGAGGAAATGTGTCTCTTTTTTTAGTGAAACAAAAGGAAACTATTTTAATTTTCTTGATCACGCTGGGATTTTTGCAATCAAGTTATTTTTAACCAAAGCATTACACAATATGGCCATCACGTGAGAATATTACTGAAACCGAAATCATACCCGCAGAAAAGCAATGACTCCATGTGCCTTTTCAAATGTCCTAAACTAACTCCAAATAATGTCATCTGCCTAAAAACAACGCTACGTATAGATTATTTTTGTTATGGTTTCCTCTTATACGTGGAAGGAAAAAAAAAAAGGTCTTTATTTCTTGAGCATCAAAGTTAGGACAAAAGATACCTCATTAAGAAATCAAGACTCTTGCAAACAGGTTCTAAAAAGCTGAAGCTGCCCATTTTTCAGTCGTGTTGCTACACGATTTTTACATTTTTAACATTTTGTTTCTTTGTTATTTTGATCTTGCTGAAATCTCTCTCCTAGTGCAAAACAGACGGGGCTGTGTTATTTGATTGGATTGGGTTTTATTTGGCGAGGGATACACCAGGATACAGTAATTCTCCACCTCTAGTTCACACTGGAATCACCAGGGCTGCTCTTATAAATACAGATGCCTGGGCTTGACCACAACATAATCAAAATCAGAGAAACGTGGTGAAGCCCTGACATTAGAATTTCTAGAACATCCAATAAAATTCTGATGTCCATCAAGCTTGAGAACCACTGTTTCAGGGGCAGGGAATTTTAAAAACTTATTTACAAAGCAGCTGTGTTTCAAGCGCCTCCTGGATGTTCCTCAGTTCAAGAAAAGCCAGGATACAAAAATGAGCACATAGAGAACAGATCTTTAGGAGGTGATTTTAGCGTTTCAGAGAAGCGCACCAGTGGTTCTTTGGTATGGTTAAATCTTGGCGTGAATTTGAAGCAAGATTTAGAGTTCTCAAGTCTAATTCACATACCTTTATAATGGGATGGAAAATGTGTATGCTGACCTATTTAAGAACTTTAACCTCAGGCTCTCCCTTTCTCAGGACAGACTCACTGCTCTTGCTAGCTGGGAAAAGGCTACTTCTCTCCCCGGATATGGCAGCCCTGCTCCCCTCTCTTTTCAAACCTGGCTGCCCGACTGAGCAATGGCACAGCCCGGGCAGAGGCCGAGGGCTCCCTCGGTTCACCCAGGGAGGCTCTCACTTGAAGGGGAAGCGGCTGGTTCTCTAACACCAAAGGGGAGAATCCACTTGGCTGTACATAAATACAATGAACCCAAGACTCCCAGTGGCGGCTGTTTCACCTGCATCCCTGGATGTCTCCCTGCCTTCCTGGAAGCCCCTCTGTGCAGGAGGCTGCGTGCCTCTCCGTAACTTCTCTTGCAGAGGTGTGCTCCATGATAAATGGAAAACCCAATCATTCAGTGCCATTCCTAGGCAGGCCTCTTGCAGACTTGTAAAGCTGGGCGCACTCAAGTTCTGGACCCTTTCCCAACAAGCTGTTACTCCAGACAACGCAGGACAGGTCCCGAGACAAGGGGAGGTAAGGACAGGAAGGGAAAAGAGTCTGGTGAGGGGATGGGTGCCCTGCCCTAGCCGCAGGGCCCGACTCCAAAGGAAGCCTCAGGAAACGCAGGCACAGTGGCTGCACCAACCATCTAAGTCCTACATCTGGAAACTGATTCTGTACCTTGAAGACAGGCAGAGACAAGCCTGAGCAGGCCAGGTCCGTGTCACAGCAGAATACGTCCCAAGCTGGAGGACAAACTCCACCTCCCCTCTCGGATGTGCCCTGCGTGTTCCCTGCCCTCGGCCATCCTAGCATCGCCCAGCTCCCTCTCTAGCTTCAGGCCCTGACCCGGACCCCTGCTCTCTCCCCGTCTGAGCCCGCCCTCAGCCGTGGAGACCTCCCAATGCTCTCAGCACAACACGGCCTTGGCCCTGGCTCTGGACTCTGGCTGGCTCTGCTCTGTGTCCATGAAGACAGTGCAAAGTGGCAGGTCTGGCCCAAGACAGGGGGCGGTGGGCGGGACTCAGACATCACGCAGTGAATCAGGTCGGAAGGAGGGCAGGCAAAGAGAGACGGAAGCCCAGGCTAGGAGCTGGAGGGAGCGTGGGAGGCAGGAATGAGACGGCCCATCCCGGTCGGGATGGGTGGCTGAATGCCAGGCCCCAGCAGCTCTGAGAGGCTGCTGCGTATCCTGCCTTCGCGCAGGCTTCACCCTCCTTCAGGTGGATGGGGGTGAGCGTCAGCAGGTCCAGCCTGAAGGAAATGAAGAGGAGCATGAAGCAGAGGAACTGGGAGAACACAGCCCTACCTCTGCTGAGGTTCAGATCTGAAGGAGCGCCATGCATAGCTGGGGGAGGGGCAAGCAAAACCCACCCCACCCACTGGGCTGCAAGACCCAGTCCTGGGGTCGTGACACCGTCGGCTCACGCTGCAGGGTGACCCACGGTTACACAAAAGGAACAACACTGAGTCTCTTTGCTTCCCAGCACTGTACGCTGAGCACATTCTGCATTGTAGCCAAGTTGATCAAGAAAGCAGGCTGCTGGGTCCAAAGGGATCCACTGGGGTGCAAATGCATGACAGGAAGGGATGAGCTTTGTGACTTGATTCAACAGGACAAGTCGGGGCCATTGAGGGGGTACCTCCAGCTCTCCCCAGTCCAACTCACTTCTGGTGGAAGAAACTTGTCAGTGACAATCCAGGCAGCAACAAAAGGTCACCAAAGGCCCTAGATCATCAGCTTTTTAAACATAATTTGGGTAGAGGTAGAACTAGGGTTAGTGGATCATCTCCCCCTATTGGTTTGCTGCCTAAACATCTCCTGAATCTCCGACTCCGCTCCACCTCCTGTACTGGGTTGAATAGTAGGTCCGCAGAATGCACATCTACCCAGAACTTGTGAACGTGACAATATTTGGAAATAGGTCTTTGTAGCTATAACCAAGTTAAGATGAGGTCATACTCTATCAGGGTGGCTCCTAATTCAGTACATCTGGCATCCTTGTAAGAAGAGAGAACTCTGGACACAGAGACACACGCGCCATGTGACGAGAAGGCAGAGATGGGAGTGATGTGTCTACAAGTCAAGGAACGTCAGGGATTGCTGGCCACCATCAGAAGCTGAGAGAGTCTCCCCCAGAGCCTACACGAGGACTCGACCCTGCTGACATCTTGATTCTGGACTTCTGACCTCCAGAATTGTGAGAGAGTAAATTCCTGTTGGTTTAAGCTGCCCAGTTTGTGGTAATCTGTGACTGCATCTCAAGGAAACTAAGACACCATCCTAACCCCTGACAGCATCACCGCCCCAGGATATTCCCCACACCCTCGTTACCTTGACTCCCCCCCACCCAGGCTGGCTCCCACACAACATGTTCTCCACTCTGTAGCTGGAGTGAGCTTCTCACAAGCACCATGGATCCCGGGACTCCTCTGGTTGAAAACCTGCAGTGGCCTGGGTACTGACTGCTCTGGGACTGAGCATCCACTCTCCTCACCCTCCACCGTCTCCTCGGGTAACATTTAGCTCCCAGGTGTCACTAAGCCTCATTCACTCACAAGAGCCCACTCCAACCTGCCCAGGTGAGCCAGGACCTATGTTATTTGTTCTCCATGCCCCCGCTGGACTTTTCCTCCTTAACACTTGTCATGGTGTGTTGTGTGTGTTACATGTGATCATTTCTTTGCTGTCTCTCTTCCCCACTAAACTTTAACCTCCAGGAGAGCCAGGCTGCATCAGTTTTGTTCATCACTATATCCCCAACACTCAGCACAAAGTGAGTTAGTACTCAATAAATATGTGCTGGATGGATGAATGAATGAATGAATGAATGAACCAACAGAGCAAAGAGAGAAAGAGAGTAATAAGCACATCTTCACCCCCCTCTCCTCCTCCTGAATGTGTGATGGATGATCTCAAGCACAGGGTGGGAGGGGGAAGCCATCCTTTCATAACTGGGCAAAACTCAGAAGGGTCAAAGTCTACCCACCCTCCCTTGTCAACAGTGCCAAAATCCTAAGACACGTTTTATAGTGGTAAGAAGAGAAATAAAGCAAGCAAGACAGATAGTTTGGAAAACCACTGATCCACATCAGTGTTTAAATATAATTTTCAGTTATTTAAAAGTGAATGAAATCTCCACAATTCTCCAACACAATCATTAATACTATCCCATATGTCCCGTTGTGCATGCTTCAATGCAGTCCTGTAGGGGGCATATTATTGTCTGCATCTACAGGTGAGGAAACTTAGCCCGGCGAGATTAAGTCATTCACCCAAAATAAAGGGCCATGAACCGAACTGTCACCAGGTCCATCTGACTCCAAGCGCAGGGATGCTTCCACGACCCCCAGTGGTCTCCCCTCGGCCCCCGTGCCCACCCCGTCTCACCCCTCAGCCGCCCTGGTGAGCACACATGCAGGCTGGGGTGAGCTCTCTCTGCTCTCCCTGCTGGCAGGGAAGCTGGCCGTCCAGCCACAATCTGCGACGTGTGTGAAAACAATGCCCAACTCCTTCATCCACGGTGACACAGGAGTGATAATGAACCCAGCAACCCAAGCTGGAAATCTGTCCAGATTCATGAAATATCTTTCAACATAAAATACGTGAGAAAAACACAAACAGTTCAGCGGCAACAACATGCTATGTATGTAGCAAAGCAAAACAAGGCAGGTTGTATAAATATTTAACAATGAGAAAGAACGGAACTGGCGCCAGAGAAACATCTGGGATAACAGATCTAAGTAGGTTGCGGTTTCTAGTGGAAAAGTCACTAGGAAGACATGAAACTAACCAGCCCGTGATTCTCCGATTGCACTCGCACGTGCATTTACCAAGCACCTCTGGCGACCCAACTCTAAACACTGTTTCCGGTGGCCTAAGTGTTTACTACACAACTGGGCAATTCCTAAGGAGCCTGAATCAAATGAACATGCTTTGCTTGCCACTAAAACACTTTATTTCTATTTCAAACAGCAGAAACCCAATAACAGTGTTAACAGTTGACTCAGATAAAATAAGGATTTTTTTTGGCGGGGGCGGGGGGGGGGCACATTTATCTATGTTACCTAATATGGCAAGAAGGGGACTGATGAATGTGTTTAGGAGTTCAGAGTCTGGCGTTAGTCCAAAGACTAAGTGTGGCTATTCCAAAGAAAATAAGCTATAGATTTGCAAGCATGGCTTTCATGAAGTTACCTTCATGACTGACATTTGGAAACAGACTATATTTTTCCAGAGCTGATATCACAGGGGTGGACTTCATGGGACCCCCGGGGGACCAATTATTGGCCTGACATTCTTCCCGGAAGGACCCAACTGCGTGGCTGAGTCCAACACAATTTCGTCCTTGCCCTCCTTTGCAAAGTGTTAACGAAGGAGGCCCAGCTGCCTTGGGTGGGTGAGGCTGAACGCTGACTACGGTCAGCTCTTTTCCCAGGCGGGCCCGCTGTCCTCTGTGGCGTCACGCGTAACTGGTTTGTTTCTGCTCCAGAGCCCGCCCTCAGCTCCTTGCTCTCCTCCTCTTCTGCAGGGGAGGATGCCAAATGCCGAACCTGCAAAACTCCTCCTGACCCTGGTGGAGAGTCGGCCGTGTGTGGACTGCAGAGCGAGGTCCCAGGGCTGCAGGCTGCTCTGTGCATGCCCCTGCCCCTGCCTGGCCAGCCAGGGCCCTGGGCATCAAGCCTCCCGGGGCTGCTCCTCCAACTGCTCTCCCCAAAGGCCTGGCCTCGGGCCCGAGAGCCGGGCAAATCCAAGCCGGGCAGCAGAGGTTGCTGGGGCCAATCCCACCACTTCCTGCCGGTCCCAGCAGTCGAAGGATGTCCCTGACCCCAGCAGCTGCAAGACCCCAACCACAACCTGCTAAATTCTTTAGTTCAGGGCTTCTCAATCTAGAATGTGCATATAAATCCCCTGGGGATCTCATTAAAATGTAGCTCTTGAGTCAGTAGGCCCAGGGGGCCTGTGATTTCTAAGATGCTCCTAGGAGATGCAGGTGCAGCCCGGGTTCATATGCACTAAAGTGGTAAAAAGGTGCTATAAGAATGTAAGAGAGTTTGTTATAGTTATTAATAGTTCACTGTTAGGGCTGAGTGAGAAAATAAAAGCAAAACGTGCGATGGGTCCCACAGGCGTCCCCTCTTGCGGACGAGCAGGGAGACCGCACAGCAGATGCAGCATCTTTAACCTCTCCCAGAAACAGCGTGATGACAGGTCAGCCGGCAGAGCTGGCTGAGCACGGCTTCCTGGTGAGCTGCTATCTGTGCCCTGACCACGGCCCGGACAAATCCTGTGATCCAAGGCTGAAAGTATCTCTGGACTTCAGCGAAGCTCTCAGGGAGATAGGGAAGCTTAATCACAGCTGATTGGGACATGTGAGTCATGAACGGGAGCTTTCCAGCCAAAGGCCTCAGGGGCCGACCTGGCTGGGGCTCTCCCCAGATTATCACAAATAATTTGGAACAATTAAGAAATGGGGGTCCATTCGTTCAACAACAGCTGGAAATTCCGGTCGGTGATTGGGAAAGAGAGGCTGCATCCCAAACGACCTTTCTATGGCCATGCAAAACATGTATTTGTTGAATGAATGAATAGATGACTTTTAAAAAGTAGTGACTGGATAAAGAAAGAGGGGGAAAGAGGAAAGAAGGAAGGAAAAGAAAGGAAGGAAGGGAGGGAGGAAGGAAGGAAGGTTGGTTAATCCAGCCTTGGCTTACGCTCTTTGTGCCTTTGGACAGTTCTAACTATTGCAAAGTTCTGCCCTATACTGAACCAAAAGGCTGACCCAGTTCTCTGAATGAAGGAAGAGTCAAGCAGAAACAGAGCCACAGAAGAGCAAAGTGGGGAAATGGGCCAAATAAACCTAGTCTTGATGAGGCCACGGGTTATCCTCTTCCACGTCCGCTTCCAAGCCGGGGCCTCCAGGCACTTCCTGCGCAGCACAGTGTCACTGACAAGGCGTTTCCAGTTTCTGCTCACCGGGATCAGGGCTTTCCAGAGTTCAGCAGCCACAGTGGTGGTGAGTGAGTGGGGTCTTGGGATAGATCATGGAAGATACAGAGAAGGACTCGCTCTCTCTGCCCTCTCCTGGGCAGCTCGCTGCGCTGCTTGCCCTCTGACCCCACCCCTTGGGCGCATCCACTTATAGTCAGAGGCTCTGCTACCACCTGGAAAGCCTGGGCCTCTCCTTGGTTCCTCTCTCCTTCCATACAGTGAGCTGGGGCTCAGGTCACTCCAAGACCCACAGTAATTATTTCTGCAGCCCCTCCCTCCATCGAACTTTTACCTGATCACTGCCCTCCTTCATACCTGACACGGGCTCCATCTTCAGCTCAGAATCCTATAACCCCAATATCCCCAGCATTCCCAGTAAGAGGAGAAGGTGCTCCCCGTTCTCCAGGAGAACACCCATCCTTCCCCGTGGGCATGACTTCTAACGCCCAGAGCCTGGCTCTCCCAGCCAGGGCCAACTTTTAGTGACTGCCCTAATTTCCTCCGGGAAATCACATCTCCCTTACTCTTGGGTCCAAGTGCCTTGGATGGAGAAGCTGGCCTCACACCCTGGCTCAGACTCCCTAGCCACCGGAATAGGGCAGGGCAGGTGTCCCAAGCTGATCCAAGAGAGCCAATCCTGGGACATTTGCTGGAAGTACTGGGAAGGCTAACAGTTTCTGCTGGTGTTGCAAAGCTAGTAGAACATAAACTTAGAGCTTCTAGTAAACACCTTTTTTGTTATATGAGGAGAGCCTGGGTGAGAATCAACCCTGCCTGGGAGCAGCCCCACTTCTAGCTATAGTGTATATCCAAAAGAACTGCAAGCAGGATCTCAAAGAGCCCTCTGCACTCCCACGTTCACTGCAGCATTGTTCACGATAGCCAAGATACAGAAACAATCCAAATGCCCATTGACAGATGAATGGATAAAGAAAATGTGGTATATACATACAGTGGAATATTATCCAGCCTTAAAGAAGTCAGTCTTATCATTTGCGACAATAGGTTTGAACCTAGATGACAGGATGCTAAGGGAAATGAGCCAGTCACAGAAGGACAAACACTGCCTGATCCCTCTTATACGAGGTGCCTGAAGTAGTCAGACTTATCGAGGCAGAGAGGGGAATGGTGGTTACCAGGGGCTGGGGGGAAGGGGAAATGGGGAGTTTGTGCTTAATGGGTATAAAGTTTCAGCTATGCAAGATGAGTATGTTCTAGAGATCTGCTTTCAATACTGTACCTATAGTTAATGATGCAGTAACGTGCACTTCAAAATGGAGTAAGGAGAGATCTCGTGTTCAGTGTTCTTAGAAAAAAAGAAAGAAAAAAAAAGGAGAGAGAAAGAGGAAGGAAGGAAGGAAGGAAAGGAGGGAGGGAGGGAGGAAGGGAGGAAGAAAGGAAGGAAGAGAGGAAAGGAAAAAGAAAAAAAGCCACGAAAGAGCACAAGGAACTTTCTGGAGGTGAAGGATGCCAAGGCCACCATCCAGTGTCCGCTCCAGGGACATTTCTGTCCAAGTGTGGTTCACTCTGCCCCTTTAAACATTGCCAGACACATTAAGACTTCCCACAGACAGAAGTGTCCACCCAACTCTGGTGAGCCCGCTAGCTAAACCCTTGACCCGGAGCCTGACCTGCCCTTGACCATCACTTTCCCCACCAACTGTCCCAGCTGGGTCTCCTGACTGGTTTCAAAAAGCCACATCCTGTGTTCAAACACTGAAGTCTGGAAAAACACAGCTCTTTCCACAGAAAGTGATTTCAGTTGTCAAACCAACACTTCCTGGCTGCTTTATGTTCCTTTCACATCCCTCCCAGATATTTAACTTTACAAGGTGTGTTCCCAAGGATTTCTACAGGGAGTTCTCTAATTCACCCCAGGCTGGGGGATGGCAGAGCACGTCTTTCTTTGCATCTGTTTCAGCGCCGTTGTTTTACAAGTACGGTCACGTGTCACCATTTCAGGAGACACGGAGATAAGCACAATGTAGGCTCTGTCCTCACACCTTAATCCTTTATCTTCTCCCTCCTTATCATGTATCGTTGATAACCAACACTGAGAAAATGACTATTATCGTTCAGAAACAGTGGTACTGCTGTCACTTTTGACAACATCTGATTCAGTCTTATCATAGGTGTTATGGACTGGACTGTGCCCCCCTAAATTGATATCTTGAAATCCTAGCCCCCCAGAACCTCAGAATGTGACTGTATTTGGACACGGGGCCTTTAAGGAGGTGAATAAAGTCATACAAAGTCAAAAGAGTACAGCCCTAATCCAGTAGGTCTGGTGTCCCTATAAGAAGAAAGAGGGAGTGGGACTTCCCTGGTGGCACAGCGGTTAAGAATCCGCCTGCCAATGCAGGGGACATGGGTTCAATCCCTGGTCTGGGAAGATCCCACATGCTGCGGAGCAACTAAGCCTGTGCGCCACAACTGCTGAGCCTGCGCTCTACAGCCTGCGAGCCACACCTACTGAGCCCATGCTCCTAGAGCCCGTGCTCCGCAACAAGAGAAGCCACTGCAATGAGAAGCCTGCGCACCACAACGAAGAGCTGCCCCTGCTTGCTGCAACTAGAGAAAGCCTGCGCGCAGCAACGAAGACCCAATGCAGCCAAAAATAAATAAATAAAGAGGGAGAGAGACCAGGGATGTGTGGACACAGAGGAAAGTCCATGTGAGCACAGAGTGAGAAGGGGGCCGTCTACGGGCCTGGGAGAAAGGTCTCACCAGAAACCAAACCTGTCAACACCTTGATCTTGGACTTTCAGCCTCCAAAACTGTGAGGAAATAAATGTCAGTTGTTTAAGCCACTTAGTCTGTGATATTTTGTTATGGCAGCCCTAGCAGACTACTACAATGAGCAAAGCACTGCCACATTTGCTCACCAGGCTTCTGCTGAATGCCCACGGCATGCTAAGCACTGAGTACGGCTCTGCAGGCAGACACGGAAGTGAATGAGAATCCAGTAGCTCTCAGTGTGGCAGGAAGAACACCACTGCACAAACAGATCTATCATAAAGTGGAATGCAAGTATTATGGTATAAGTCAGCTCTACTAGAACACTTGTTTTGAAAATGCAAATCTGTTCCAATGCCATTGATACATTGGGGGACAATTTGAGCAGAATGTGAATTTTGTGTTTGCTTATGCATGATTTCATCTGCAAGAAATACTAGATGAACACAGAAAACTGCACCCAGCTGAACTGAGCCACATAGGAATTCACAAAATGCACACACTCAGGCACACAGCAGCCGCCTCAATTTACCGTGTGTGTTATGAGCCATACCTGTCCAACATCTGTGTTACAGTTTTTGAGTTCTGCCTGATTTCACATGACTGTCCTTGCACCATTTCACAGGAACACCCAAGTGGCAGCCCTTCTGAGGCTCACTTCCACAAGTAAACTTCAAGTCAGTTTCAAGGTCAAGTGCCATATTTATGGTAATATTTATAAATTTCTTAACCATTGAATGTGTCAAGCTGTGCTCCCATTTTTATCAGGTTCCTAGTTTTGTTCTTACCTGTCACTGACAAATTTTTGAGTGTTCTGTTCCTAGCCCACTTTCTCCCACTAAGCCCTGTGGGTTTTGCTTCATGATTCTGTTTACTGCAGTGATTTTTATGACATGTATTTTGTGTTAGAGCAGAGCTGACTGTATTTAAACGACTCAATGAGAAATTTCATTTCTGGTAAGTAAGGTCTGGGAAATCAGTGCCTATAATCAGGTTCACAAATAATCATGCACTTGAGGCATAACCCTCATTTCAGAGCATGTGGTTGTGACTAATGTGTCAACAGTGCTTCCTAGGGACGACATGCTCTAATTGCAGGTAAAATATAGGAAAAAAATGATGTATTAAAAATGAAGTTTTAGGGCTTCCCTGGTGGTGCAGTGGTTGAGAATCCGCCTGCCAATGCAGAGGACACAGGTTCAAGCCCTGGTGTGGGAAGGTCCCACATGCCACGGAGCAACTAAGCCCGTGCACCACAACTACTGAGCCTGCGCGTCTGGAGCTTGTGCTCCGCAACAAGAGAGGCCGCGACAGTGAGAGGCCCGCGCACCGCGATGAAGAGTGGCCCCCGCTCGCCGCAACTAGAGAAAGCCCTCGCACGGAAACGAAGACCCAACAAAGACAAAAATCAATCAATCAATCAATAAAATGTAAAAAATAAATAAATAAAAATAAAAATGAAGTTTTAAAACATTACAGGATGAATGAAGCTATTACACAAGCTAAGTCAAACATATCCCTCACCTGTAGGCAATTTTTTCTGACCTCCAGCTTCCTGATATGTTTAATGAAAGAAATTTTTCTCCAGGGAAAAGTCTTGAGAGAGAGAGAGAGAGAGCGAGAGCTACACTGACCTGTCATTGAGTTTTCTGAGGTGCACAGCTGCTCTCTCAGCTTCTCCACATCGTCAGGATGCACCTGTTCATAGAGGGTGCTCCCAAACCACTCTGACTGGGGCTGGTTCAGCACGGGGGTAACGGAGTCAGACACATAAATCACTCTCCCCGTCTCAGCCGCCACTACAAACAGAAATCCATCAGCCGCTTCAAGGATGAGATGCTTCAGTTCCTGGGAAGAAAAAATCATGATTAGGACCAAGCATGGACAAACCCAGGCCAATTAAATAGTCTTATTAGCAACCTTCAACTTTTATTCAGAAATTCACTGTGATACACAAACAGTTTTGGGGCTTTTGTTTGTTTGTTTTGGGAAAATGAGCTGTAAAAATACACGAAGCTTATACTAGCCCTAAGATACAGCTACTCCAAACACTGTTAACCCTGTCTTAACCAGCCCTCTCTTAGGGAGAGAGGAAATTTCCTGCCCAGGGGAATGAGAGAGCAAGAAGTGATCACCAGGAGGTGTTGGGTTGTCAGAGGTGTGAATGGCCTCACCTACATATTCACACTGCAGTCATGTCATTGGAGCAGAAGGGCCCGGTACACACGGGGCTCATGGAAGGGAGGGAGGGACCATGGGAAAGTGGGAGGAGAGAAGGAAAGGCACCAGGTGTCTCCCCAGCCACCACCTGCCACACTCAGAGAGCACTCATTCTTCTTCTCTTCCTTCCTTGCTGAGCTGAATGCTGGCGGCGGATATAGGAGTATCACCTTACATCTGTATGTCTGTCAAACTTCCAGGACTCCTTGACAGCCAACATCTCAACAGACTCTCAGAGTAATCCCAGAAGGTGGCAGGGCACCTAGCATTGTCCACGTCACTTTACGGTGAGAAGAGAGGTTGACTGCACCAGCCCTGGAGTCACACTTACACAGCTCATGACTGTCAGTGAAGGCAGGAAGGAAGCTGCTTGGGATCAATGAATGGGCGGCAGGACTGCTGCTGGCCATTATCCCGAGAGGGACATAGAAGGGGCAAAGTCAACTCTGTTAAAACGTCTTCTCTTTGTAGGGCCTGCAGGCAGCTCAGGTGTGGCTACCTACCTTGTCATTCTCACATCAAGCTCAGGAGCCCTCTCCTGCTGAATGAATGGGCTCCGTTCCTGCAGGAGTTGGGGGGCTATCTCTCCCCCGTGTGCTGGGGTCCGCAGCCGCCTCTCTAACAACCTCACACACTGCTCAGGGCCCAAAGAACAAAGGGATCCTTCCAGTCAGTGGTTGGCAAACACTTTTTGCTGGGAATCCTTTGTTCACATGTAATCTTAGGTGGAAGCCCCGCGGTAACACAGAGTAAGGGCCATCTGCATGGAGGCAAAAGACGTGGAGTCTAGAACATCTGACCCCACCCTCAGTGCCCGTCCCGAGCGGGCTCCAAGAGCCCGAAAATTAGAAAATGTGAGTCTGCTGGGGAGCAGAAACTGGGGAGATTTGCCAGTGTCTCTGAGCCCTTGGCTGAGTCAGAACTGTAACATCCTCGGCCTGGGAATCTAGGGTGGAGGCAGGCTGTACAAGCACTTTTTTAAGGAAAAGTTTATTTTGTCCATTTCTCTTGCTTGGCACTTCTGCTGTTCCATGTCTCTTAGATGCTTACTCAGTTCAGAAGGTTGGGTCAGCGGTTTTACTTTCAGTATGCAGATCTTCCCAACAGGAAGGACTGTAAAAAATGAAACAGGTTGTCTGGGAAAGTAGAGAATCCTCTGTCTCTGGAAGAGAGGAAGTGGACGCTGGTGACTCCATGTAGGTTTTCACAGTTTCAGCCCTTTTGCAAGGACTGTGGGAAGGGCTTATGGAACAGAGCCTCACCCTCATCATGGGTCCCTCTTTCTACACACTCCTCCCCAGTTTTTGTCTTCTGGGAGCACATCACTCATTACCAAGGTCCTGTGCCCTGAATCCAGAATGAGCCTTGCCTTTATTCTCCAGTTAAACCAACAGTTAGGTCTAAAGGCACGGATTGTGGCATAAAAGGAGGCCATCAACCATGGCCCTTCCGCTTCACCGTGCAAGTCTGGGCTCCCCACTGAACATCTTCGGCTTCTGTTTCTTCACACGTTTTTTTCAGTGCGATTTTGCTAGGTTCAGTGAGATCTTACACGTGAAGGACTTAGTAAGGGCTTGGCACACAGTAGGCGCTTAACACATGTAGCTGTTGCTGTCATCACCAACCTACCTGGGAACCGAGAGAGAAAGATGGGGAGGACTCGTGTAACTTGCGTAACTGCCTTCTCTCTTCTCTTCACTTTCTTAATCCTCAGTCACTTACAGGCAAAGAGATTAATGTCAAATATGGACCCTGGCAGGTCCATGTAAGGATTAAAGAAATGCAGAGAAAAAGCTTTTCACGATCCTAGTGGTCAGGAGGTGCATAGTGCGTTTCTGTCTGCTCACCTGCCAGCTCTCCATCCTTCATTCCACTGCAGCCCCGTGTTAAACATTCTCTTCTGCTGCCTCCCTGACCTGTCTCCACAACCCTGCCAGGTGGGAGCCATCACTGCGGTCCTTTTACAGAGGTGGAAAGAGGCTGGGCCCTGGGCCCTGGACCACCGGGCCCCGTGGTCTCCCAGCGAGGGTCACTCCGCTGCCACACGTCCTCACACCTCGAGGTGAGGAACACGTGGGCCCTGGGATGACCCAAGCCCTTGCTCAAATGCCTGCCACACGGGAATACGCGTTAGCTCCTCTCCCCTTGCTCTTTTTCTAAACCTAAGTCCTGTGACATGAACAGATTCTTCATACTGGCAGAGTAAACGACTCTGTCTCTGGACACGCCTTCCTCACCTGTTCCTCCAAGGCTCTGTGCTCACTGGTCTGCCCGTGTCGAATCCCTTCCTCTGCCCTGTTTCTGTGCATCTTCTGGGGCTCCTTCACAGCCTGCCAGGGCCAGCTCTCTCCCGAGAAGCCCCCGGCGAGACCGAACACTTCCTACCTGCATCCCCGACAGCACATCACTTTCCTTTCCCCTGCCTGCACCATATACAGAGTGCTCTCAAGTCCATCATCTCCTTTATCCTGCAGCACCCCTCAGAGTCCAGAAGGCAGAAAGCTCATGTTCATCCACAGATGAGCACACAGAAGCTGAGAGCATCTGAGGATCTGCGCTACTACTGAGCAGCATGGAGAAGAACCATGACCCAGAACACAGGCCTTCCAGCGCAGGGAACGGTCAAGTTACAAAATACTTCCCACTAACCATTCCCTGGGTTTGCTCTTCCCAACTGTGCAGCTGCTAGTACAGCTGTTAAATATATGGCTTTGGGGTCTGACCAACCTGTGTCAACTCCTGGCCCCGCCACTGAGCAGGGGACTGATGCTTTCTAAGCCTCCACTTGCTCATCTCTAAAGCAGGGATGAATTACAGCGGTTTCCTCCTCGGGCTAGAATAAGGACTGAATGAAATCCTGCACAGAAAGATCTGACTTTGACCCGGCTCAGGGCAGAGGCCTAAGTGCTGGCTGTTAGGATCCTCGCCTCTATGATTGTTGTGATGGCTGCCAAAACTTTGATCACCATCGTGATCACCACCGCTATTCTACCACAGAAGAACTGTGGTTTTGCTTGGCTTTTCCCTGCATTAGCATGCTAAGCACAATGTTTTTTTTTTTTTGAGTGATGCCTTATTAAGGTACATGGGAAATTTAAAAAGCAGAGGACGCAAAATCAGACAAACATCCCCTGGAAGAGCGTTTCCTAGTGAAGAATGGAAATAAAATTCCCTGGTTTCGTCCCTACCTCAGCCTTTAACCCTGCTTCCCCAGGTAGCTTATCTCATCTTGGCGACGCTGTCATTCTCTCCCCTTCCGATGATGCCGTTACCCGGGGAGGAAAGCACGCAGGCGAGGGACGAACGGGGTACCTGCTCCGTCAGGAACGAAGGCTTGTAGGCGCCGTCTGTGGACTTGTTCCCTGTACCCCGCATGGACTTCATGTGCGAGACGGCCATGCGCAGGATGGTGAGCTTGTCCGGCTTCCGGGCCAGCGCGCTGCACGTGGGGACCATGTCAGAGAGCTCGGTGATGTACTGGGTCATCTTGTTCCGCCGCCTCCTTTCAATCTCACTGTGGTTCTCTCTTCCCGAAAGCACGAGATCAGGAGAGGGGGAAAGAGAAGGATCAGACTGGGGGTTACTGTCTGACGGTGTAAAACGGCACGTACATCGTTATCGCCAAGTAACCGAAAGACTGGCTCGTAATGGCTAATTCAGTGGCTTTGAACACATCTTGGGCAGAGCAGCTCCCCGACACGTTAGCAAGTTTCTTTCTCGGGGGGTGGGGTGGGGACAGGCTTCTACAGATACCTCAGACTCACCTCTAAATATGTACTCAAAGCTTTCCACTGTTCCCATGTACCTAAGTACTTTTTAATAAGCATAAAGAATGAAGGCATTATCCTTCAGGCATCCAAAGTGAACTCAACATGTTTTCCATGTGCACCCACGGATCTGTACATGCCACGTGTGTGCACACACACACTGAATGTAGTTACCATCTGCTCAAATACGTGGTTTACTTTGACCCCCAGTGAGAAACATGTCTAGCCTTGCCATTCTTGGTGTCACTGAACAGACAGCCACGCCACAGACCTACGTCACATCAAGTTGTGAACGAGCCTTCGCACTACGCGCAGCACATTTTCTGCAGCTTAGTAACAGAACAGGTGCAGCCCGCTCACTAAACAACAGAGAGCCAATTAAAAAACCCAGCACTGCCAGGAATTCTGAAAGCAACCCTCGCTGACGTGTTAAGACGCTAAACTAGCAAAAGGGATGATAGAATGTTTCTGTCTCGAGATTATCACCTCTAGGCTTGAAAGGGAGTAACAGCCAACCCAGTTCGACGACACTGAGACAAAGCCGTCACTTTGGATAAAAGAACTGTCTAAAAGTACCTCACACGTCCGTTGTAGGATTTAGGGTTTCACAGGTGCTCAAAGTATGAGGGTGACACTAAGAGCAAGAAAGGAACCACCTCAGGCAAGGCTGCCTCACACACTGCATGTATCCATGGGGCTTCGCACCCCACCCTCCCAGGCTGGGAGCAGATGCCAGGCAGGCCTGATTACAGGCAGGTGTCACGTGAACACGCAAACAAACCAAGGGGGATGAGCTAAGCTGGGCGGCCTGGTGAGCACCTTCTATACAAAAAGCACTGAGCCAGGCGCACAAAGGGGAGGGGACGAAGGAACCAGGGAATGTCCCGCTCCTATCCTAAAGCAGCTAAGTACCAGTTAGGATGGTAAAACATCACCTTGTATAGTAGAAATGAAGGCAAAATGTGATTAAATGCTCCCGGAGGCACATGGAAAGTAAAGACCTCAGGAGAGAATAAGAGAGGAGAGGGGGAGGTGCTCCTGGGGGCGACAGGGGCTGGAAGGGGTGGGGGAGGAGCTGGGAGGGAGCTGGCCCTGATCTGGCAGCAGGTAAAGGGGGCGTACTCTGGGAGGAGGGTCAGCAGGATCAAAGAAAGGGCTGGGGGCTTCCCTGGTGGCGCAGTGGTTGAGAGCCCGCCTGCCGATGCAGGGGACACGGTCGTGCCCCGGTCCGGGAAGACCCCACATGCCGCGGAGCGGCTGGGCCCGTGAGCCATGGCCGCTGAGCCTGTGCGTCCGGAGCCTGTGCTCCGCAACGGGAGAGGCCACAACAGTGAGAGGCCCCCGTACCGCGAAAAAAAAAAAAAAAAAAAAAGAAAGAAAGAAAGGACTGGAATTGGGATGAAGGCTTTGTGGGCAGGGGCAGTCCTGGGGCTTGGAGGAGAGGGCCGAGGAACCAGGAGCGTGGGAAGTTGGGCTGGTAACAGAGTCCGGGTCTTCCACGCCCCTCAGCTGGCTTCTGGGGAGAGGTTCGGAGGTGGGTGAGTCCTGCGGGGAGGCAGGAGAAGAGGGCAGCTGAGGCCAGCAAGGGGACTCCTGGGGCAAGGGCCCCCCTCCTGCCCACAGTGAGAACCCTTGGAAGCGGACTAGGGAGCACAGGAAAGCCAGAGGCAGCCCAAGCACTCCCGCTCCACGGGGCGAGGGAGGATGCCTGCTGTTCAGGAGAAGAGGCTCTGGGCTCTCAGGTTACTGGGCAGGGGCTTGTATAGTATGGAGAGAGAAAAGACAACCAAGCAGAGGGGGTCCATCACAGAGACGGGGGGAGTGGGGAGAAGGGGGCATATGGTCAGGGGCTCCTGTGTGCCCCAGTCTTCATCACCATCACCCACCTGTGCCCTCCGCGCACACCTGTCACAGGTGGCCTGGAGCCGCTGGCCCACTGTGCACTGTGTATCGGGAGGGCCTGGGTGAGCTTGCTCGAGGGCGTGCTCTCCACCCTGTCAGCCCGCACCTCATCGAGGCAGACAGGAGCGGAGATGGTGTGCAGAGAACGCTGCCTGGGACTGCTGAAGGGTGTGTTGGACAGAAACTCTGGCCATGCAGGAACAGCACATTATGATGCGGGATGCACATCCCTGCCGGGGGGCCCTGGACATGCTTCCCTGTATCTCCTGCTCAGAGACACTCCCGAACGCTAACTTGCTCCTGCGGCTTACCATCTAAGTTCCATCTCCTCAGCTTGATTTTTAGGACGCCCCCCTGCACCCCAAGTCAGGGCGCAGCCACTCTCCCGCCCCCTGTTCCAGCAGGCACTCAGCTCCTCCCCTCCCCTCACAGCCCAGGAATGCACCGTCCCCCCTTCCTCATCTTCAGGGCGGCCCACGGTGAGGGGCTTCTTCCCCTCACACTCAGCCTGCGCCAGATCGTTTCTAAATACCTCCCGGTTCTCTTCTACCTCCTCCCGGCCCACGCCCACCGGCTGGCACCACTTCTCACCCCCTCACCTCGCTGCCAGCAGCCTCCGCAGTCTGGTCACCCCTCTCATCTCATCGCCCTCAGTTCAGTCTGCGTGCTGTGACTGGGCGGATATTTCTAAAGACGCAAACCCAGCTCTTCCCTTCCCATCCCTTCAGTGACGCCTCAAACCCACAGGGCCAAGTCCAAGCCCCTGGCTAGTTACCACAGCAACCGCGCCAAGACTGGACCAGGGCGCGCCTGCTTCTGATCCTCTTTCCAAAAGAGCCGCAGACCATCTCGCTTTGTAAACGGCTGGGGGGAAGAGTCTTCGTGAAGTTCTTAAACGTGGATCTAAAGCAATTTCATCACTGCACTGGATAAACCCAACTCATGAGATCAGGTGCTTGACGGAGACACGAGGGCAACTGTTTAAATCCGACTGTATGGACTGACCAGTGCAGAAAATGCTCCAATCATTTCACGAAATAAGACTGAGTTACCAACAGAGGTCAAAATGACGAAGAGCTGCCAGTTACCTAACAAGATAAATGAGTGCGGCTACTGAATCTATTAAAATATGTATATGTCTATTCATATACATGTATGTATATATAGTTCCATTTTGAAAGATCACAGAGGCAAGACACAGGAAAAACACCCTCTTGTAAAAACAGAAGGAAGTGTCCCCAGGACCAAGGCCACCTCCTCCACAGGGTGCGGGCCGATGCAGGGTCTGCTTGGAGGAGCTGCAGGGGCAGCCTGTGACCTTGGCATCTGAGTTTCGTGCGTCCCACGTGCAGCATCAATAAAGCAATGAGCCCCTCTGTACGTGGGCACAGGGGCAAGGGCTCTGCAGCAGTGACAGCTGAGGACAAGGGCACAGCCGTCGGCTGTAACACCTCTGCTGGGACAAGAGGGCCCCCAGCCTGGCCCAGGAACACGGCTGCAGAAACTAAGGGCAAGAAAGAGGAAGTGCAGCTGCACGCTGCCTTGGGTTTCTCTTCCAACTCGGCTCTCAAGGGTGACCTCCTAAGGGTAATCGGAGCAGTGAGATAAACGTCCATCCTGATTAAATACAAAATAGGGGTGCTTTGGAAATCTCAATAAAGATCTTCCTTCAACTCTGCGGATGGCAGCTGAGTCTCCCATCTCTGGTGGGAAGGGAACGACAGACCTGCACAGGCAGACGGACAGGACAGCTCCACGCTGGGGCCAGGTCTCCCGGTCACCACAGACCCGAGGCACCCGGGGCACCTCAGGGTCTGAGTGCTGGGGGCGGGCAGGCAGGACAGACGCTGACAGACCAGCAGAGGCAACAGAGAGCGGGCAGGCAAGGACACAGTCCCTGTGTACAGCGAGTCCCCTACATACAAACCTTCAAGTTTCGAACTTTCAGAGATGCGAACGTGCATCTGGTTCCAGCAAGGAACCTGTGCCATCCACGTCAGGCGTGAGTGACATCGCAGCTCCCCCTCCGTCCCCTGTTGCTGACGGTCCTTCAGCTCTACCATCTCCCCCCTCCTCGCCCTCCTCCAGCCAGTAACTCTTCTTGCCTGTTCACTCGATGCCAGCCCCTGGATGCCAGCTGTTGTACCGTACTACTGCACTTTTCAAGGTACGGTACTGTAAGAGTCAAAATGTTTTCTTTATTATTTGTGTGTGTTTGTTTTTATGTAGTGTTTGTGTGAAAAGTATGATAAACCTATTCCAGTACAGTACTAGAGAGCCGATTGTGTTAGTTGGGGACGTAGGCTAACTCTGCTGGACTTACGAACAAACAGGACTTAAAACAAAAGTCCTGAGAAATCGCCAGGAACCCGAGGGCCCCAAGACCCTGCATGCCCCTTAGGCAGGCCTGGCTGAGAGGAGCATGTGGTAAACCTAAGTCCTCCAGCGGCCTCGCTTTGCTCTTGTCACCAGCTGTGAGCCCTGGGGGTGGCCCTGGGGGTGGCAGACAGCCTGACACCATCAGGGACACGACCAGCTCCCTCTCAGCCTGGTCGCCCACACGGCCAGGTCCCAAACCTGAGAAGTCAGTGCTGACACCCACCCCCCGCCACTGCCAGCTTAGTAGCTCCACAGGTGACAGGACTGTTGGTAGAGCAGCCCTGCTCCAGGTGGGACCAGGGCCACGTTCCTCTATGACACCTCAGCTTCCACCGCCACCTCCTGACACACACACTGCTCTCCAGGCCACCATGGTCTCAACAACAGACCAGCAGGAAACACGCAAAACACCTCTTCTGTCCACTTGGATACACACGGCCAAGCAGCAGTAAAGGTCTGATTCGGTAAAGGTCTTCAGCACTTCTCATGCAAAAGAAGCATCCATCCCCTCCAGCCAGGGGGGAGTCAGACTGTGGGAGGAGACCCCTTGCAGAGGTGCAGACCATCTGTCCTTCAGGACTGGGATGGGGAACCATCCGGACCAAGGGGGGAGGATTTTGGGTGGGGGGGGTTCCACATGAGTCCTTGCCGGCTGGCAGCAGCCTCAGGCTCAGACTGGCCCTGGCTCCTCCTCCCGGACACCAGGAGGGAGACTGTATCTTGCAAGCTTTCAGGGAACACCCTTCCTGTCCTGGCCAGCCCTTCCTGGGTGGCAGGGCAGGGCACCGTGAGAGCCGTGAAGGCCCAAGGAGGGCATTTTGGGCAGCCCCACAGTGACGCTGGCCACAGGCCCTGCGGAGGGGACCCACAGAGGCATATCCAGCGAGGCAGTTTCCCTGGGTTCCAAGGCTGCTGCAGAAGGAGCAAAAGATGTTTCTTCCTTGGGACGGAGGCAGGAACCCCGCCCCCAGGAGCCATCCACGGCATGGTTTTCTGCAAAGCAGCTGCAAGATACCCCGGTGTTTCAGCTGAAGATAAGGCTCACACAAAACACAGGGAGGCGGAGTCTGAGAAAGCCCAGGTCCTCCAAAGAGGAGGCCCAGGCCCAGTCTCTGATCACCCCCATTCCGGTGGGACCACTTCCCCCGCAGCCTCCCACGGCCTCTCCCACTGGTCACTGCACTGGTCCTCAGGACCGCCCTTTGTGGAAGAGGACCCTGAGCTCAGAGAGGTACTGACGTACCAGGACTTGAACTAGGCTCCTCGGGAGAGCGCTAACTGGTCCTAGCGTCAGAGCTGGAACGGCCGGGGACACTGACAGGCAAAGATACCTAAGGCTCTATGGGGAAGAAAAGGCCTGACAGCTGCTAGAGAGACACAGCTCAGGACTACTTATGACTCCAGAAACGATTTCCTCCCCTTCTCTACAAAGTCTGGGGTTATCCAGGTACTGTCATTTCAAATCTAGGTTAGTCTCTGCAGGAGAAAAGCAAGAGGCGCTGGGGTTGCTGAGCAAGGAAAGAAGGGCATCAAAACTGAAGTCAGTGACGTGAGAGCCAAACATCTACGAAGGGGTGACTGATGCAGATGGGCCTGAGGGCAGAAGACTGGCTCCACCTGAAACAGAGTTCGTTCCAAAGCGTTCTAACTCCAATCCTAACCCCGACCCACTGAAACGATGAGAAGGTCTCAAGCTAAACCCCCTAGTAATTTGGTTGCTCGTGGCCTACACCATGCCAGGTTCTACCCAACTTCTCTGCCAGACTTTACTGGTTCATAAGAACTAAGGCTGTCGAAGCCACTATGGAGAACAATATGGAGGTTCCTTAAAAAACTAAAAATAGAGCTACCACATAACCCAGCCATCCCACACCTGGGCATATACCCAGAGAAAACCGTAATTCGAAAGGATGCATGCACCCCAATGTTCACTGCGGCACTATCAGGACATGGAAACAACCTAAATGTCCATCGACAGAGGAATGGATAAAGAAGATGTGCTACCTATATACAATGGAATATTACTCAGCCATAAAAAAGAACGACATGATGCCATTGGCAGCAACATGGATGGACTAGAGATTGTCATACTGAGTGAAATAAGTCAGAAAGAGAAAAACAAATATCGTATAATATTGCTTATAAGTGGAATCTAGAAAAAAGGTACAGATGAACTTATCTGTAAAGCAGAAATAGAGACACAGAAGTAGAGAACAAACTATGGACACCAAGGGGGAAAGCGGGGGTGGGACAAATTGGGAGATTGGGATTGACATATACACACTACTATGTATAAAATAACTAATGAGAACCTGTTGTATAGCATAGGGAACTCTACTCAATGCTCTGTGATGACCTAAATGGGAAGGAAATCTAAAAAGGAGTGGATATATGTATACACGTGACTGATTCATTTGCTGTACAGCAGAAACTAATACAACATTGTAAAGCAACTATACTCCAACTAAGAAAAAAAAGAAAAGAAAAGAAAAGAAAAGAAAATCACAGTCCAGAAAAAAAAGAACTAAGCCTGTTGAGGCAAGGAGAACGTTTGGAAAGGTTGGCAGTGCTCATCTTGGGTGTTTACTCGGCAGTGTCAGAAGGCTCAGCTGAATCTCTCCCAGCTCTAAACGCAGTCCACGTGGCCGATCCAGGGTGTCCCCCACAAGGTTACTGATAAGATGAAGTCCAACAAAAAAGGGCAATCCAGGCTTCCCTGGTGGCACAGTGGTTAGGAATCCACCTGCCAACGCGGGGGACACGGGTTCGAGCCCTGGTCTGGGAAGATCCCACATGCCGCGGAGAAACCAAGACCCTAAGCCACAACTACTGAGCCTGTGCTCTAGAGCCCATGTGCCGCATCTACTGAAACCCCCGCGCTCTAGAGCCCATGCCCCGCAACAAGAGAAGCCACCGCAATCAGAGGCCCGCGCACTGCAACGAAGAGTAGCCCCCACTCGCTGCAAACAGAGAAAGCCCCTAGAGCCCATGTGCCGCATCTACTGAAACCCCCGCGCTCTAGAGCCCATGCCCCGCAACAAGAGAAGCCACCGCAATCAGAGGCCCGCGCACTGCAACGAAGAGTAGCCCCCACTCGCTGCAACCAGAGAAAGCCCGTGCACAGCAACGAAGACCCAACACAGCCAAAAATAATAAATAAATAAAAATAAAGTAGAAAAAAAAAAAAAAAAAAGGCAATCCTTGCTCCTTCCCGGCTGTCCTCTCTGCATCAGAAGTACTTTGAGCATCTTCCCACCTCGAAACAAAATGCTCAGCTCTCTTAGCTAAGATGCACAGACTGAGAATTCTGGGAAATGACAATCTTCTTCTTTTTCTGCCAGGAAAGATCTCTGCAGGACAAGCCCATGTTGCATAGTTTTCCCTTATCAACAGGGTTTTGCTATCAGAGCTCTAAACAAAACACGGTGGTAAATTCAGAGGGAAAGATTAAACTAAAACATCATCACAACCCACAGAGCCAGGAAAAAAAATGCCCACAAGAGTAAATACTGCACAAAACCAAGAGGAAAATATCAAATTGGGTGTGATGAAAAAGGAAAAGTCAATTCTGTGGAAACTTTCCTATCGTGGGTAGCCTTACTTTTAGATAGTTAGAGGTTCACTGGCGAAACCCTACAAAATATAAGGACTCCTTCTGGACTGCTGCAGTTGGGTGCCACTGTGTCCCCAGGGAACAGTTGAGAGTCACACAGATGATGGATGGAACCTCGGGGAAGTCAATTAGAGCCGGTCCTCGAAGGGTGAAGGGTGAAGGGTGAAGGGTGAAGGGTGAAGGAAGGGTGGAAGAGAGACTAATAAAACTCATCAACAAGGTCTTTTAATTCCAGGTTTGTAGATGGTCCCACGCACTACAGAAGAATTCACAGTAACAGATGTGAGAACTCCTTGCGAGATCTCCTGGGTCTTCTGAGAAAAGGTTTAGAATGAGTGTGAACATGGCAAAAATCAGGCTGATAGCACGCAGCGACAAGAATTAAAGGTTTGGGAGCGAACACTTGGTTGTTCCTAAGATATAAACCCAACATTTAAAAAGATCTCTATTTTTCATGTTTCCCCTCCTCTGTTTTAATGAACGTTACACACATACACGTGCACGTGTATGTACATATGTGTAAGTCACATGGAGAGCACGGTGTGTAAAGTTGACTCTCTTGATGACAGCTCTGGGATGCCAGCTGTCCTGTGTATGAAACAGTATTCAAGACGCCACTGAGGGACTTCCCTGGCGATCCAGTGGTCAAGACTCCGCACTACCAATGCAGGGGGCGCGGGTTCGATCCCTGGTCAGGGAACTAAGATCTCGCATGCCGCTCAGCACGGCCAAAATGAAAAAACAAAGCAACAACAACAAAAAAGAATTAAAAAAAAAAAAAAAAAAAAAAAAAAGACGCCACTGAGCCCAGCTGCAGGCACAAGAGGAGATGCTGGGACTAGATTATCCACCAAGGGGGCATTAAAGTAGGAAGAACCCTGAACCGCTCAGCGTGATGGAAGGGTTCTGGCCTCTCCTCCAGTGTAGGGATGCAGGATTTGCGAGCGCCTCCCAGGGAGACCAGGGCTGTCCGCGAGGGGACGGGGTCGGGGAGGGGCTCACGCTGGCCTCCCCGAAGGCGGGTCCAGCCCCACTCACCCCCACCCGGGAGCTTCATCTCCGGAGAAACACTTTCTGGCGTATAATCAGTTTTCCCGGAGATGGAGAGCTCACCCCCATCCGATGGCAGGAGGATGGCTTGGTGACTGGAATTCCCAGAGGCATGAAGGGGAGCCCAGCCTGGGAAGAAAGGCCGGCTCTGGACGCCCACTGCTCTGACGCTCCCACATACCTGTCTCGACCACCCTCCAGGCTCGCTGTCACCGTCCCCATCAGCCGCCCACGCGACAGCGGGGACCTGCACCAGCCCGCCCGGCTGTACCACCCTCCGCGTGCCCCTTCTTCTCCAGCAGCCATCCCCCCAGCCCCAAGCCTCGGCCAACCTCTCCCAGAGCTGCGACTCCCCACTTTGTGAACACACCCGCTGCTTCTCCAGCTCCCTCAGATCCCCACAAAAGCAGAAGATTCTTCGTTCATCCGCAGTGGGCAGAGGCTTACAGGTGTGCCTGAGAAGGAAGTCTGGGATGCCCCGGGTTGAATTCCAACGGGGCTAACGGAGGAAAGGGAGGTAAAAACGTTAGACCCCGATGGAAAGTGCAGACCACGAACGTGGGGTGGCACGAGCTGTATTCAAGTCTCCTCCCCTCCATGTTCTCCCAGGTCATCAACCCTCGCTTCTCTCTGTTCCTGGCCTTTCTCCCCTCTGCAGCTGGACCTGTAGCTTGACCTCTTCAACGGCCCTCTCATCAACATCAACCACCTTGCTGCCCCCGCCCCTCTGCTGCCCCCGCTGGACCCCCGGGCCCGAGTGCACAGGCCGTCTGCATTCCCCGTTATCCAACCAGCTGGGCGCTGCTGGGGGAAAACCGCACGCTAACAGTGTGCTAGGGTGTGGGGTCTACAGTTCGTACATCTCTTCCACCCAGGCATCCCAAACTTCTTTCTCAGGCGCACCATGAAGCCTCTGTCCCTGACAGCACACGGCCTCTGCTTAACCAGAGAGGAGGAACCATCAGAATGAACCCCTCAACTCTCCGGACACCCAGCAGCATCACACTCAGCTACACTTGCAGCTCCTCCCCTCTGCGGCCAAGGACAGGGGGTCCTCCTGCTGGGCTTGGGTCTATCCCTCCCCTTCCCCACTCCCTTGACCCATCTCTCCCCAACCCCACTCCAGAACCTTCCAAATCCCCGGTTATACTCACTCTTGCCCCTCCCCATGGACATGTGCTCAGGTCTTCCCTTCCTTAAGAGTGGTCTCCCTCCCCAAGCCTCAAATGCCCTCTTCCTTTTTTATCCACATCCAAGCTGCTCCATGAGCTGTCTCCCCCAGGCTTCAATTCTGCATCCCCCAGTACAATCCTCAGCCCCTGCAGACTGGCTTCTGCCCACCAGGTTGCCCGTGACTTTGTGCGGGAGGCGGGGAGCATCCAGGGTCAGCAGAGCCTTGTCCTGCGTGTCACAGCCCCCAGAGCGGCACGAACCGTGTGTGGGAAGGAGGGCTGAGGCCTGGGGATGGTGCAGCGGGCCTCAGGGCATTTCTGGCCCTGGAACACGTGTGTGCGCATGTGCGCGTGCATATGTGGGAACCTGTGTGCGGTGGCTGGGTACACACACGCACATGTGCACGCGTGTGCATGTGTGTGGTTAGGTGGCCGTGGGCAGCTTCATGGCTACTACCTTGTTCTTCCTGAGACCTGCTGTGATCAGGCAGGAACCAAACCCAATTGGTTTACCTCCTATGTGACTGTGACCACATTTCCCATACCAAAAATTGAGACACTACGTCTGACGATAGGTCGGACATTTGAGTTGCGACCACCCTTGAGAAGACCTGGGAAAGCTGGCTGCACACAAAGCAGGGGGACAGAAACCACAGCCGAACACCCTGGCCGGATTCTGAGACAGCAAATTCTGCTGGGGAGATGCCCACATCTCAGCCACCCTCTCTTCCAGGGCCTCGTCCAAGGGCTCCCTAGGCTGACTGTAAGTACAGGAGCAGGAAACAGAAGTGGCCCCGAGGCATGCCATGCCCGCCACTGGCAGGAGACAGCCTGGAGCAGTCTCTCTGACCCTCTCCTGGACGGCTGCCAGAACAGCTGGCAAAGCAGAGGGCAGGGTAGACTCAGTTTGTCTCCCCAGCTGGGAGCAGCTCAGATGCCCCCACCGGCTGACAGGTCCATCAACTCTCCTATGGTCACACAGTGAAGTGGGCCCAGGCGTCTGCGAGTACCAGTGTATGCTGGAAGCACGTCCCATCTTTCCCTCTTATTTTCTACATGCAGGGGAAAGGATATGATTCCCAGAAGCCTAGGTTTGAACCCTGACTATGTACAACCTGACTCACTGGTGGGCTTACAAGACAGTTTCACAGAGTCTAGGGTTTCTGTTTCTTCCTGATGGGACCTCAGACAATGAGCTCTCTGTGTCCCTGCACTGTTATTTCATCACTGACACTGATCTTCCATGTCAAACAAACGTCACTCCTCGTCTCTCTTCCTCCCTCTGTTCTGAGACCCAGGAACCATCATTTCCTGAGGTCAACACGCTATGGAATGTTATCTCAAGGGGAATTCTGATCCAGATAAATCACAGGTCATTGTTTCCATGTAAGGGGAGGCTGTGTAAGGCGAGCGCAGACTAGGCTGGGGAGATGTGTGCCCTTATTTCCGAGGCTAGCTCTCTTTTCGGGAACAAAGCACTCCCTGCTATTAAAACTCATCCTAAGATGGGTGGACATCCAAGCTGGGGTTCTGTCTGCACCAAGGGAAAACTAATACACGCTTCTGTTGTTGAAACTCCTGTCTTGTTTTGATTAGAAACTGCGGGGTCATTCGAGGTCAAAGTGTGCTCCACCTTCTCTGTTCTTCTTGCCCAGGTGGAGCGGGGAGGACGGAAGGCAAAGTTCTCGGGGAGGAAAGCGTCTCAAGTGACAAGACTTTCTATGGACTTGGAGATGCCAGGAAGCCCAGGAATAGGAACGAGATGCATGTTCCCCTTGGATTTGAGGAAGGGGTGCTCTTTGCCCTTTTCTCCATGTTGCCAAAGTTCCTCCCATAACTTAAACAAAATTAAAGAAAAAAAGGAGCCATGGGGCTGGGCCCGCCTTGTCCTTCATGTATGTGGTACATCTACCACCACCGGCTCCCACGGGCCAGTATCCTTCTGTGAGGTGGTCTGTTCTCAGGACAGCCCCACAGAGCCTAGTAAGAGACGCTGTCATGTGGCCAGTGGGTGATACAGCTCTTAGGAACTTAAGGTCCAGTTTTATATCCTGCATCCAGAACGGGGCCACCCAGGTTTCGTATATTTCTCCTTATTTTCCATGGTAGAAAAAGAGGCTTTATCTTGATTGTTTTTCTAAACTTGAACTCTAGGTCTGTCTTTTAAAAAAGAATCCATTAAAACTGGCAGTCAGTATTTAATTTAAAAAGCCAACAGAGTTGATAACTTGTTACTTAACTTTTGATCATCCAGGCTGGGGTTGGCAGCTTCGCTAATAGTTACCTGTCCCTGGGCCAAATACTGGCACAGTATGAGGCAATGGCTTTTTTTCAATGACAAAAGACATTTAAACCCCTGTTGGTCCCAATGAGGTGATAAATGGCTCTTGGCTTCTTTAAATCTAGGGAACATAAAGTAAACTCACCTTGAAAATTTGCTGGGACCTTCTCCATCTTCGTCATCAAAGTCCATTCTGAAAAGTCAAGATCACGAGTGAGCGCATTCATTACCGGTAGGACATTTAACTGGACACATGAGCTGGTGGCACACGGGGGGTTTTATTTGGTCAGATTGCTCTCCAACAATCCCAACCCTTGGCAGTGCAAAAAACAGTATCTCTACACAGTCATTGTACAGGCTCGAGACAAGAAAGGGCAGAATGAAAGGTCTACAGTACCAGTGCCATTAATTATATGATTGGCGGCTTCTGCAAAAGTGCTGGAATATCAACTCGAACCCTTCTAGAACCCTATACAGGCTGCCAGTGGGTTGCTCAGGCTGTGCTGGAAAAGTCAACACCCCTTATCTCCCACCACCTTTGGGGATACCTGCTCCCCTCCACATCCTTTATTCCACAGGGAGACTTCCTTCTTTAACTTATTTTGTGGTATATTAACAGACTGAGAAAGCTCAAGAGGGTTTCAAAAACAGGAAGTTTTAAGGGCAAATGAAGGGATTATGAGGAAAAGAACACAGACTGCTGGTTGTGCCATGTGAGGACTTGGCTGGTCGGGATGAGTCAACATGGAAAGGGCATTTAAGGCCATTATCCTATAAACTCCAGGTCCAAGTAAATGGGTGTGCGGGAGAGACAGTCGCTTGGGGCCCAAGCTACGCAGAGTGCCTGTCTGCTTATTGAAGCTCACCCAATAAATACTCAAGATTCCCACTTTACTGGGCCTCTCCAAGTACACATAAAACAGAAAGGTTTGATAGATATTTCTTTAACTGATGTCCCAAACTCTCCTTCTCAAAAAACAAACAACAAAAAACAGTCCTCTCTAATGTCAATTAATTTTACTCCTGAAGATGTCAGAGCAGAGAAGGTACTTATTTAAGGTGTACCCAGAGTCTTCGGGAACAAAACAGAAATAGTACAGACGTCTTGGCCCTCCTGGACATTTGGGGGAAGTGGGGTTCCTTGGGGGAAGACGTCTCAGGGCCACTGCATCCCCCATCTTGTTCTCAGTGGAACTGAGGGACTAAGTGGGACATAGTTTCCGTGGACCCCAAGCAGAAGGGAGGCCAGCCTGCCTGGCGGCCAACAGCTTGCCACCAGAATGGCGGGTGTGCTCTAGGACCACAGCTACATATGCCAGGGCTGCTGGCCTCACAGGGAACGTGATCCTCCCCTCAGCTCTCAGGGTGGGGGCCCCAGTGGGTAATGGGTGATGGGGGGAGGGCACAGGGCACCCAGGCCACCAGGAAATGGCCAGTTGCATAGGAAGAGCCACCACTGGACAAGCACATGGGAGAGGCCCCTAATGAGATAAATCGTACTCTCTAGGCTTTGGGGTTACTTGGGGGACCTAAGGACCGTGATGACATAGGGCAAAGGAACATTGTCTTCTTTGAAATGGTATCACATGTTTATTTTTGTATTGTTTTATGGGCAGTGTGGCCAGCGTTCTAATCTGAGTTGAACTGATGGGATCGCCTGCCAGTTTGGAATCCCTGATTTCCAGGCACCAGGGCTTGCACTGGCTGCTTGGAATAAAAGAACAAAAGGAGTTACATAACTGGGAGAGATGACAGCAATGTTAACAAAAATACTTCTGCACAAAGAGGAGGGAAGGCGGGGAAGAAAAGTGATAAGAAAGGGAAAGTAGAGTTAAAACACCACTGGGAGAGACAGACAGGCACCCCCTACAATGCAGACTGGGCAGCCGGGCACCGGACAGCAGCTGCAGAGTTGCCTATGTTGTGGGAAAGTGGGGGCTGAACGCACGACTTTCTAAATGAAGTAGAGTCATCAATATACCGCTTAGCTACTAAGCCATCACCTCACCTTTCCTGAAAAATTACGTCTGGGAGATAGCACCAAAACTCCTGCTCCCAGAGCCTCTGGGCCTTTGCAGAGCTACAGAACCACACTGCCACCCAGTGTTCATCACGGGTAAGAGCGACTTTGCTGCAGACACGAAGGTTACTTAACACCCCTGGGCTGTCAAAAACAGACTAGTGTTGAGAAAAAGAACTCGCACTTTCAAAATTCTAATGGATTTATGCAAGCATTTAGCAAAACCTCAAGTGGGTGTGAGATGTACAGTTATCTTTAAAATGCCTTCCAGGTCAAGTTGACATGAGTGTGATAATCTGGCTCCTGCAAGATACAATTTATTAGTCAGCCTTCCCTCCTCAGGCTGCATGATCTTTGGGGTACTTAGGGTGACCAACTGTCCTGATTTTCCCAGAATGTGGGGATCTGTGGAGGCACTGGGCTTCAGTGCTAAAACTGGGAAAGTCCTGGGCCAACCAGGACGGTTGGTCACCAGAGTTTTCGTTACGGACAGCTTGGCTCTTTACCTGATCCTCATGCAGCAGACGGATGGGGAAGCAAGCCATGCGGTAAACGGTCCCAGTCTGGATCAGGTCAGCCCAGTCGAGCAGAGAGTGTAAGAGAGGGACGGCCAGGCTCTGGAGCCAGAGTTTTCTGAAGTCTGCTGAAAACTTAGGAAGCGGGATTTGGCTATGAAAACTTAGGGACCACAAAACTGTGCCTTCCCACCTGTGTAAGCGTGTGATCACACGTGTGCTGCAGTCACATCTAGGAATTTTGAAATGCATAATGTGGGCGTGAACTCAGGAGAGAAATCAGGACACAAACAACCGTTCAGATCCTCAGGGTAACTCACTTGACCCCAAAGCGGTCTCACTGCTCATCAGCCACACAGGAAAAAATTCAGCTTCTGAGGAGAGAAGGAGCTTTCGCAGGAGTACTTGCCAAGACGCTGCCTTTGGGCCTTCTGTCACCAATTCAAATGCTCCACTTGAAATATGACTACAATAGCTACGTTTATTTCTTCTGCTATAAAAACTCTGAGTAAATCATCCTTCATGTCTTTTATGTGTCTCTATTATACTTAAGCAACTGGATAATAAGGGAGAGAGATCAAAATATGACTTTGAAGTCCTATTGTATTCACTTTAAAGAATTCGGTACAATAAGTGGATGATATAAGAGCCCTCAAAAGGTGGGCTGAGAATGCATTTTACCTCACTTTCCTGCTGCTGAGCATGAATTCTAAGCTCGATAAAAAGCCGTGAAAAGCATTTCTGAGCTTGCAGCTAGTTAAGAGTGAATGATGGGGATCTGCCTAACAGCGATTGCATAATAATAATAATAATAATGCATCATCAAATATGAGTCAGCAAATAATTCACTTATGCTCTTATGAGAGAAGATGAGACGCCGTGCCAATAAGGCTGGTTCTAGAGTGCAGCAAAGGAGCGACCCCAGGCCAGCGTGAAGCTGCGGCTGAAAAAAAGAGAAGTGACACGGGTGCCAGCCAACACCCTTCCTTCAGGGCCTGGGCCAGCTGACTGGGGCTACAGCAACACTACTGCAGAAATTCGAACCCAGCAAAACATCTGCTTATGTAATATGTCTTTTACTCAACCACATTCCAGCAGCCGTGGGGTTAGACTGCAGGGAGACGCTGGCCTACTGACTGCACACAATTTGGAAATCGTTTCCCTCCAATGACGATATTTTAGAAGCCCAACATTTGACTCCAAGGCAGCGGGAAGGGGCTGGTACACCCTCACCCCTCCACCCTCACCCTCCCTCCCCAACCAGGGGTGACTTGACTCTGGGGGTGGGCAGAGCCTAATGACAGCCACTTCCCCTGTCACTTGAAAAGCACCAAGTGTGCCCTGTGGATGCCCCCCATGCCGTCCCACCCCCTCACTGGGATCAGGGAGTTCTCTACAAAAATGCAATCCAGGTGACTTGCTTCTGGTCACTTCTGCCACACATGTGGAATCACTTTTCAAAGAATCGGAAACGTCTGAACCTCCACCTTTGTCCCAACTGCTAGTAGAGCACGCTGCTTGCTACGATGCTTACTGGGGAAGCCGATGCTTACTGGGGAAGCGATGCTTACTGGGGAAGCCGATGCTTACTGGGGAAGCCGTCAGGGTAGTGTGAAGAGCATTCATCAGAGGATCCACGCGCTGGGCCAGGAACGTGGCCGGGGGATCCAAACCCCACGAGGGGTCAGTTCTACTTGGCTCTGAAACACCAGGGCTGGGTGGTCATCCTGGGAATCTGGGACACGTCCCTCCACCGGAATCACCAGGTCAGAGCGGGAAGACCTTTAGGCAGGGAATAGGGGGCGGGAGGCAGGTCCTTACCTCTCCCAACCCCCCACTCCTCTGCTCTCTCCTTCTCCCCCTCCCTGTGTCTCCAGCTGCGCCCCACAGTCTCGGAGAGAAGGAGGAGGAAGAGCACCGTGGCAGTGACAGGGGAGCGTGAGTAAATGCGCCACGGTACGGGGTGGGCGCCGCAGCGGGGTGACCTGCTTTTTGATGAATGTGACTTCCATCAGGACTGAGCGCGCAGGCTGTGGTCAGCGGAGCGTCATCGCTGCTGTGGCTGTTCTACAACCGCGGTGGCCTCCATCACAGAGTTGCAGCAAAACACGTAAAAATACCAGATGTGAGAGTTACTATGGAAACTGCCCTGTAAAAATGGAGGTTTCCTTGCTGAAACGCAGAGGATACATCCCTCAGTCACAGGGGCTTAGTAGAAGAAAGCGCGGTTTGCCTGCTCTTCCTTCTGACGGGGAAAAGGAGGCAGGCGCACGGGCTCCAAAAATGAGGAGAATAAAGGACGACCCCCCGGAGGAGGTCGGCTCCTTGATCTGCCTTTCTGAGGCGCGGGCCCTCATCCTGCTGGTTGGGTAGCGTGCCGGCAGTTGCTGTTCATCCCCTTGAATCTCTGGTTTCTTTGCTTGGTGTGGTGCTTCCTTGCTTCTAAGTGGGAGTGACCTCTGGGCTCTGTCTCAGTCCACCCCAGGTCCTCCTCCAGCTCCAGTGTCACGCCGTGTATGTGTGACCTGGTAGGGAAAGGGGCAGCCTGGAGGACCTCTTCAGAAAGGAGACCGAGGCCACTGTACGGTCATCAGCTCAGGCAGCAAGCAGAAGTCAGGGTCTGGACGCCAGGAACTCGGAGGTCAAGGAGGGCAGTAGCCTCAGCTCGCCACAGCCCAGCCCTGAGCAAAGCGTAGGCCCAGCGCACACCCCGCGGGAGGGGTGGCAGAGGCTCAGCGACAACTCCCCTGCACGGAGAGGGCTCCTTGTCCTGCAAATACTGGGCCCCAGCATCTCTGCCTGACCTTGGCCCTGGCCCAGCCCACCTTCCTGCATCAAAGAGTCCTGTGCTACGGCGGTAGAGAACAAACATATGGACACCAAGGGGGGGGAAAGTGGGGGGGGGGGGTGGTTGTGGGATGAACTGGGAGATTGGGATTGACATGTATACACTAATGTGTATAAAATGGATAATTAATAAGAACCGGCTGTATAAAAAAATAAATAAAATAAAATTTAAAATTTTTTTTTAAAAAATGTTAAATATACAGAAAAAAAAAAAAAAAAAGACTCCTGTGCTTCCTCCTCTTAAAAAGGATCGGCCCGCAATGAGGCTCTGTCCCCAGGGAATGGAAGTTAGCAAACACAGACATTTAAAATAATTTTTAAAAGGCCTGGCTGGCATCTTAAAAAAAAATTCAGTAAGTTTATATGTTGACATCAAGTGCATTCTTTCAACAACCCACACTCCACTGAGCTTAGCACCTAGTTAGCAAGAATAGCTGGTTAAAATAGGATGTCTGGGTTTGTAGTAAGCCCTAGGGCAGGCTGCTTCCTACTATAAAGCTGATCTCAGGAGTTCTGCCCCAGGCACCACACTGCTCATGGGAGCTCTGCTGGTCCCGCTGGAAGGAACGCTGACTGCATCAGCACCCTGGAGGGGAGAGAGCTGAATGGAGGGGAGAAAGCTGGGGAACCAGACTCCATTACCCTCTCAGTAATCACCAAAATCTTAGCCCTTCTTTTAAAGACTACTACCCACACAGCAGTCTTTTCACCATCTCAAATTATAACGCCGAAGGGGCTTTTTCATCCTACTCCATTCCATTCCAGATCCTCATAACATACCTGGCTCCCCCTCCCCCAGCCCCCTTTAAGAATCACACTGGTTTAAAAGCGACTCTTAGGTTTAAAATGATGGACCATTTTACAAATGAGCCTGGATCCTTGTCTTCCTGGGGAGACCTGGTTTATTGGAAATTGCATTAAGAGGACAAAGTGATTCTACTTCATGAAAGTATTTGTCTATCAAATATTTCATTCTATGTCAATGTCTATTCTATTTCATGAAAGTATTTGTCTATCAAATATCTGTCTATCAAATATTTCATTGAAAATAGAATTGATTCAATGAAGGAAAGAGGTGGTTGATATACAGAGTCTGAAAATGTCGGTTATGTTTTTCCTGCAGGGATCTGTGTTGGTTGATCGGTTTCGCAGATCTCTGCACAGCTACAGACACCATACATCATGAGTAGATGTCGTTTGGGGTCCCATCAGTTTAAGAATGATGGTCTTTCTGGTCCCACCAGAACTTACCAACTTTACTGGCAGAGCAGGTTACAATGTAAGCTGCCCAGCCTTTAGGTGCTGGGCTAGAGCCAGTTTTTTGGAAAGGAATTCCTGCACACCACCTAGCGAAGACGGGTAGACGGAACAAAGAGGGATCTTTGCTGCCCACAGGGGCTGAAGCTCGACCTGCAGGGCTGCCCTCCAGCTGGTGGGCTCAGGCAGAAGGATGGGTAAGCCCCCTCCCTCAGAGAGATGGCCTGAGCAAAGCCCAGCAGGATCACAGAGCCATTCTCACCACAAGGACAAGCAAACAGAAGTCCCCAGCTGGGTGCTGAGGCCCAAAAACACTTAGAGGCAAATCACATGCATAGTTGGGAATCTTGCAAAATCTAAACAGGATGCAAACTGCTGAGCTTTTATTCTCCAGGAGGGGGAGAGACAATATTTTCCTAACAGGTCAAGAGTGTTGCTCAACATGTATTAAGCCCAATTCCTGGAACCACCGAGGTTGCTTACCCAGAACGCCGCTTTCCTCCGCGGGCGGGCATGGCCCCGGCCATCCTCACCTGTCCAGTGGCCGCCATGGGGGCAACGGGCAATGTCACCGATCCAGGGATGTCCGAAGCCATTTCTGCAATTCAGCAAAGATGAGAGGTTTTGTTAATGCCAGAAAAGTCCAGGAATAAGCAAGAAGATTGTCCGACAGACCAAAAGGGAGACCTGGGAGGAGAATCCAGGGACCTGGGTCCTGGGCCCATCATTAGTCACGTGATGCAGCTGAGCCCTTCCCCTGTCTGGAAAGCGATATCCCTGGGCAGTATGCCCATACTTAGTTTAGGTGGTAAAAAAAGAGTTCGTGCAGCTAACTTAGCTTTCATAAAGAGCTCCTGTCACCTGGAGGCGGGTAAGACGTTCAGGAATCCAGGCATGTGGCCAAAGCTTAAGGGGAAGGACCCCACTGCTGGTCCCAACTACTGGTAGCCCACATGGGGCCAACCCAGAGATCGCCTGCAGCACCACCACTGATGCTCGGTCCTCACCCTGGGCATCTGTGTTCAAGTGGAAAGTCTGTTCGCCTCTCTAAATTTGGACTCAGAATCCCTGAATATAGAGCCCTGCCTGGCCCTCCATTCACGCTGAGGACAGTGAGGTCCAGGGGCCTTAAAAGCATCCCTTCAGGCTGCACGGTAAGCCAGTGACAACGGCTCTCCACAGCCAGGACTTTCTAGGAAGAAATGTTAATTTAAAGAATAAGTAGGTCTTTGTTTTTCTCTTTCTGACTTACTTCACTCTGTATGACAGACTCCAGGTGTGGTACAAATGAACCTATTTGCAGGGCAGGAATAGAGACACAAGACATAGAGAACAGACATGTGGACACGGTGCAGGGAAGGGGAGGGTGGGATGAATTGGGAGATTAGGTCTGACAGAAATACACTACCATGTGTAAAATAGATAGCTAGTGGGAACCTGCTGAAGAGCACAGGGAGCTCAGCTCGGTGCTCTGTGATGGCCTAGATGGGTGGGATCGGGGGGGTGGGAGGGAGGTCCAAGAGGGAGGGGATAGATGTACACGTATAGCTGATTCACTTCATTGTACAGCAGAAACCAACACACCATTGTAAAGCAATTATACTCCAATTGAAAAAAAAAGAACAGGTATGTCTGGCATTAGACGAGAGTACCCTTCCAGTACATCTTTATCATAATGTATTATTGCTTATAAGCTAGAAACTTTCAGAAGCTTGTTAAGGCCAAGGTACACATCCCTAATGTCAAAGAAACCACAGTTTCTTTGGTTTCCAAAAATTTCTCCTTCCCATTTTGTGGAGAGTTCTTGAACTCAGATGCCCTTTCCTCAGACCATTAAATGGCAAAAGCAATACTCCAGGGGCTCTCTGATCCTGTTTATTGTTCTTGGGAATGACTTCCACAGGGCTCGATTTTCTCAGCCCAACTCTTATCCAGGGCAGAAGAGAAGCAACAGTCTACGAAAATGTATTTCAGAAAGACAGTCTGGGATAAAGACAGGGATCTGGGCCCTTGTTAGTGAGGGAACGTTGCTCAAAAGTGTTAAGTTACTGCTCTCTGCCCCCTTCCCAGAAACCACCGAGGCATCTGACAGCTGATCCACAGTTATGCCCAAAGACATTGTGTTTAATAAACATACTCTAAGGTCAACTTGAACTACTCCACTCAAAAGTTCTGTAGAATTTTACAGTACTAATAAACAAAATCTTAATTTAGCTACTCCACTATGTTCACAAAAATTTGAGGGCTATTAGTTTTTTTTTTTTTTTTTTTTTTAACTAAGGTACACATCAGAAAGTACTCAAGGAGAAAAAAAAAAAATCCCTTTCTTAAAGCAATCCTCTCCTCTATAAACAATTCCTGTACTGGATTTGTGACAGCTAAGCAGTATGAACAGCAATGACCTCATAACCTTATATCTGCCTGCTTCTGATAAGAAATCTGTACTTTTTTCTGCAATGGAGGCTAAAGCACGTTAAGTCCATTAAGCCCCAAAATTAAAAGGCTGAATCACTGCCAGTGCAAACATGGGCGAAAACGAAAGTCACCACTTCCCAAAGTAAGTCCCACAGAACATCAGGCCCTTAAGATTCTCCAGGAAAAAGGGTTGCGTGGTCAAACAGGTTAGGGAAAAGCCACACACTTATCCCCCTTCTCGAAGATTCCAATGCCCACCAAAAAACACACTGAGAAGTCCTGATATAAGGACGTTGGTTTACCTGTGGCTAAGCCAGCGCATCATAAAGGTCTCTAATGGTGGAAACTCTTAAAATGTGTTCTCCGAACAACTCATGTTCCACGGGACACTAGTTTAAGTATTTTAAAGTCAACCACCTCATTCCTGCCTTTGAGTTAAGGAAACGTCAGGCTGGAGGAGATCTCCGCCATTGTTTGCACACTTGGAAAGGCCCACCCTTTCCCTGTGTAGTTACCCTCCAGCTCGGAGGTGGGGAGTGGGGAGGAAGGAGTGGAAAACGGAAGGCAATGTGCAGTTAGGAAAGAAGATGATATCTGTCCCATTTTATTTGGGGAAAACAAAGGTGCAGACGGTGAAGTTCCACAAAAACCCTGGCTATGGGGCAAGGGTTGAGGAATATGGGAAGTCCAATCCTTTCCTCAGAGAGATGAGGGAAGCAAGGAAAAAGAGATTAAGTGACTTCCACAGGTGCCCACGGTGGACCAGGGGCCGGGCCAGGGGCAGGCCCAGTCTTGCTGTCACATCATGTTTCCCATGATTAAGTTTCACTGGCCCAGAAAAAGGGCCAGCTCTGCGAGGACAGGCCCACACCAGCCTGCCTCCATCAGACCCCACTAGGTATATCCTTGTGCCCTCCAGGCTTGGTGAGAGATACCAAGTGCAAGTGGACAGGCAGACACAAGCAGTTTCTACCACAGAGAAAGTGTATGCTTCATGAAGGCCATGTGGTGGATATGCTGAGTTGGCTACAATCTTTACACGTGATATGCATGTGTCATAGAGCCCGTGCACCATGGGATAAGGGGAGGGGGGGAGCAAGGGAGCCTTATATGCAAATACATCGACATAATTTGAAAATGAGAGGTACATACGCATCTCCAGCAAAGGGGGCTACACACACAATACAGAAAGATGGCAGCTCACCATCCACAATGTCCAAAACTCCCCCCTGCCCCATCCCGCATTCAAAAGCATTTCTAAGAAGACCTGACTCATTCTAGGTTTACATTTTCTCCTGTAAACTGCATCTGTATATCATGTACCTTTTTCTCTACTGAGACTCAGAGGTTTTTTCTCATCTATTTGTATGATCTTTTTTTAATGACAAAGATATTAGAGCTTTGCCACATTTTCTGAAAATCCTTTACAATATTTTTCCAATCTGTTGCTTGTTTTTTTAGGTTGAGAGATTTTTTTAATACTAGAGAAAGCTTTAAGAGGTAGAGTTTTAAGATGTATTGGTCAGCTTGGGTTGCCGTAACAAAATACCACAGACGGGGGGACTAAACAAAAGACATGTATTTTCTCACAGTTCAGGGACTGGGAAGTCCAAGAACAAGGTGCCAGCCAATTTGGGTGCCAGTGAGAATCCTCTTCCTGGTTTACAGACCCCCTGCCCTCTGCGTCGTCACATTTTCTCTTCTTCTAAGGCCACCAATCCTAGGGCCCTACTCTTATGACCTCATTTAAACTTAATTACCTCCCATAAGCTCTAGCTTCAAATACAGTCAATGGGGGGTGGGGGGGGTGGTACGGTGAGAGCTTCAACATATGAATTTTGAGAACATGATACAATTCAGTCCACAGCAGAAGAAAAGATCAATTGTCCTAACCTCATTTATTCGAGTCCTTCCTTTTCCCCATAAGTTTTTTTGATGCTCCCTCTGTCTTACATTTTATTTGTACATAGAAAATGTGTCTGTTTCTAGAATATCTATTTTCTTTTTTGGTCAATTCCCCAGTTATCTATACTTGCTCTGGTATTGCACCATTATAACACACTTAGTGATGCAAGTTTCTCTCACTGCTCTTACCTTTCAGAATTATCTTTGTTCTTCTGGCTTATTCTTCCATTTAAATTTTAGAATAATTTGATTAAGATATAAAGTTTAACCTCCTTTGGAAATTAATTAGATTATCTTGAACCTACAAATAAATTTTCGAGAAAAGTGACATTTTTGCAATATTTAGAATTTTCAACAAAAAATTGACATAAGCCTATAATTTACTCAAGACTTCATTTTTAGCTCAATAAAGTCTTGCATTTTCATCATATAGATCCCCCCACTTTCTCATTCAGTTTATTTCTAGGTACTTTGTGATGTTATTATGATGTGATGTTGTGTTGTATATTATGATCATTGCTACTAGTGTGAATGAGATCTCCTTTCCCAGATTACTTTGATTGGTTACTAGCTATGAAGACAATTGTGCTACAATAACTCTGTCACGCTTGATGTCAACTGATTCGACCAGCAGCTAAGATAGGTGTTGCCCTCCCCTCCCTTGCTGTTCTATGTATGTTTTATACTTTCAAAATTTGCATGCCTGGCTAAAGAGTTTCTAGGGCCATTGCCACATGTCCTGCCATTTCACCAAATTTTTTAAATTGTTGTAATAATTCATCATTAATTCTTCTGAATTTTCTAATTTTACAAATCCTATGGGGTACAAATAATGATACTGTTTTCTCACTTTAAATAGTTAAAGGTTTAATTTCTTTTCATGTCTTATGTCACTGGCCAGAACTTCCAGAATATTCAATAATAATGACCAATAACTGGGTAACAGAAAGGCCACAGAGCTTTGCAGTGAAACATACCTGGTTTCAAATCACAACTCAAATAGTTCCTAGCAATAATCTACTTTAAAGGATCATTTTAAAAATTAAGGATAATGTATATGAAGAGCCTAACACAGTGCCTGGGAGGGAAAAAAAAAACTCTCAAGCAGCAATGATTAAAATTATCATGATTATGGTGATGGTAAGCAAACTTGCTTGGTCCTTGAATTTAATTGTAATGACCTGCTGGTTTAAGACAAATATGCTTTATGACATCAAGGAAATCTGCTCCTATCCCATGTTCTTAGTTTTTTCAAGGAACGGATGTCTCATTTTATCAAATGCCATTGTGGTAACTAAAATAGTGTTTTAGATATGAAACAAACCAAGTGAAAGATGCAATCGATGAGACTAAAATTCACTTTAAAGGTTAAACTTTTCTCTAATGTCTTTTAGGAGCCACTCTTAATACATTCAAATAAAAATATAAAAAACATGTCTCTCTCATCTGTAATCTATGTTCATATCTACCAATGTAATCAGCTGTCAGCCTTCTTTGGAAAAGTGACTACTGCTCCCAAGATCTGGCAACTTTTTCATAAGACCCGAATGTAAGTTACCAAAGCTCCTAGGACACCCATCCAGGAAAGGTGGCCAGAAGAAGGTCACTCACCAGGTCAGAGGTGAGGGTCTCCAAGGCAGAGCCCGTTATTTATTTATTTATTTTTGGCTGCATTGGGTCTTCATTGTTGCGCTCAGGCTTTCTCTAGTTGCGGGAAGTGGGGGCTACTCTTCATTGCAGTGCGAGGGCTTCTCATTTGCATTGGCTTCTTGTTGCAGAGCACAGGCTCTAGGCTCACAGGCTTCAGTAGTTGTGGCCCGCGGGCTCAGCAGTTGTGGCTCAAGGGCTCTAGAGTGCAGGCTTAGTTGCTCTGCAGCACGTGGGATCTTCCGGACTAGGGCTCAAACCCGTGTCCCCTGCATTGGGAGGTGGATTCTTAACCACTGTGCCACCAGGGAAGTCCCAGAGCCTGGTATTATATATTTAGATGGAAAGTAGCCCCATAAGCCCATTGTTGATTTTCTCCAGGGCTATTGAATTTCACTCCAAAAGGAAGAAAAGTGGAACCTTGACCATAGCACTGAGCAGAGAGGAAATCGAGTTGGAAAACTACTGGGTGACAATGTGGCCATGGTCATACCTTGCCCCTGGGGGTGTACATGAACACAGCCTTTGTGAAGGATGAGTTGGCAGTATGTGTCAAGAGACATTAAGTTACCCATGGCTCACAAGAGGATGCCACAGCTGTGTGTGTGTGTGTGTGTGTGTGTACTTAATATATGCACAGAAAGAGACCGGAAGGCAGATACAAGTACACCAATGTGTTAAACTTGGCTATTTTTGTTGTGGGAATTATAGGTGGGTTTTATTTTCTCCTAAAAGCTCTTTTTGTTTTTGAATATACAAGGTTTTTGTCTTCAACAACACATGTGTTAATTTAACATTAATCTCATGATGTGTTAATTTAATGACCACAAATAGAGAAATAAGTATTTTTAAAGGGTTTCATTGTAAGCCACAGTCGAAAGCATATATAGCTGGAGAGCTAGAAGCAGTGAACGAATGAGACAGAGATAAAGGAAGGGGATACCTTTTTAATAACAAGAGTGTCCAACAATGGAATGGATTGGCTTAATAATAATGATAAACATCCTATACAAAAATATGTAAAATATTTTTGTATAAAGGTAATAAGATTTATGTTGAGTGCTCACTATGTCCCTAGCTCTTCACGTGTGCTTCACATCCAGCCTACAAGAGAGGTATAAGGTCAACTCATTCTACAGATGAGGGAACTTGGGCAGAGAGAGGTCAGGGCCATGCCGCGGTCACATGACTGCGAAGCAGCAGAGCGGGCTCTCGCCACTCAGCCACCCCCTGCAGGGCCCTCGCCCCTCAAGGTGCTCAGGCAGAGGCTGGGTGGCCAGCAGACCCCTTCCCCGGGTCGGGTGGGGGCAACCAGAGACGCTGTAACATCAAGACTCTAAATCACAGGCCCAGGTGGAAGCTGCGTGACATGCAGGAAATGTCCATGCTTTGGGGTCACGGGCAAGCTATCCATCATCCCTAAGCTCCAGTTTCCTCATCTATAAAAAAAGGAATATCCCTACATCATGCACAGTTACCGTGGGGATTAAGGAAGATCACTCATTTAAGACGCCTGGCAGTCTACAAGCCACAGAATGCCAAAGACTGTGGGCAACCACCAAAAGCAATGAGATTGGCATGGAAAAGAGTCTTCCTCAGAGCTTTCAGAAAGAACCAAGCCTGCTGACACTTCGATTTCAAACTTCTAGCCTCCAGACTATGAGACAACAAATTTCTGTCGTTTAAAAAAAAATAAAGAAGATTGGTAAATAAAAAATAAAAATAATAGATGCCTGGCAGTTATTTCCCCTTTACCCTTTGACTTTCCCCCAAGAAAAGAATGTTTTTTAAAGCAGACATTGTGTGTGTGTGTGGGGGGGGGTGTCTGTATTTTTACATAATCCTTGAGCAAAACTTAGCTTCTCTGTGCCTCAGTCTTCTATCTATAAAATGGGCCTAATAAGAAATAGTAAATCCCTCATGAGGTTGCTATGAGGATTAAAAAAGCTAATACCCATAAAGCACTTAGAATGATGTCTGGCACATAGTAAGCACTTCTAAGCGTTTGCTAAGTAAAACACAGACACTAACAAAACTTACGATCATTTTCTTACTGTAAGGAATTAGGTCACTTCTGTGATTTGATTTCTATGGCTCTGTCTCACAGGAGTGCAGGAAGGGTGACAGTGGGCCACAGAAGAGGGGTGTGGCCACCGGACTGACTCCTCTGCAGCCCCACGTGCAAAATGCCCCCCAGGGTGATGCTATTACAAGGGAGACACAGGGGGCTGCCGCACGCCCGGGCAGCCTGAGCCACTGTCCTCGTCCTGTGCCGACCTCACACTGCCTCCCTACTGAGAGCTCTGCCTTTAAATGGCTGGCCCAGCCATAGCCCAGGGAGAGGTCAGCAGACAGGCCCCAAGTGTGCCTCCACCCCCTCTCCCAGGTCCCTGCAGGGCTCCACAGATGCACATGCACACCCCCCACTCTGGACTGATGTGGACAAGGCTCCCTCCTCACTACACCGTGCTCTCACCCAGGAGAGCCTCACCTGAGCAGGTGCACGTGCCCCCGTCACAGCCCTGGGACCCCACGGTCCCACACAGCCCCACACTGCCTTCAGAGGGTTCACGCAAGCCAGCAAAGGAGCCCAGAAATCCCGGATGAACCAGCCGCGCCCTCTTGACTCTGGTTCCCTGTGGGCAACCCAGGCGGGTACTGGCAAAGGAATTCCACTGAGAGAAGCGTGGCGGCCATGGTCCGCACCTCGACTTGCCCCGCAGTTGAGGGCTGACCACACGTAACAAGGACAGGCTCTAGCGCCACAGAAACATGGACACATCCTACGGACCAGAACACCACGTCAACATGCAAGTCAATCCTAAAAGCAGAGGAGGAATTGTCAACTGTACACGTAAGAGCTGCCACGTGTGGGGACTTCCCTGGTGGTCCAGTGGGTAAGACTGCACGCTCCCAATGCAGGGGGCCTGGGTTCGCTCCCTGATTGGGGAATTAGATCCCACATGTAGGCGGCAACTAAGATCCCTCATGCCACAACTAAGGAGCCCACATGCCGCAAGTGAGACCCAGCACAGCCAAATAAATGAATAAATAACACATCAATTTAAAAAAAAGAAAAAAAAGACTTTGCCACATGTGGCAAAGTCACTGCTCCCCTTCGGGTCTCCCCTCAGGGTCTCCTCACCTCCCATTCTCCCTTCAATCCCCCGCAGTCAGACCTCTATCCCTGTCACCCGGCTAGGGAGCTGGCGTCATCACAGGGGTCTCATCTCTGCCCCCGCCCTCTTCTGTGGGGTGCAGCTGCCCACTCCCCATCACCAGCACTCTCTCCTGGGTCGCCAGGGGCCGCATCCCCTCCCTCCCACCTCTCAGGCCCTCCTTCTCCTCTCCTTGGCCAGCTCCCCCTCCTCCACCAGGCCTCCAGGCACTTACACCACTCCCTCTTCTCTGTTCTCCCTCCAGGTGAACCCATCCAAGCACCGCATCAATACCATTTCTGTGCTGATGATTCACAAATCCAGTTCTCAAGTCCTGCTGTCACGTCCTAAAGGTCTCTCCATCCTCTGGGTTCTCTGCTGGCCTATCGCAGGGCCTCCTCCCTTGGTCCCTCTGCATCTAATCTCCCACTGTTCGCACAGGAGTCTGAGCTGACCAGTCCACCTCTTACTTCTCTCCTCTAGCGGCTTCTCTTTGCTCTCAGCACAAATGTGGAGTTCCCTGCAACGGTCAGCCAGTTCCTGTGTGGTCAGGCTGCTGTCCACCTCTCCTGCCCACCTCTTCGGCTCTGGCCACACAGTCCTATCAATCTTACGAACACACTGTGTTCCCTCCCACCTCAGGGCCTTTGCACATGCTGTGTCCTGTGGCCAGAAAGCTCTCTTCCATCTCTTCACCAAGTTAACTCCTAATGGTCATTGAGATTGAGCTCAAACATCACTTTTCCAAGGAAGCCTGTCCTTGGCCAATCCCTTCCCCTCCCACTAGGTCTGGTCCCTGGTGATTCATTCTTACTGTACCTGTACTTCTCCTGTGAATGAATGAAGGTCACAGAGGTCCAGATGACAGAAAACAGGGCCTGAATGATGGAGCCACCCAGAGGGCATTCAGGAGGAAGAAAATGATGTTACTGCCTCAAAATACATGATGTGTCACCGTCAGAGCCCAGAAAGGAAGACTCTAAAAAGCCTTGGTCACCTGATCCTCCTACACTGAGACTGCATGGGGCAAAAAATTTCTGGAGGAGGAAGAAAAATATGGTTGGTTCGGTTGCATATTTACATCTACCACACCATACACTTGATATATGGGGACTCTGCAGCAAAGGAGAGGTGTGATCGCTTACACCTTCCTCTGTCCATTTATTCAGAGGGTCACGCGCTAAATAGGCATCTGGTTCTAGTCTGGCTTCATTGCTATGCGACTCAGTTTCCCCATCTATTCTCCAACTAAGAAATGGGGTTTATCAGGACATCCCTTCCTTCTGCAGAAGCTGCTGTAAGAAAATGGGGCCTGTTTCAATTACACACAGCATTTGCAAAGCTCTGATTTTGAGCCAGGAGCTGTGCTACAAGCTGGTCGGTCAGAGATGAAAAGACCCCATCCTGCCGCTGACAGGTTCAGTCTTGAGTGTGATGGAGACCCAGAGCCACGTAGTTTCATACCGAGAGCTGTGTGCTGTGCAAGAGACTGGACACTGGGTGGTGGGAAGGACCAGGAAGATCCAAGAAGGCTTCCTGGAGGAGGCCACACCTGTGCTATCCTGGCAATGGACAGCAAACGCTTCAGGGAGGAATGAAGCACGATATAAAAGATACCCTTTTCCTAAATGTAGTCCTTTGATTGCTCCAGAGTTTATGAAGAGACTCATTCATGCCCCTGCTTTGAGGGGCATGCCCTCTTGTTCATGTCCAGTCACTGGAGCTTTCTGGCCTTCTACCCCAACTGCAACTCCCAACAGGATCTAGAATTATGCCCCCACCTCAAATGCAACCGTCTTGTATAGCTCCTTGCTCAGGATCCCTGGTCATAACCAACGACAAGTGCACAAATAGACAGAAATCTCTCCACCTACAGCAGTCCCACCCCAAATGCCAGTATTGCCCCCAACCCAGGAAATGCTGTTTCCGTTACACACAGGGATGGAATGACTGCCTGCCCTTACACAAAGCTGCAGGTTTTCAGCTCACTTCAACTGCAGTACAAGCTGAGGCTTTTGAAAGCTTCACCAGCATACAGAAAACAGATCTAGCTTACAATGCAGCATCTAGCTAAGGACTATTTCATATTTCGAATGCAGACACAGCGTACAGAATTCCTCAAATACAGTACAGGGAACAAAAACCTGGGGAAAAATGTGAAACTTGAGAGCATTACAGATGAAAAGAACATGGGGAAATGAAAAAACATTTTGTTCCCTCCCCCACTATTTCATGTGACTCTAAATAAGAACAATATCCCTTGATCTTCACATTGCAGAGAAATGTTACTGACATGCAAACTCTCACAATACAATGACATAATATTTTAGTAACCATTCAGATAAACAAAAACCAAAAGGGTCTCTCCATAGTAGGGAGGGAGTGAGGGACAGCTAACCAAACGCTCTCTTCACTACTCATTTCTCTTAGAACAATTCTTTTCGCAGAAAGCACATCAAATATCACAGCCATACCTTTTCAGAGGGATTAAACAAAGATCTGTCTTCCTTGTGACCAGCACCTTCTTGGGAGAATCTGTTTTCCGTGTAGAAGAAATGTCAGAAACCTCTGGGAGGAAATGAGCTGCATTTGTATTCCACTCAGAAAATGTCATCACGGATCTGTTTACCTTAACTGTGGACCATGATTCAGCCGTGACAACTGTCTTGCATACTGATCAATTTATCTGCAGCAAAATTTCTAATGTTAACTGCTTAGGTTCTGAAAAATTGGTGACTTGGATTTCTTGTGCAACCGCAATGTATGTTGAAATCTCTAGATTGTCATCAAAACATTTCAGGCAGAGATCTAAAAGGATTCCTCCTGATGTGCAAGGGAGAAAGGGTCCCCTTCCACTTCTGGAAGGAAGGCAGGGCACATGACTCCCAAAGGCCCTCCACAGGGTGGGATTTCTGTAGCACAAGGTACAGAAAAATCATTAGACCGAGAGCCACGGGACTCTGACCCCAGGTCCTTGCTAGACTTTAACCAGCCATGTATCCTCTGTAAGGCAGCCCTCACCCAAAGGCGGGCTGGGTGAGTGTCTCTGCAGCAGGGCAGGAGGTGGTAGACATGGGAAGAGACGGCCAGTGGACCCAGGAAAGGAGGAAGAGGCCAGGTCCTTCCTCCATCAGCTGGTGTCTCCCTCCTGGACACAGAGCCCTGGCTGTGGGCCTGAGTCCCTCCTAGCCAGCAGGCAGGTTTGGCATTAGGGAACTGGAACCAGTCCCAGGGCAGCCTGGGGAGATGTCCTCCCACCTCATCTAGCAATGCTGGCTTACGCAGAGCCCTGCTCCCTGGCCCGAGTGGGCAGTGCTGTGCCCTTTGGAACACGGACACTGCACCAGAGCCCACTAGGGCATTAGCACCTGTATTCCCACTAGTGTCCAAGCCCACCCTCCTGGCTGGCTGAAGGCCCTGCATCCCTGCCTGGAACTTTATAAAAAGGGTAAAACACACAGACCCAAGAAGAAGACGGGCAACCAACAATTCCAGAGGAAGAAAGGTAGGGAGGTTACACTCAATCTGGCCGCCTTCTGGGACGTGACAAACAAAGGCCCACATATATAACCACAACGGGGCCTCCACCACGAATTGTCCCATGCTTGAGTCAAACACGACAGCCAGAGACCATCAGAGGGAAGTGGGTCTCATCTGTCAGGCAGAAGACAGGCCAGGTCAGCTGGGTTGTAGGCTCGGTGTCTGTCAGTGGACAGGCTGCCCTTGAGAGGGTCTTAGAGGTATCCTCAGTTAAAACCCAGGCTGTGGTTGAAGGAAACTCCTTGAGGCAGGAGGAGACGTGAAACTGTCTTCAAATACGTGAGAGGCCTCCCTGTATGAAACAGAAGAGGCCAATCCTTGATTATCGCCAAGGCCTTGGCATGGCGGCCAAGGATATGAAGGGTAAGGGAAGAAATGAATGACTCACAGGCGCTCAGACTGTCCAAATACAGTTTGAAGTTGAAAAGAAACCAAATGAACTAAAACGTCTGACATAAAGTGAAAAGCTAATAAATTATGGAATACCCACACAGATAAAAATCACTCAGCCATTAAATATCATGATTTCAAAGAATAATGTTACAGGAAAATGCTAAGGGTACATTAATAGAGCAGGATACAAAAGCTTAGAGGCAAACATGTATCTGTCAGGGATCCATCAAAATTCAGCTTCAGTCACAGTATTTGCCCCGCTTCTGAACGAATGCCTCAACCTTTGAAAGGACGAGCAGTGGAATACCCATTTCAGGATCGTTTCTGGCATCCCTGAACTTGTGGGTAATCAATGACCCCATAATCACATGGGTCACCATCGTTATCTACATCTATAGTATATCAACAGCAATCCCAAAACAAGGCATGCCACACAAACTTACTGTTCAAGTCTGAATGTTCACTTTCAAACGTAAATAGGCTTTCTAGATGAACGAAGATTGAAAAGCTCCTTATATATATATGCTTCAATTCTCCCTATCAGATGGTTTATAAATATATTGTTGTAGGAGTATAATGTGTGATAATTCATTGCCATAGGCCGAAAGCTATTAATTTTACGTGCAAAACCAATTATTAAGAATTTTCAAATACGTAAATGTAAGAGAAAATGGGGAAATAATACAAATATTAAGGGAGAATGCATTAGCTTGCTGCCTTTAGGAAGACTATTATATCCTTTTTGAGCTAAGATGTCTATAGAAACATAAACAATAATACAAAGCAGAATAAAAGAGATTGTCAGAGTATGCTGTAATTAATATCTTTTTTTTAGAGATTTTGAAAGACTGCTTTTTAAAAATTAATTAATTATTTACTTATTTATTTATTTTTGGCTGCGTTGGGTCTTTGTTGCTGCGCGTGGACTTTCTCTAGTCGCAGCGAGCGGGGGCCACTCTTCGTTGTGGTGCATGGGGTTCTCATTGTGGTGGCTTCTCTTGTTGCGGAGCACAGGCTCTAGGCACGCGGGCTTCAGTAGTTGTGGCACACTCGTTCAGTAGTTCTGGCTCACGGGCTCTAGAGCACAGGCTCAGTAGTTGTGGCTCACGGGCTTAGTTGCTCCGCGGCATGTGGGATCTTCCCAGACCAGGGCTCGAACCCGTGTCCCCTGCATTGGCGGGTGGATTCTTAACCACTGTGCCACCAGGGGAGCCCTATAATTAATATCTTTGTGGGGTTGTTTGGTATATGTACTGGCCTTCATAGCAATAAACTGTCAAGATTATAAATTTTTAAAATTTATTTGTTTAGGCCATGCATCTTTCAAGAAAAATTCTTATTTGGAAGTTTTCATATCTGTACAGGGATGAATTAATAGCCAGCTTTGTCAACTTTGCTACCTCAAAACTGCACGAGAGAAAACCTTCAAAATCAAGTACATCAAGCTGATCTAGAGGAAATCATCATCAATCTAGATGCAATTAAGAAAACAAAGAGAAAAAAGAGGAAATGTTAGGGAAATATGAAGTCCCCCTGATACCTCTCGTTCCTCCCCCACACTCAACCGCAAACGAACATCTATTTAGTATCACCGACTGCAGCATGATGAACACAGGAGCAATCAGCCGTGAACAGTGCCCATATATTATTCTGAGTCAGATGTCAACCTTTTACAATGTAACTACTACTAATAAATAATAACGAAGTAGTAATAAAACCTACTTTTGTAAAATGTCTGGCTTTCATTCAACGATGGTGATATTCAGCTCCAGCCTCAAACACAACCAAACGTTGACTTTGATGCTCAGACATTCAGCATTAGGTCCAATGGATTTAATTCAATGCACCTCTAATACACACATGCAGTAGAGAAAGATTGTGTGTGTGTGTGTGTGTGTGTATGTGTGTGTGTGTCTTGAGGTCAATACACTAAAAAGGGGACAAAGCTATATTTGAATGGTCAGATTACCTGTGATTTTTATTTCCCACTTACCATTTTCTGTATCTCTAAGTTGTTACAATTTAGAATACAGTACTCTTATGATGGGGGTACAATGCAAGTGGTTGATTTGAAAGTGAAGGAGCAGGCGTGGGATGCTGGACCCGTGGGCAGGCTGCTTGGGAACTTAGAGCACAGAGCTGGGAAGTGGAACAGAGGCGGGCAGGTGGGACCTCGTGCAGCACCTACAGCTGAGCAAGCTTGCCCTGGAGGAAGGGGAAGGGGTGGTGGGTGGGAAGGGGGCGCGGCTCCAAGATGAAGTACCTGCTGAGCCCCACAGCAGGGCTGTGAGAGAAGCATCACCATCCCCATTTCCCAGGTGAGATAGTATTTATTCTTTTCTGGTGAGAACAGTAGTAAATATATGTGGTAAACAATCTGAAATATTCAGGAAAGTGGAAAGAATGGGGAGATGAGGCCAGACAACAGGAGAGGAGAAAAACAGGAGAAGAGAAACAGAGAAGGTGAGACTCCAGCCAAGAAATACTGGAAAAGTAGTCATTCTGAGCTGCCACCAGCTCAGAAGCAGGGACGAGGGGCAGCGGTGGCCACAGGCCTGGGCGTGTTCCTCCTGTGCCCCTCGTCCCCCACCCCCAGTCCATGACTTCTCCATGCCCGAGGGCAGTGGGGAGCGAAGGCCCACTTCCCTGCACACACAGAGGCCGGTTATTCCGGTCGGTACCATTCAGAACCGGGACCTGGTCCTGAACTCCTCACAGCTGTGGCGGCCTCTCAAACACACCCCGATGCTTACCTAGCACTTGCCAGGTCCCAGGCACAGGGTAGGCGGTGAATACAGAGAAAGGCAAGAGGGAGCCTCATAAGGTGAGGGAAGGACCAGCAAAGAGCCCAGGACACGTGGCTGTGTGAGAAGTGACACACAGGTAAGTTCACAGAGCCCCGGGAACTGGAGGTGTCAGCACACCCAAACCGCAAGCAGCAACGCATGGGAAGGGTCCAGAGGCTCTGGAGGCAATGAGCTGGTGGACTCGTGGTGAACACTGTTTAACCAGTAAGCGACGGACAAAGCGAGTCAGACTAGAGTCTCAGAGATACCGTGGCCTTATCAATTCTCATCCAAACAAGGACACTTTTGACAGAGTGGGACATATATTAAACCAGACCGCACGCAGCTGTGTGTGGACGCCAGGTCCTGGATGCCACAGTGAAAGGGGTGGGTAACATCTCTGGCGCCAGGACCCATACACCATGAAGCAAAGGCACCCCCACCAGGACGCTAGATGGTTAATGATCTGGGGGATGCGTGTCACCTGGGAACATCACTGCCGAGTTTAGACTCCCCGAACCACCCAGCAACCAAGACTTCCGTACCTTCACTCAAACCCTAAGGAGGCGGCACTGTGGTGGAGACCCTTGGAGGCACGGAGTGGAAGCAAGATCATGCTGTTACAATATGTCATTTGCTGAGCATGGGTCTCTAGTCCCTGAGGGCAGGGAGCAGTGTCTATTCATTTTTCTTAGGGACTCGACACATCTTTCAACAACTGCCATGCTTTCCTTGTTGCCATGTTTGAGATGAACTGGGTCCCATAGAACGGGGTTCCTGGAAGCCTTGCTGAATGCTCAGATCCCAAATGCTCTTCTGAGTGATTTACCCAACTGTTATAGACTGCTTTGTGTCCCCCCGAAATTCATATGTTGAAACCCTAATCCCAGTGGAATGGTATTTGGAGGTGGGGCCTTTGGGAGGTCATTAGGTCCTAAGGATGGGGCCCTCATGATGGAATTAGTTTGTCAGTAGAGACAGGAGAGAGCTTGCTTCCTCTCTCTGTCTCTCTGCTCTCAGCCATGAGGACACAGTAAGAGGGAAAGAGGCCAGTGCCTTGATCTTGGACTTCCCAGCCTCCAGAACCGTCAGAAATAAATGTTTGCTGTTTAAGCCGCTGGTCTATGGTATTCTTGTTATAGCAGTTTAAACAGTCTAAAACACTACCTCTGGCCTGAAAGTCAACAAGAAACAAGAGTGCCTGTCTGGTGAGAAGTTGGGACTTCAGCTACAGCTGGCTCACCCAGGCTGGATGAAGCCCCCACCATGTCCTCAGGTAAAGACAGGAGGGGGAAGCTCTATAATGGTGAGAGCTGGGCAGAGACAGGGAAGGACGAAGGAAGGGGGTGACTTGGGTGAAGACAGTGTAGGTTTCCTGGACACCTGGATGGAGGTCATTTGCTCACTGGTGCAAAGCATCATAGATGGGACGCCCAGGCCACTCAATACATATATTTCACGTGAATGAATGAATGGGTGGAGGAATTAATTTTACTCTGAGTGCTGCTCCAAGGGGCACATAAAAGGTTCTCAATTATTCAGGTGCAAAATCAGTGCCACGTAACCAATGGCAGTTTTGAAGCCGTCTCTGGAGCCCACACACCACCCATGTCTGACCCGGTAACGACCTTGGATAGAGTATCCTTATGACTGCCCGCTCCATGTGGAGGGAGAGAGGGGAGGAAGCAGGCCCGAGACGGAGGAGTGTGGTGAGAAAGACGCACAGGAGGCACTGCTGTTTGTATTGGGAGGAAGTGGAACGGATGAGGAGGGGGGGAAAGGGAGGACTGGGATCCCACAGTGAAAGGAAGCCAGTTCAAAAGCCTGAATGGCCTCTGCTCAGCAGCACTGGGCTCTGCTGCCCCCAAAGCAAGAGGACCAGACAGTGGCTCTTGTTGCGGGGCGGGGGGGGAGGGGGGGGCGGTTCCTATGCCCTGAATCTTGGAGCCTAAGGGATCCTGAACACTGAAAACCAAAATATAAGGGAGCAAGTGCTACAGCCCAGAGACGGAGGAAGCCCAGGGGGAGAGCTGGCAGCTGGAGAGGCACGCTGGGCATCTGAGAAAAGCGGCCTGGAGGTAAATGGAGGAGGGAGGACACGGAGGGCCAGGAGGAGCTGTGCTGGTCACCTGCTGTGTCTGCAGACACCAAGGGATGGGGAGCTCCCTGGAAAGTGGGCTTTGGGGGTGTAAAAGCCGTCCAGGGAGGGTTGGGCATGAGCGGGTGAACAGACCTCACTGGTACCAGCAGCTCACCTGCAGGTAGAGTCCAGGTGCGGCCTCACGGGAGAAGGACTTGGAAAGAATCAAGGAGAAGGTGGCCTTGGACGTTCCCACCTGTTGTGTGCTCTCCCCACCCGCCACCTTGCACCCAGGACTTAAGAAAAAGTCATGACTTACTTCACGCTGAATGAGAGTCTCTAGGTCCATCAGAGTGAAGTACGTCAGAAAGAGAAAAACAAATACCGTATGCTAACACATATACATGGAATCTAAAAATAAAAAATGGTCATGAAGAACCTAGGGGCAAGACGGGAATAAAGACGTAGACCTACTAGAGAATGGACTTGAGGACACGGGGAGGGGGAAGGGTAAGCTGGGACGAAGTGAGAGAGCGGCATGGATATATGCACTACCAAACGTAAAACAGATAGCTAGCGGGAAGCAGCCGCATGGCACAGGGAGATCAGCTTGGTGCTTTGTGAGCACCTAGAGGGGTGGGATAGGGAGGGTGGGAGGGAGGGAGATGCAAGAGGGAGGGGCTATGGGGACGTATATATACGTATAACTGACTCACTTTGTTATAAAGCAGAAACTAACACACCATTGTAAAGCAATTCTACTCCAAAAAAGATGTTAAAACAAAAAAAGAAAAAGTCATGAAAAATCTCCTTGAGGGTACCACTTTTTACCTCTCTAATCTAAGCTCCTGGTTTCCCGCCTCCTTACCTCCACAGTCCTGCTCCTGTACATTTCCTTCCCCTCTCCTCTCCCTCCCCCCCCCCCTCCCCCTCCCCTCCCCCCCCCTCCCGCCCCCCTCCTGGTTTCCCGCCTCCTTACCTCCACAGTCCTGCTCCTGTACATTTCCTTCCCCTCTCCTCTCCCTCCCCCCTCTCTTCCACTCCCCTTCCCCTGCGTTACTGCCCCCACCTTGAGCCCCTCCCTCTCCACCCCTTGTCAATTTTCTCTTGACCCCTCCCTCTGCCCCTTGCTTGCTGGTCCCACTTCTCAGCCCTTCGACATATCTGATTCCTGCCAACCCTCTTCCCGACACAAAAGCACATGCACAGCTGCACCTAAACGCTTTCTGAGGTCCCTCTGCCTTGGTATTGTCCCTCAGGACTCTATCTCTGGCTTCAAGTTTTCAGGTGCAGTCACATGCGACTGTGTGACTCCACATAGAGATTAATGTCAATGAGGTAAACTTTCCATAGGAAAACACAGCAGAGAAAGGCAATATTGTTACACACCCTCAAGACTATAGACGTCCAGTGTCATGCTGTCGCCTGGGGAAGGACCAGCGTTTCTCATTCAGGAAATCTTGTCAAACAGGAACAAAAAAAAATAAGAACCCTTCTCATTCTTTAAATGCATTTCTTCTCATTCTTCACATGACTTTACTTGAAAAAGAAGAAAAAAACCGGGAACACACCCCACAAAAAGTTGATTATGGAAATCACTATCCTTCCAGAGATATAAAATCTCATTTGAAAAGTTTTATGAAACAAAGTGGTTTCCTTGTTGAATATATTCCCTGATGAATGTAATTCATCCATCATGCGAGAAATACGTTGTGCATTCAGTTTTAAACAGTGAGTTACTCTACAAATACAAAATATGCAAAAGAGTAACAATGTTTACATGCCAGGCATTAAAATCAGTTTTCTTTTCAAAGTGATTACTGTATTGTTTTTGTGCTCCTTGGTACCAAAACCCAAATGGATTTGTTCCCCGTGGCCCAATTTCTGCCAGGACCCTGATACTTGAAGGGAGGGGTGGGTGAGCTCCTGGAGAAGGAGCTACTGAGGCTTCCTAGAACCATGGAAAGCTTGGGCTGGAGAGACCGTCAGTGATCATGAGACCACACTCTAGTTATAGATGAAGACCCCAGGCTCCAAGAGCTCATGGGAACATCACTCTGTGTCTCAGAGGCTCTGGCCCAAGCAGAAAAGTCCCCCTCTGTCCAGACCATCTAAGCCACAGGTCGGCACACTTCTTCCATGAGGGGTCAGGGAGTAGATATTTCGGGCTTTGCAGGCCACGGTTTCTGTGGCAACTACTCATCTCTGAGGTTATGGTCCCAAAGCAGCCATAGATGGTACGTAAATGAGTGGGTTTGGCTGTGTGCCAATTTATCAACTGATATTTGAATTTCATATAGTTTTCACATTTTGTAATATTATTCTTCTGTGGGCTTTTTTTCCCCCAACCATTTAAAAATGTAAAAATCATTCTTAGCTTGGGGGCCATAGAAAAATAGGAGGCAGGCCAGATGTTGTCCATCAGCCACTATCTGCAACCTCTGGTCTAAGCAAATGAGCCCAAGTCTCCTGCCAAAGCAGGTCCCAGGAGAAGCCAAGGAATCTTCTACCTCTAATGCAGCTGACGGTAGGCAAGGCACTGCCCTCCCACTGTACCCCAGAGATGCAGGCGAACAGCAGCAAGTGTGTGTATTTCATCACGGTCCACACCCGAAAGGGTAACAGTTAGATGGGAAACAGATGTTGCACTTTTACCTATTGAGAAAACCCCCAATCTCTGAGGCTGAGCTCCCAGGAGGGCTCCACCAAGTCAAACCCTCCCAAGGTCTGTGGTCAGTTCCATCAGGCCACCTGAGAAGGGGACTGGGGCCACCACACCTGGACTTGACCCCGAGGCAGAGGAGAGGCCCAGGCAGAGATCAAGGGGTGGCTGGTCATTTCAGAGAGCTGCTTCTACTGCTTGGCCTCCTGCAAGATGATCCCCACCCAGCAGGCCACCCAAGCATGGCCAGAGAGGGCTTCAGCCTCTGGGTGATCTTTCAAGGAGGACGAGGGATGCAGAGCCTGCCCTCGGCACCAAGACCAGAGAGCTGGCTGGCCAGCAGGAGGTGCCAACAGCAGTGCGGGCAATGAGAGAAGGCTGCAGAGACCTGCCGAAGCAGCTGCATGAGCGGGAACAACAGCTCGGGCTGGGGGCTGAGAAACAGCTGACTGGGTTGCAGAACCAGGGTCCTTGCAGTAAGCAATGGGACTGTCCTGGCCACGAGGCCTGAGGGGAAAATGCACAAGGAGAGGACAGGAGAAGATGAAGCAACGGAGAGAGAGGAATCGGGCCTGGCCTGCAAGAAGCGCCAGCCAAGCTGCTTCCGCCCATTCCCACCCACAGCCCCGACGAGGGACAGTCCTGAAACGGGCGTTCTGGGAGGAGGCTCAGAGCAGGCAGGGCCCCTCCGTGCCACCTTCAGGATCCTGAAGGAAGCCCCGTAGCTACCGGGGAAAGGAAAGGCCAAGGGGCTTTCAGAGGAAAGGCACTGGCGGGAAGAGGGCCTCGGGAAGACTGCCCTGGAGATGGGGGGCGGGGGTGGGGGGCTGGTCCTCCCATGCCCAGGACATGGGCAGGAGCAACGGCCATAAAGACCCCATGCAACCCATCAAAACCCTGCTGCTCCCGGCAACCCACCTGTCGGAAGAGAGCCAGGGCCTCTGGAAGGAGACCTTGCGGAGCAGGCAGACGGCCTGCTAATCGCAGGGCCTGGGCTGCTGACTTTGCAGGGACGATGCGGGGTTTGAGTTCTGGTTTTGTTGTTGCCTTTGCAGTAAGTCCCCTACATACAAACAAGTTCCGTTCCAAGAGCGCGTTCGTAAGTGCAACAAAGTTAGGTACCCAACTAACACAACCGGCGGTAGAGTACCGTACTGTAATAGGTTTATGCTAATACTTTTCACACCAATAATACATAAAAAAGAAACACAAAAATTGAAAAAAAGCTTTTTAATCTTACAGTACAGTACCTTGAAAAGTACAGTACCAGTTACATCACTGCTGCTTTGATGCTTGCTTCTGGACATTCTGGGCTTGAAATAAAGATACTGTACTACTGTACTCTAAACAGTCCTGTACAGTAAAGTACACGAAAGCACAACCACTTGTAGAGGATGCACGCACGTGACGGTGTTCGCCAGACACGTGAACTAACTTACGTGACTGGATGTGCGAATGCACATTCCCATCTTTGAAAGTTCGCCACCTGCAGGTACGTATGTAGGGGACTTACGGCATTGGAGGGATGGGGTGGTGGCGACAGGTGATGGTTGTTTTTCTTCAGAAGAATTTTCCACTGCACGGTTCCCCTGACTGCTGCCCACTGCCCCATGGCGGGAGGGCAGGGGGGCAGGGGGTGTGATACTGGATCCTGGTGAATGATACCAATGACGACGAGCAGAGTGTCGGCTGGTGGAAAACTCCCCTAGGACACGGTCTGGGGCAGGAGAATGTGGGATTCACCCCTGTGCACGCACCACCCAGGACAGGGCCCAGCACACAGTGGGGCAGACTGAGCTCGTGGGTGAGCTGACCAGGGAAAACTGCACAGGCTTTCCCGGGCACACCGTCCTCGCCCCCATCCAAGGTCTGGACAGGCTGCCTAAGTGACTGCTCTCAAGTCTCTGGCGGTGGGGGGGATGGGCGGAGGATATCATGACCCTCATTCCCACATTCCCAATCCTGATGATTTCTCTCTGTGTCACTAAAGCTAAAGAGACCACCCGAGCAGAGAAAAACCCCAAGGTCACAACCAACATCCTTGAAGCATCAGGCAGATCCAGCCCTTCAAAGACATCAGGAGAAGGGTACGGAGAAGCCAGGAAGGAGAGCCTGAAACCATTTACACGTCAAATCTGAGACTGGCGGTGGTGGCATCTGGAGTCCTCTGGGCTCTGTCTCCTCTGGGCTTGTTCTTCCTGGCTCTGGGGTATCCCAAGAGGGAATACACCCAGGGAGCTTTTGGAGGGGAAGAACTTTGACTTAGGAGCTCTGCTATGGGTTTGACTGGTTTGACCATACAAATGACACATAGCTGACCTTTCCATTTTCCCACGGGTCTACCTTAGATCCAGGGTCTGGAAGGAAACTGGCCAGCATGGCTGGGGGACAGGGCAGAAGAGAGGCTGGTTGGGCCTGGGAAGCGAGGAGACCACCTAGATCTCAGAGCCGGGACCACACACATCGTCATACGACCTGTTGACTCATCTTAGAGGGTGAGAGCCCAGTCACAGCTATGGTATCGAGTCAGAAGGCCTAGGAAGCCATGGTGGTACCAGGAACAGTGGCTCTCATCCTGGGGAGGAGACCTGAATGGCAAGAGAACCCTTCTGAGGGGATGAAAAGATCCTGATGACGGCTGGTGGTCCCTCACCGGCTGCCCTGTTGGCACTTCTCAGAGGGACAGTGATGTCCTGTGGATGCGACTCCAAGGGGGGCAGAGGAGGGAAAAGGACGAGATGCCAGGCAGGGGTGCAGGGGTGCTTCTGCCGCTTCCTAGGACAGAATGGTGGTCGTGACCCTGGCTGGCACGAGAAAGGGCCTGGCTTTCTTGACTGAGCGGAGGCTCTGCTGGGAACTTCGACCCAGCAGTATTAGGCCACAGCATCCCTTTGTTCTGAAAAGCTGTGTCAGTCAAGTTCATTTCCTCTGCTTTCTATACTAAAAGGAGGCTTGGAATATAGAAAAGGCATTCTGAGAAGAAAGAACCTTCTGGTGACTTACACTGTATCAAGTAAACCCTCCATATTTTCCAGGCCACTTCCTGGCATGAAGGATGTGTCAAATAAACATTGAGGGTTAAGTTCATTACACGTCACAAAATTATTTTTGTCTATTTCTAGATCGAGGGGCCAGATGTGGATATGAGCAGATGACAGAGAATGAAAGTTGGGAATTGCATATTAAAGGGATAACGTTCACTTTGAACCGACAGTGGTTCTCTGCTTCCTCAGAATCCTCTGCATCTCTCTTCCAGAAGAGAACAGAATTCGCCCCTATTAAATTGAAGAATCTGCTTTGTGAAGGCATGTGTCAGGGACGTGGGACACAAAGCTTATGTTCTCAGTTCTGCCAGTTCCTCCTCTGTGTGACCTGGACCCTCCTTTGGTACCACTTCCCACATTTATCAACTGAGGGCACTTCAGCGGACAGTGGCTTCAAGCAGCTGAGATAATCCCTGCACAATTGCGGTGTAAGGTTGAACACAATGCTGAGGCTGGAACACAAGAACATCCAGGTCCCTTCTTTGCTCACCTGTGAAGCTGGGTGAGCCACACTCTGACCCACCCCCGCTGCATCTGTAAATGAGGCAACCCACGTACTCGTGCCTCACGAGATAATGTCCAAGAAACGGTTAGCAGGTCAATATGGCAATGCACATACGAGTATGGCTCACACTGCTCAGCAGTTTCCCTGGCGTCCTCTGGGTCTGTGCACAGACGTGGTCAGGGTGAACCATTCCACAGCACTGCCTCTTGTAGGGCTGGAGGAAAGCACCCAGATCTTGGGCCTCTGGCCCACAATGGGTGTTCCACTCAGTCATCAGACGAGTACGGTCCTTGTTATGCAAACACCAGTGGTGTTTTAAGTCCCTGTACTCAGCCCGCAGGTCAATACAACAGACAAGCAGAGACTGCCCTTCACCATCACGAGGACCAGCTGCTGAGGGTGGGTGATCTAACCATAAATGCCAGAGAGACACGGCGAGGCAGAGCGGGGCTGGCTGGGCAGGAGGAAGGGAAGCTGGATGCAGGCTGTAAGCCCTCAGATGACAGGAACAAAGAGGAATTATAATAGAACTGAAGGGTAGCAGAGAACTTTCCAAGAGCTGGGATGGGACTGTCTAAATGCCTTATAAATGAACAAGTCACCCAGCAGGCACCAAGCAGGGCCTGGGGTGGGGGGTTATCGGGCCATGGCTTTATCATAGGGATCCCTGCTGTGACTACAGGATTCAAATAAATGACCTGTATCTTCCTAAGACGTATGACTACATGATCTTCAACTACTTGGCAATAATGTAGGGACTAGAGGTTCCACGGTTAACCTCAATCTTTATATTCTAAAACAGAACTCCGTTTTTCCTTCCCGAACCATCTGGTAAGCTGACTTCCATTCTTTCCATCAGCAGAACCTCACTTGTTTTCAATCTGGAGGCTCAAAACTCCCTGCTTTCCTTCCGTTAAGGTTTTCTAGGCAGCCATCTTCCATCAGGTACCATGCCAGGCACTGCCGCAAACTCAAAATTGAGTGGGATGGTCCCGGACAGACTCAATTTGAGCTGTGAACAAAGAAGTAATTTTTAAATGTCTTAGGAGAGAGGAAGACAGGGACACAGAGCACACAAGCTCAGGTCTCAGCAGGATGAGCCTCAGCCACAGAGCCCTAACCTCACAGGCCTGGTGCCCCGGCTCACTGCCCTTCCTGACGTCTGTTTCTTCTCACTTTTCCCACCCGAGTTTACGACCTTACTGCCCCAAACATGGGTCACTACAACAAGCATCTAACAAAAATAGTCCTGTGCTACTGCTACGGACTGAACTGTGTCCCCATCAGAAGTCACATGTTGAAGCCCTAAAACCTAATGTGATGGTAGTCAGAGGTAGGCCTTTGGGAGGTGATGAGGTTTAGATGAGACCTCAGCGGTGAAGGCCCCACGATGGGAACAGTGCCCTTATGAGAAACACCAGAGAGCTTGCTTCCCCCCTCTCGCTACCACGTGAGGACACAGCAAGAAGCGGGCCATCTACAAGCCAGACAGTGAGCTCCCGTCAGGAACCAGATGGGCCAGCACCTTGATCTTGGACTTCCCGGCCTCCAAACCGTGAGAAAATGAATATCTGTTGTTGAAGCCACCCAGTCTGTGGTATTTCGTTATGGCGGCCCAAGCGAATACAGTTGGTCAACAGCACCTAGTCAAAAAGAATGCCTTTCATTTGTGAAAGGTGTTCTAAACAATTTAACCCGATTAAGAGTAGTGAAAACTTTTTTCCTCTTCGTGGACACCGAGGGAAAACAACCCAGTGAATGATGACCACACCCTTGTGTTAACCAAGTCTTCCCTTTCCTTGGCCCTGCCCCCTCCTAGGTAGTGGCCTTGGGAGAAAGGGGCCATTAGGAAGTTGGGTTTTGCTCTGATGGAAAGAAGGTCAAGAGGAGCTGAATTCTGATGGCAGCCTGGGGCTCCTATGATTGCTGTTCTAGGTATCTTATTAAGATAATATCCTAAAACCCAACTCTACTTGTCCAGCTATGCTCAAAGTAGAAAATATGAGGACCAGGGGACTTCCCTGGAGGTCCAGCGGTTAAGACATCACCTTCCACTGCAGGGGGCGTGGGTTCGATCCCTGGTTGGGGAGCTAAGATTCCCCCATGCCTCAAGGCCAAGAAACCAAAAACATAAAACAGAAGCAATATTATAACAAATTCAATAAAGACTTTTAGAAAACTGGTCCACATCAAAAAATCTTTAAAAAAAAATAAGAAAGAAAATATGGGGGCCAGCATGACCCAGGAGCTGTTAGGAGCTACCGATAATCCACATTTATCTTGAGAAGAAGCACGGACCTCAAGAATCTACCTCCCTGGCCACAGAAGGCAATCAATCACATTTCCTTCTTTTCTCTTTTATCCATACACCAAATAAATGGTAAATCTCCATTTCTAAAGAGTACTTAATTCAATCGAGCCTCCTGGATAGACTGGGGAACCTGAAATAGGGAGCGAATATGGATCACGACCCTCAGAGGTCATCCTGTAGAGATGCTATTGATATAGCTGTCTTCATCGAAGAGAGTGGAAAAGAAACGTGTGTCTTGGGGTTTCAGATTTTAAAACAGCCATTTAGAGAGCCACACTAGCAGAAACAGGAAGTCTGCTCTACATTTAAGAAGTCAAAGATTACACAGCATTTCAGGCTCCCAGGAAGAACATTCTTGTCTTGAGCTATTTAAAGGCATTTGAGTCCCTGTTCATCCTCATCTTGATCACCTCGTTTATGTTCATCTTGACAGAAACAAGGCTACTCTGAGCGGACCTTCCATATTGTAAAGCAAAAACACCCAGTGAGCCAAGACTTGGTCAAGAGCAGCTGGATATGGACTAATATCCCAAGTTACTCTACAAAAACACCTCTGTGGTAAGTGTTTATTTTAACAACTCGCTTGCTGTATGTCTTATGTGATCCTTCAACTTCAGCGCTTTGTGCTGCAAAACAAGATTTAATTTTCACAAGGAATGTTACAAAATTCATGTCAGATTCTTGGAAGCAACAATAGATAGAGACAGCTCCACATTCGCATATTTGAAGCAAAGATTCTGGGTTTCAGTTGTGTCTGGAAGCCTGAGTTTGTGAGGCAAGTTAGAAATCCATTGTCTGCCTGTTTGTCTTTTTAGGGCTCTTTGGGAGGAAAACAGTAAAAGCTGTTTTGTCAATAAACCAAAGGAAAATTATGACTCAGACAACGGAAAGGAAAGGTTTTAGGTGATAGTGAAGCAGTAAGGGTACAAACACTTTGGCTTCCACCCGCAGGTAGATTTTACAGCACTATTACAGACAAGAGGGTGCCACAGTAAAACCACGTGGGACATTGACAATGACAATGCCGTGGCTGGCCTGAGAGCGTCTCCAGGAGACGTGGCACAGGCTGTCCTGACTGGAGAAGCAGCCCCACTGAGGGAGAGGAGTCCTCAACTTGGACTGACTTTACCACTCTACAGTCCTGCCAAAGTGGGAAAGTTTCTGAGCATCTCCCCAAAAATACGGGAGTAAAGTGACATAAAACCAAACTTCATGGGAGTGGTGTGCAAACCAAACGAAGTAACCACAACCTGGGACACACAAAAGCACCTGATCAATTACGGATAATCAATCATCTGTTGAACTGCCTGTCCCCGTCCCCTTCTGCACTTTGGTGACAGTGCTGAGAACCACGTTTGAGATTATGCCCCACCCCCCCACACACACTCACAGTCCATGTGGCTAAAGTGGGACCCCAAGAGGGCTCCTGTTGTGGGCACATGCCCAGATCTGGTCCGTCAGAGTACTGCATCCCCTGGCAACAAACCCTGGCTCAGTGCTATCATCTGACTTCTGCAGGAGTTTCGCTGATGAGATGTAACTGGACCACCACTCGGGGAGAGCCTGCCTGAGATTAAAACCAGCACAAGAGGAAGGGCTAGAGGACTGAAGGAAAGATAAACAGTGCCGTAGGTACAGTGCTAGCACCTCTGGATCTTTATCTGAAGCCAAACGCCCGCCTGGCTATCCTAACTTTATGAACAATTCCTGCATGGTTTGTTTAAGCTAGTTTGAACTGGGCCGTCTGTCTTTTGAGAGTGAAAGAATCCGGGCAAATATACTGTGATTTTATTTTCTCTGAGTCTCCCCCTCTTCCTCCTCCTCCCCCTCCCCCTCCCCCTTCCTCCCCTCCTTCTTCTCTTCCTTCTCCTCCTCCTCCTCCTCTCCTTCCCCCTCCCTTTCCCCTTCCCTTCCTTCTTCTTCTTTTTCTTCTCTGTGTCTCTCTCACACGCACAATAAATATTTGTAATCAGTATATATGATGAATTATTGGACAAGCACAACGCTTCACTGGCTACACTACAAATTCTGTATTTGCAGAAAAATCTCACTCATTAATATGGATGGAAAAGCCCTAAATAAAATCTTAGCAAATCAAATCCAGCATATCTTACAATAATAATATTAAAAGAACCATGCAGTGTTACCATGTACCTTTTATTCCAGGAAGATGCAGATAATTCACCATTAGGAAATCTATTAATAGCTCAAATAAGAAAAAAAAAAAACAAACCTGTGCTTATCTCAATAGGCACTGAAAAGGACATGTGACATAACTGATCACGTGACTCATTCCTTTGACAGGTATGTGCTCCTAGTGCTAGGAGTTGCTGTGTGCTTCCACACTGACTGCTCAGAGCTGCCCTTGTTCAGATCACTTGAGAATCATTTCTCAGCTCCATGTGGAAATGGTCCTCTGAGCCAGAATGATTCCAGTGATGGGAACAGCTAACATGTACTGGGCACAGACACCGTTCAGCACACTGCTAAACACTTTACATGCGGCGTCTCATTTCAACAGCTCAGCTCAACTGCTCTAGAAGGCAGGTATTGTTCTTATTCCATTTCACAGATAAGGAAACCAGAGTTAAGAGGCTAAGTAACCTGCCTAAAGTCACACAGCTAAGTAATGGCTAGAGCTAAAATGCATGCAAACCAACGTACATTGCATTTAAAAGCTACTGCTTTTAATCACACAACACGAAATATGGCCTCTAAGTTAGGAACACATTCTCTATTTAAAATTTTATTCTGTTATAAATCACAAGACCAAAAAAGCTGGAAAATATGCTTACACAAAAAGAGATAACTATAGTTAACTTTTTGTTGAATATGAATCCAGACCCCTTTCTGTACATATATAAATACAAATAAAAATAGATATATTTAATATGAATAAGATCATATTATTTACAGAATTTACTTTTCTCAACTAATAAATCATGGAGCTTTTTCCTGTCAATAAAAATAGAAGTATATCATCATTGTAATGCCTAAATGACAGGTCATTTCAAATACATACAAATAATTTAACCATTATTTGTCATTGTTGGACATTTAGATTGCTTCCAGTTTTATAAACAACACTGCAAAAATCATTTCTGTATGAGGTATTTTCTCACTCTGATTATTTTCTTAAAATCGATTAACATACTTGAATCAGAGAGTTTACACATTTACTACCACCAGAAATAAACGAACTTCCCGGCCATTGCAAGATTTTATAGTGCTTTTTAACTGTTGCCAAACTGACAAGCAAAAGGTATACCTTGTTTTGATTTTTATTTCATTAGTTATCAATGAATCTAAACATAATTGTGATTATTTTTATTTATTTTCTGAATTGCTTAGTTCTTTATTTCAAAAATGGTCTTCGAGGTTTTAGTCTTCCTTTTATTGTTTGTGTATACACACATAGACTCACACACTCACACATACACACACGTGTACAGATATACATACATTGATATTAACTCTTCCTCACATACTTTAAAAATATTTTCTCCATTGATATTTAACTTGGCCTAAGCTGATTTTTAAATTTTAACTTAAGAAAAATGTTAAGATATGCAAAAGGGAATGAAATTTATACAAAAAATTCCCACCTTAAGAAATAAAACATTCCCTATTGAAGCTGTAAACTTTTCCAATGGAAAAACTTCACACTTCCTTGTACTACATTTTAAATATGATTCTAGTAAACCACATATGGCTATATATATATATATATATTTTTTTTAAATCTAATTTGACAATCTTTGTCTTCTAATCCAGAAATAAAGGTTTATTAATTTATTGGGACTATTTATATGTACAGACTTATTGCTACCGCTTTTTTTCTTTTTGTCCCACTTTTTCTGTTTCTTTTCCCCTCCTTTTTTGCTGTTTTATTGGAGATGGGGGTTATATACACCATTCTGTTCTTTGTTGTTCTGCTAGTTCGAAGGTTATATACTCTATATGCATTAATTACTACTCTAGAAATATGATTACACATACTTGGCAGAGTTCAGTAATCCTGAATGGCATAGCTTTACCTCTAATCACCCCATAAAGTACACGTTAGCATTATTTATTTATATTCAAAGCATACTTATATTTATTCTGTGTTCATCACTCTCTTCGCTCAGCATTCCTCCCTGCTCCTGAGAACTTCCATTTGGGGTTACTTACCATCTCCCAGAAGTAGATCCTTTACAAGCTTCTTTGATGAAATCTGTAACTCCCTTGATTTATTTATCTTGAAATGTTTTTATTTTCCTCTCATTCTTAAAAGAAAAATTTTGTAAAGTTTAGAATTCTAGGTTTACAATTATTTTCAACTAGCGTATTGAAATTATTATTCTATTGTCTTCTGGCTTGAATTACTGCTGTCAAAAAGTCACTCATCAATCTACAGCTGACCCTTGAACAACTCGGGTTTGAACTGCACGGGTCCACTGATACGTGAATATCTTCAATAGTAAATACTACAGAGCTACGCGGTCTGTGGTGGGTTGCATCCACAGATGCCGAGGAACGGGGATACGGAGGGCTAACTACAGGCTGTATGTGGGTTAACCTCCCACATGTTCAAGGGTCGGCTGTCACTGCCACTGCTGTGTAGGTGATCTGCCTGTTCTTTGTTACTGCTTTTAGGATTTTTCGGTGTCCTTGGTGTTCTCTATTTTCACTACATTTTGTTTAGGTTGGGATTTCTTTGTATCTTTTCCGGGATTTGTTGTAGCTTCTGAATCTCAGGCTCAATGCCCTTCGTTACTTCTGGGAAATTATCAGCCTCTTGTCTTCGAATATTGCCCCACCCCTGTTCTCCCTACTATCTCTGACGGGAATTCTAATTCATGCACATAAGAAGGAGGAAGCCTAATGCAAATCAAAATTACAGTGAGGTGTCACCTCACACCGGTCAGAGTGGCCATCAGCAAAAAGTCTACAAACAATAAATGCTGGAGAGGGTGTGGAGAAAAGGGAACCCTCCTACACTGCTGGAGGGAATGTAAATTGGTTCAGCTACTATAGAGAACAGTACGGAGGTTCCTTAAAAAATTAAAAATAAATTGGGAGATTGGGATTGACATGTATACACTACTACATATAAAATAGATAACTAATAAGGACCTACTGTATAGCACAGGGAACTCT
>NC_041224.1:39165965-39166530 GCF_002837175.3 Physeter macrocephalus | reverse complement strand
CACGGATTCAAGCCCTGGTCTGGGAAGATCCCACATGCTGCAGAGCAACTAAGCCCGTGTGCCACAACTACTGAGCCTATGTGCCACAACTACTGAAGCCCGTGTGCCTAGAGCCCATGCTCAACAAGAGAAGCTACTGCAATGAGAAGCCCGTGCACCGCAACAAAGAGTAGCCCCCGCTCGCCGCAACTAGAGATAGCCTGCACACAGCAATGAAGACCCAACGCAGCCAAAAATAAATATAAGTAAAGAAATAAATTTTAAAAAAGATGTGGTACATATATAATACAATGGGATACTACTCAGCCATAAAGAAAGAATGAAATAATGCCATTTGCAGCAACACAGATGGACCTAGAGATTATCACACTAAGTAAGCCAAAGACAAATATATCGCTTACATGTGCAATCTAAAAAAATGATACAAATGAACTTATATATGAAACAGAAATAGAAGCACAGACATGGACAACAAACTTATGGTTACCAAAGGGGTAAGTGGCGGGGGGGAGGGATAAATTGGAGTTTGGCATTAACCTATACACTCTACTATATATAAAATAGA
>NC_041224.1:39122970-39164360 GCF_002837175.3 Physeter macrocephalus | reverse complement strand
ACAAGAGAAGCTACTGCAATGAGAAGCCCGTGCACCGCAACAAAGAGTAGCCCCCGCTCGCCGCAACTAGAGATAGCCTGCACACAGCAATGAAGACCCAACGCAGCCAAAAATAAATATAAGTAAAGAAATAAATTTTAAAAAAGATGTGGTACATATATAATACAATGGGATACTACTCAGCCATAAAGAAAGAATGAAATAATGCCATTTGCAGCAACACAGATGGACCTAGAGATTATCACACTAAGTAAGCCAAAGACAAATATATCGCTTACATGTGCAATCTAAAAAAATGATACAAATGAACTTATATATGAAACAGAAATAGAAGCACAGACATGGACAACAAACTTATGGTTACCAAAGGGGTAAGTGGCGGGGGGGAGGGATAAATTGGAGTTTGGCATTAACCTATACACTCTACTATATATAAAATAGACAGTAGAGTTTGGCATTAACCTATACACTCTACTATATATAAAATAGATAACCAAGAAGAACCTACTGAGTAGCACAGAGAACTATACTCAATATTTTGTAACAACCTATAAGGGAAAAGAATCTGGAAAAGAACAGATATATGTGTATGTATAACTGAATCACTTTGCTGTACACCTGAAAGTAACACAACATTGTAAATCAGCTATACTTCAATTAAAAAAAAAAAAGAAGTAGGAAGCCTAGTCTCTTTGTCTCATAGCCACTCTTTGATACATTCTAACTCTGACCTCTATGCTGACTTCTTTCATTCCACTTTCTAATTCATTAATTCCCTATTCATCTGTGTTTAGTAGCTATTTAATTCATCCATCAGTTTCCTAATTTTGTTTATTTTTCAATGTTATAATTTCCTGACAGCCCACTTGGACTAAATGACAGCTAGCCAGCAGGTTGCCTTCAATCAGACCTGAGGGTCGGGGTAATGAGCCTCTCACTGGGAGCTACCAAAGACCAGAGGCCTGTTTCCAATTTTCCTGAGTTGTGTAAGGTCCAAAGGTGTCACAAATGACCAAAGGGTGTTATCTTCCCCGGAAAAATGAAAATGGATGTTCCAACAGCCAACCTGGCAGAGATGAGGCAGGTTTAATTTGATGGGTAAAAATAAAGCAATAAGATGGGGTTTCCACGCAAGGTATCATAAGAAATTCATATCAGTTATACAATGTTGTTGGGTGCATTAAGGTTCAAAACCAATAAATTACAGGGTAATAATTTCTTTGTACCATTAGATGTTTTGGCAATAATTTCCTTTTTACTGATTTTAGAATTGTGATCACAGCTTTCCTTTTGTCTGCACTGGCCTGACAGACCATGGTCAGTCCTTTTATTTTCAAACCTTTAAATCACTTTTTTCAAGTTGTAAATAGTAGTACATGGTGGTATAGTTTGGCTTCTGTTGTTTTACACAGTTAGAGAATCTTTTTCTTTTAAAAGAAAAGTGAATCTAGATGCTTCTTTTAAAAGCCACCGTTTTCCAGTTAAAGGAGGCCCAGTGACACATGCCTCGTCCCCTCTTCCTTCCCGACACACCATTAATGACAGTAAGGAACTTCTAACCCCTAATGCCAACAAGCTGGCATTTCCCCCAAGCAATGAGACTGGAGGTTTGTTTTCTAAAGAATTATAAACTTCCCCAAAGCAATCAAGGAGCTGGGGAAGGAGAGAAGAGAGAGATGATCGATCCAGGAGGTCTGTATCTAACTAACAGAATTTCCCGATAGAGAGGCTACAGAGAAAGAATTTACTTAAAAAAAAAAAAAAATTCAGCCCTAAAGTCAGTCTCTTGATTGAAAGGGCCCACTGAATACCCAGCACAATAAATGAAACAAATCCCCACACCAAGGTCCAAACCTTCATTTTGTAGATGAGAAAATAAAAGCTCAAAGAGAAAAAGCGGGGTGCCCAAGAGCACAAACCAGGCCAATGCCGGATAGAGCCAGGACTGGGCACGGATACAGCACTCTTCCCACCTCTCCTGCCGCCTGGAATGCCTATCACACTTCTAGTTCACATCTCCCCAGGTCCGCTCAGTCATTCACCTTCTTCCTTCTCTCCCAAACCACCCAGGGAGAGCCAGAGTGACGGTGGAAAGAGGGTGAACTTAGGATCAGAATCGGTGCCAGTCTCAGCTCTGCCTCTTACCAGCTGGCAACTTCCTCATCTGTGAAATGAGGCTATTACGTCCAGCCATCAGAATGACCCATTAAGTTCACAGATTCAGAAGCCTTGAGACAGGCTGAGTTAGTTGGCAGTGGGCACAGTATTGGCTTAGCTGCTTCTGCTTCTGTGGACCTGAAGGGTGGTCCAGAGACCAGCAGCATCACCTGAGAACTTGTCAGAAATACAAATGTTAACCCAACCCCCCTCTGACCTGACCCCGACCTACTGACAGAGCTTCTGGGACAGGGCAGCACTTGGTACTAACAAGCCACCCTCCTGGTGATTCTGAGGCAGGTCGAGTTTGAGCGACTGAGCTACCTGTGTGACTGCGCCACCTAGTGGTAGACGGGCCTAACAGATCCTGCGCGAACATTCAGCCTGAATGACTCAGGGAAGGAGCTGCCCTCTACAAGACTGTAAATGCTTGAAGGCACGGACTGTGCCGTTCTTTCTAACCAGTATAATCCCAGCACTTAAGCACCATGATTAATAAAGGGCATACAGTTAATGAATATTTGTTGAATGGATGAAGACGAATGAATAAACTTGAACAAAGAAGACACACGTCCTAACTCCTAGTCTGTCCACAAAGTGTTGTGAAAAACTGAAATGTCTTGGGTTTGCAGCCTGAGGCCCAGTGGCGCCAGTTCAAGAGGTGGAAGGAGACAGGGGCACCAAGCCACCACCTGCAGAGGCCACTTCCAGGCGCCCAGGCACCGTGTCTGAGGTCACAGCAGCCCTAGGCATTCAACAGGGGACCCTCTTGGGTGGTCAGCCCATCCCAGCCTGTCCAGAGAATGAAGAGGCCAGGAGGGAGACTTGTTCTAGGGCGATGGGACCCTTCCCCCACCCCACTATGCCAGTGAGGACAGGGAGCAGAGAAGTGGGGGACAGGGCATTACATACTGGTCTGCACTTTGGGGCAGGACCAGGGCAGAAAGTCTAGCAAATAGGGAGGGATGGCGAGAAGGACAGTCACAACACGACAGGAGGGAAAAGCCTGGGGTCCAGCAGGGTGGGGGAGGGACTGTCCCTGTGGCTGATGTCCTTCTTCCCAGGGCTGTAAGGGGCACAGGCAGGGCGGGGACTTTCCCAGCACTGAGCCTGGGAGGAGGAACACTGGAGCGAGGCCAGCTTGTGACCCCCACATGCACAGAAGAGCCCCGGTAACACCAGACTGCCTGCTTTCATAAGCACATTTGGTTATCTGTTCCCCAAGTCTTCCATGCCCAGCTGGAAAGATGCCCTTCACTTCTGAACCCTGGGCCATGTTCCACGCCCCCGTGAAAAACAATTACAGGGAGCAAAGTCACCGCTGACCCAGTGTGTGCCATGTGCCAGGTCCCATCCCAAAAGGTGTTAAACAGAACAATCTAATCCACAATGCAACCAAATGAGGTGCATCACTGTACATGTGAGGAGGCAGTGGCAACGAGAGGGTAACCAGCCAGCCCACGAGCCACGGTCACCGCGTCCGCCGTGGCCTGCCTCGAGCCCGGGGGGCAGTGTTCTGCTCACCTCTGAATCCTGAGCACACAGCACAGTCAGTGCTCAATGAAGAAGTCACCGCATTTTACAGATGGGAAAACTGAGGCCTTTGCCTGTACTGTCCCCTAGTAGATGGTGTTCACATTGTCACCACTCACACAGTAGAGGAGTCTGGGTTTTTTAATACTGGTAGCAAGATGACCCAGCATGAGCTACTGGGGTGACCCGAACATTTCCAACCTCTCTGGTTCCTTTGGGTCTTTGACGCAAAGGAAGGGGGAGCGGGGAGGGAAAGAAGGGAGAGAGGGAGGAAGGACAAATGGAAGAAAGGAGGAGAAGATGGAGGAGGAGGAGAAAGAGACAGAGGGAGAAAGAAAGAAGACAGGAGTGGGTAGAGGGAAGGGAGGAGGAGGGGGATTCTCAGATCTTAGGGAAAAACTCAGCAAGTTTCTGCAGGCAAATTATGCACCCAAAATATCTGATTTTTAAGTCACTAGGTCTTTCTTTATGAAGTCACAGTAAAATGCAAACTTGTTTTTAAGTGGACTATAGAAGAAACAGCAGGGGACTGCCCTGGTGGTCCAGGGGTTAAGACTCCACGCTTCCAATGCAGGGGGCCCGGGTTGGATCCCTGCTCCCGGAGCTAAGATCCCACATGTGGTGCAGCCAAAAAAAAAAAAAAAAAAAAAAGCAGCAGCAAATTCACTTCCTAAAGGAAACACAAATACACATCTAAACCTGGATATACACCAGCCACAAAGAGCAGGACAAATCATACATTAATTACTGTTTGAAGGAAGATCCGGTTGTTAATTGCAGTGTGTTTCAGGCATTCCACATGAGTAACTTACCTGAAAAGCTTTCCAATCTGTATGTCAGGAAAGTTGGTAATTAAACACTTCGACTTCCTATTGACTTTATTAGACATATGATAATCCTTACACAGTTAGATTATAATTATTTTATTTGTCAAGTGAAGCTGATATTTAGTTAGGAAAGTGCTATCCTTACAGTCTTAAAAAAAAAAAAAAAAAACCAAAAACCCTGGGACCTGCACTCCACAAGAAGCATCTGAAGCTGCCTATATATGGTGTATAGAACCCAAAGAGGTTTGCCAAGCACAGAGGGAATGGCACGTGGAACCACTAACCATCTTTCCTTAGCTTTATCTGCACAGGACCTTGACTTCATCAACTCAGAGACTCGCTTTTAAGTAATGCCTGCTAAAAGCAGCCTTGTGATATAACATCACTTGTGGGGGGGGTTTGATAAAAATTTTAAAAGCAAAATCCCAACGTAATTGTGAAGAAACATCAAACAAAATCAAATTGAGGGATCGCTTTTAAGTAATGCCTGCTAAAAGCAGCCTTGTGATATAACATCACTTGCGGGGGGGGGGTTTGATAAAAATTTTAAAAGCAAAATCCCAACGTAATTGTGAAGAAACATCAAACAAAATCAAATTGAGGGATATTTTATAAAGGGACTGGCCTGTACTCAGCAAAAATGTTACAGCCATGAAAGGGAAAAAAACAAACAAACAAAAAGACAGCAATTATTCCAGAATTAAAGACTAAGGGACATCATAACTTGTAATCCTGGTTAAAACCTGGAGCCAAAAAAAAATGGTTTTGGCTATGAAGAACAATTGGTAAAATACGAATAAGGTCTGAGGCTTAGATGATACAGTTATATTAATGCCAACTTCCTGATTTTTAAACATTTTAAAAAATATTTATTTTGGCTGCGCCGGGTCTTAGTTGCGGCACACGGGATCTTCGCTGCAGCATGCAGGATCGTTTTGGTTGTGGCATGCAGACTTCTTAGTTGTGGCATGCATGCGGGATCTAGTTCCCCGACCAGGGATCGAACCCAGGCCCCCTGTATTGGGGAGCGCTGAGTCTTATCCACTGGACCACCAGGGAAGTCCCACTAACTTCCTGATTTTGATCATACATTGTAGCTCTGTAGGAGGATGTGCTTATTCTTAGGAACACACATTGAAGTATTTAGAATTAAAAGGGGCATCGTGTCTACCATGTATTCTCAAATTGTTCAGGAAAATAAAGAGAGAAAAACTGAAGAAATTGATTAAGCAAAGGTGGTGAATGTTAACACTTGAGGAATCTAGGTGATGGGAATACAGGAGTTCTGTGTACTATACTTGCAACTTTTCTGTAAGCCTGAAATTTCTTCAGCATAAAAAGTTACTAAAAACAAAAAAGGAACCTCGTAGTGGTCATGCTGCTTCTCATTGGTTCCCAATTTGGGGGACTTGGAGACCAATCCATTCATTCATTCAGTAATGTTTATTAAGCACCTATTATGTGGCAGGCCTCATTCAAGACACTGGGGATACCGTAGTGAAAAAAGAAAATCCCAACTCTAAAAGGGAAATGAAGCAACTTGAGGTTTCTGGCAAATCCCCCCTTGGATGCCTTGAACTCATGATGTCTTCAACTCAACATGTCCAAGACCAAGTCTGTCATCTCCCTGCCACCTCCACCAAAATACCCCAGGACCTCATCAACGTTCGCCGTCTTGGGAAATGGCACCCTACCCTTCCCGTGACTGAATCGGGAACCTAGCCACTGCCGCCTCTATCAGCTCAATCTGATCCATCATCTGGTTCTGTTGGCTTTATCTCCTAAATATCTCAGGGATCCACCTGCTTCTTTCCACGTCCACTGCCTCGTGGAGCAGGCCCCGGCGGTCCCCTCCCTGGACGGGGAGGGTGGATGCCCTCACCAGGCTGGCCTGATTCAACAGCCAGAGAGATCTTTTCAAAATCCACCTCCCAGTACATCACAGCCCTGCTCACAACACTTCAATGGCTTCCTGTTGCCTGTGGACACAAAGACACCTTTCTTTTTCCTGATACTTACTTAAATAATACCCTCGTGCATGTGACTGTTTAATAAACGGCCAACTCTCCCCACAGTGAGCTCCACGGGGGCGGGGACCACGCCTGGCTTTGCACCCCACTGTGAGCACAGAGTTGGCATTCAATTAATATTTGTTTAATTAGGTGGATAAGCAATTAAAATACTTAATGTCGGGCTTGGACCAGTGAATGGAGTGTGGTGCCATTCACTGCTACAGGGGACCTAGGGGAGGGGGGCGTGGAGGAGGTGCTGGCTTTGCAAAACGTGAGGGAGACGTGGACAAGACGCCGGGCAGGCAGCGGGAAACAGAGACCTGTGGTTTGTGAGGCTGACTTCAGGAAAAGGTACGAACCCTGGTGCTAAATCGAGCTGTGTGCCCCTGAGCCATTCCTGTGACACACGCTCTCTCTGCCCTTCAGGAGGAGCTGGGGGAGGGTCACATTCGCTCCTGCCCTCTAACAGGCCGCCAGACATTTGCATAAAACTGTCCTGCCCCTGCCTGCTGTGGACACTGGCTGAACACACGCCCGGCCAACCTACTTCACTCAGCATCTCTCTACACGCCACCCCCAGCACTGGGCACCTCACCCTTTGTGCAGGGGCGGCAGGGGGTGCCCGGGGAAGGCTGGCTGAAACAAATGAGAAGTTTTCTGGTGTGAAATGCTTTCAAAGAGAGAGAACACAGCTGTGATCCTTGATCACATTCATTCATTTCATTCTTTCTGGGACTTGGAATCCATCAAGCGTATCAAATTATGGCAAATGGGTCCAGACTATGCCTCGTTTTAAACTTGCTGATGTGATAGAAACATCAATGCTGTTCCAAAAATAATAATAAAAAATTCGGGCAGTTCTGTTATTTCACATTTAAATTAACTTCCATTATGGATATCATAATTTTCTGAGAAGTACCATCTTGTTTCTAAAGCCACCATGTTTTCGTACTCTGAAGTGGTGGTCTCGGGGGCCAGCCCTTTCGTTTCTGCCAGCTGTGTACCCCACGGAACTCCTGGGTTCCTTTCCCAGTTGCCACTGCCCAGAGGCTTACGAGAAGTCCTGTCCGCACAGACCGGGGTTTCTCAACCCGGCACTGGTGACATTTGGGGCTGGGTCATTCTTTGTTGTGGGAGCTGCCCTGTGCACTGCAGGATGTTTAGCTGCATCCCTGGCCTCCACCCGCAAGATGCCACCTCCCACCCTACCTCCCCACCCACCCCTGATGTTGTAACAACCAGGAATGTCTCCCAGTCGATAAGCACTGTGTGGACACATCTCTGGCCCCCCTGTGCCAGGGTTCTTAGATGCTCTGCCACTTGGCTCAGTCAGAGTCTCCAAGAGAAGAAAGAGAATAGCATGTGATGACAGCTATGAATGAAACAGATGGGGGCAAAATGGACTTTGCTACTTGCTGTTGCCTCAAAGTCTGGAACCCAGCTCATCTATTGAAGCCTGTAAGGAGCAACCATGTGGCTCTCCTGATAAATAATCAATCATTTATCGAGTCCAGTGGATTTTCCTTAACTGCTGTTAGGGCAGCTTGGCAGGCCAGACAGAAACAGGCGGGAAGTTGCATTTCTCAACAGGCAGAGAGCCTCTGATGGCCACGAGTAGGTCACTGTAGGGCCCCCAGGAGTGCCCCGTGTACGGAAGACGACCCTGCTCTCCTCTGGCCCCTCACTCGGCTACCAGCAAGGTACTCCACTAACCTGGCTCCTGGAAAGCTCTGAATCCACCCACTGAGCTCGGTTTTGTCTTGGGCCAACCCCCCGGGGTGCTTTTCACCCTGGACACAGCACCCCAGAATCGTCCCAGGCTGCCAACATCCAAGCCTTTCCTTTTGCTACCTGAGCCTGGGTGCAGAGGTGCCCAGTGCCACCTGCAGCTGGTCTCTATTTTTTTAGAGTTGTGGAAGAAAAGCAGGGATCATCAAAACCAAAAGCAAACACATTTACCCTCCGATATTAAAACCTCCTGAATCTGCATCTGAAGCGGCAGTAACTACCACAACTTGTCTAATGCCACAGAAGGCAGGCAAGAAGGACAACACCTTCCCACGCCCTGTGCTCTCTGAGTCTGGGGGCTGGTCAGCCAGGTGGTCTGGTGGGGGATGGATAGTTCAAACCAAGGAGGATGTGCGGACGACACACAGGGATCAAAGGTTTCCAGGACAGTTATAGCACGTGTGTTTGGGAAGGCCACGTGAAAGAAGGGAACGGGTAAGGGCAGGGCTGGGGTGCAGACAGAACCCGGGGGACAGAGGGGAGCCTGGCGGGGGCTGCAGGGCCCTGCCCAGAGCAGGAAGCAGAGCATCTGAGCTCATGTCCATGTGTGCCCTAGGGACTCCAGGTGAGTCTCTGAACCCCTTTGAGCCTCTGGTTTAACCTCTGTGGAAAGCAATATAAAATAAAAACATATTAACCCACTTGGCTATTTAATTCCACTTCTAGCAGTTACCCTAAGGAAAAAAGTCATGTAATTATATATTTACATACAGGGGTGCACACTACAATGTTGTGTATAATTTTGACAAATGGAAAAGCACACCAAATATTACATGCCTCAATATGAGACTAAGTCAAAAAATTATGACCAGGCCATAAATCAGAACACTTCAGTATCTCTGGTAAGATACACTGTTCCTATTAATGAAGGTGGAAAAAAATGATATGTTCTGAACAATTCTATTTTGTGTTGATTTATGACATTTTTTAAAAAGTCTGTAACAACATATGCAAAACTCTTAATAGTGAGTAGTAGAACTATCTTGGCACTTATGTATAGTTTCCAAATTTTTCATAATCCACACGTGTCTTTCTTGTTGTGTTCAGGAAGAAAAGTGATTATGGGGAAGAAAGAAGCCAACTCCTCAGCGGGGGCTAGGAGAAGACCCCTTCGAGGCTCTGCTTAGCTGCTCTCACGACACAACTGGAGCAGTAAGAGATGCCCCATGTTACTGTACAATGTACAAGAGCAGGAATTACCTACTTGTGAACATTTCTGCTTTTTTGTGGACTTCCCTGAAAAATGTTCCAATTGTTACAGTCAGTCTTGAAAGCCACGCAGGCTCTGCTTATCTGCAAAGGGTCTCGCTTCCAACTCCAGGGCCTGTGGCCCCTCAATGCTGCCTTCCTGGGACCCGTGTCAGCCCCTCCGGGGGGACAGTTGGATGGAGAGCCAGCCCGGGGGACCTTGCCTGTAACTGCTGGTGACTACACAAGCCACAGCAACAGTTTCACACACAGAACACAAGGCCCAAAAGGGGAGGGCCTTTCACAGGGAGTCTGGTGGGGGTACGAGTCTTCTACCACTACCAGCTGGCCTCCAGGCTATTACCAGTCTGCCCTGCCCTCCTTCTGGGGAGAAGGATGATATTTGTGTTTCCAAGGCCTTATTATAAAGTCTAGAGGCACTGGTGTGGGGACAGATTATTCTGGTAGGATTTTCAGATCAAAATCAGTCCCCACCAATAAAAATCAGAATCTAGATTAGACAGCACTGGTGTATTTGGTTTCAGAGGCCCACAGATACAGTGCACATGCTTTCTTTTCTTCAAGGTGGGCATTTCGACGCAGCCACATACAAAACTGTAATGCAACTGTCTGGCGTCCAGACATTCACTCATCAGCAAACCTTCCTGCATGCCTGCTGTACAGGAGGCAATATGGTGGATGCTGGGGCCGCATCAGGGACAGATGCCTTCCCTGCCCTCAGGGGGCTCCCAGACCTGCAGGAGACACAGGCATGGATCAAACATCTAGGTGATTTACTGTTTCATTCCGCATGAAAGAAAGAGCTCCAACCCAAGTCCACTCTGCAGGGCCCTGGCGGAATGCATTACAGGCACACTTTATCTGGATAAAGGGGTCAGGAGAGCTTTCTCCAACGGAGCAAGAATTCAAGCTGAGGCCATAAGGAAACAAAAGGAGTCGGATGGGGAAACGGTTCGGTGTGGGGAGGGGGTGGGAGAGAGGGGGAAGGGACAGGTGAGCAGTTTCTCATCCCAAGAAGAGGAACACAGCACAAGCAAAGCCCTCAAGTGGGAAAGGGCTTGACTAGAAGTCGGAGTCCATTTTTATTCACTGAACAAGAAGCTCTGCGTGTTAGACTAGCCGCCAGCCTGACCCGCACGGCCCCTACCCGCTTCTGTGTGGAAGCGCCCTCAGCTCCTCACACAGCATATCCCACTCCTGGGCAACTCTGCTGCACGTTCCTTTCCTGAGGGCGGCCTAGCACAAAGCTGACACTGTGAGTGGAGTAATGGATCTGGAAAAGATCCAGAAATGACTTCGCCGTGCATCTTGGTGAATCTCAGCACAGGCCGACGACGAAGCAGTAATGGAGGCACTGCTGGGGAACCGAGGGGATTCGGTCCAAGTGTTCCACTCTCCTTGATCTCACTTTCCCCAAGGAAAGCATGTAGAAAAGCTGCTCTTTACTTATTTCTCCAGCCCAGATCCCTCGGGCCCACACGGCCCTCGGTCTCCCCAGCGGCTCCACCTCTGTGTCTCCGGGGCACCCGCACCCAACCGTCTAAAGCAGGAGCCTCGAGCACACCACCCCACGGCCACGTGTGCCTCACTATCTTCCCATCAACTCCCACCACCCGGCTGTCAGGACAGAAAGCTCGGACTCATCCTTGACTCTTCCCTCCCCCTCAGCACCTTCTCCCAACCCTGTACCTACAGTTATGGTGCTACGCGCAAAAAAGAGGTGCTGCAGGCGCCCTGCCCAACTGCAAGGATGGCCGAGGATATAACCGGTGCCCCGGGAGCTGCTCGGCATGGCGTCCTGGCCCCCCAATACATCTCAACTCCATCTCCTTCTCTCCACGCCCACTGCTACCCCCCGTCCACGTCAGCAAGATCGAACGGGACTCTTGCTTCTCCGCTGGCCTCCTTCCAGTCTGCTCTCCAGACAGCAGCCACTGCGGGTGGTATCACGTGCCTCCACTGCTCAAGACGCCTCTAGCTCTCTGTTGCTCTTAGAATCGAATCTCAACCCCCTACCCCAATCCGTGCCTCTCCGTGAGTGGCCTCCCACACCCCCGTCGCCCCTGCTCACCCACCGTCCTCCGGCCACCCTGGCCTGTTCTGGCTCCTCGAACCAGCCCAGCTCTTCCCAACCTCAAGCTAGCGCAGCTCCCCATAACTGACACATACTAGTTGCTTAATAAATACTGACTGAGGAATAAATAAATCTCTTTTTTAGATATCACTCCTATCTTTTGACAAGTGCTAAAAGGCTGTTGGTTCATCACTGGGCTCCCTGGCACTTGCCTAAAGGGCAAACTCTGTTATCGTTTTTTACTGGAAAAAGAGACCATATGTTTTACGTACAGGTGGTGAGGCAGCAAAATTGACTTTTTCTTAACGCACGGTATTTTACTGGTTCTAAATGCAATCTTCTGAAACATCACTGAAATGGAGGAGCATTTTACGATTGATAGTACGTCCTCATTGAATTGGCAGCAGCTTTTTCTTGGAAGCACATAAAATAATGATGTATCTTGCAATCAAGAGACTTCTAGAAAGCACGCAATGCAGTGTGTAAAGACATTGGACATGTATGTTCAGCTAGTTTGGGCGTTGCACCTCTAGCTGAGGCAGTGCTGCTGGGCAGCTTGCAATCACAGCAAGCATCTCTCCAAAGCTCTAACTCTACCCCATCATTCCTGGGGGTCCATCTGGGTCCCTGACAGCACTGAGAAGACAACCACTTGACGGTTCCCCAGACTTTCACAAATCCACCCACCCACACACCCACCCCCGGCTCTCTGTGACCCTTCCTAAATTCTCTATAGGCCAAACTCTCTCTTTTTGAGAGGCCCAGTTTCAGAAGCTACCTCCCTACAAAGCTTCCTCTTATGATACATACACACCTAGTCAAGTTCATTTCATTCCACCTTTTGTTATTAAACCTGGTCTTGACCTCTCCCCTGTTAGACTCAGAACTCCCAGAGGTTGAGGAATGGATGTTCACATTGCCCTCCGCCCTGCAGTGTTTGGTCGGTCAAAGGTGTTCAATGTTTGTTGAACCCACCCAAATATCCCTCCATCTAAGGCAATCTGCACCAAGAATCTTCTGCCCTATACAATCAATTCCAAACTAAAATGCCAGAGACCAGAAACCTGGAGGGAAAAAAAAATCTAATAGTTGATTTCAGAAAAAAGTAGAAATTCTAAATCTCTTAAAACATACCTCTGAAGTTTAAAAATGTGCAAGCTTTATTAACACTCTGCAAATACTCATTTCTGAGTGTGCTCCGATAATGCATGATTCCTAATGATCACTGGTCTGAATTTGAACCCGATTCCCAAATTCTTAAGTTACAAAAGATTAAGGTGGAAACAATGGAGTTGGAAAAACAGTCCCCTCCCGAACTGTGCCATTTCAGCTGCACATACCCTTTCATGCATGAAACTAATTCAAACCTTCATTATTGCATACAAATCAGAAATGCTTAAATATCACCCAAAAGAAGTGAAACAAATAATACATATATATGGAACAGAAGATTCCAGAGTTCCATTCCCTAGTCTAAAGGACATAAATTCTTCCTATCTAGAAAGAATAGAGAAAATCAGCCACTACCATAATATCAGCAACCAAGGTAGGGACTGCAATGACCTAGAAATAGGGAGGGGTCAGAGGCCCCAGGAGGTGGGAACCAGACCAGGAGTACTGTGGCAGATGCCATGAGAAGAACGTCTGGAAGCCAAACCCTTCTTTCTCCAAAGACCACTCCTCCCCCAGAGTAACTGGTAGAATCTGAAAACCCAAACAGGGGACCTAGAAGGGGCAGGTTAGAGGTTTGAACCTGGCTCAGATCACCTGAACACATAAGAGCAGGAAGATTCCAACTTCTTCTGTCATTACCTAGACCCCAGAGTGCCCCTGCCGTACATCACAGACAAGCATCATTGCAAATGGGTCTGCTGGTGTGCAGTGGTCAGCTGCAGAAAAAGGAACAAGTGGGTAGGGGTGGGGAAGTGATGGCCTGTCACCTTTGTACCCTGGACACAGATTAGCAGCAGAAATAAACCTCGGTGCCTCCCAGTCCGTTTGCCCGTGTTCACTGAGCTCTTATTCTTTGCAAAGCAACAACATCTGGGGAGAGGGGGGAGGTGGGAGAAGGAGGAGGAGGCATTCAGTGAAGCATCACATGACTCATGCCCCTGAGAGGTGGACTCTGGGTGTCCAGCTCGGGCACCTTGCCTCTCTTGGTCGTAAACTGCCAGAAAAATCTGAAACCTCTCTCTGGGCTCTAACCTTTAGCTGTATCCCTTGAAACTACACCCTTTCCCCAAAGAAGTTCAAGATTCACACGGTGAGAGAACAACCTGCCCCGCAGATCTGAGGGTTACCGCGGAGGACCACTCAAAGAAAACACAGGTGGGTAAGAGAAAAGGCGACCCCCTCAAGGAGTTTTCCCTCGAGAAGGTCTCACCATGCTCAACAAGACCTCTGGTATTTCTGCGAACAGAGAAAAGACACAGACATCACTGTCCATCAAGCAAGCCAAATTATTTTATTATTTTTCAAATAATAAAAACAATGCCCTGCACTTGCTTGATTCCAGTGTCCCACAGTCCAAGGCACAGGCATTTGTGTGCTCAGCACCGCCAGGCCCAGCAGCTGCCCCGTATTTATTCCATTAAACTCACGGAACAATGTATGTACATATATGTGTATATGTGTAAACATATATATATATATATATATATATATAAAATGTACATTGCCTCTGATTTTATTCCTATTTCCAATATAAACCTATATTGGATCAAAATATCCTCATTTAACTTCCGTTGCTTTTTCTAATATCGTAACGTTTAAATCGATCAAGTTGCTATTGATTTTTAAGCAGCTGAACAGTTTGAAATGGCAGGCTTCGGTCGCAAGTAAACTGGCACAGCTGTTTTCAAACTCAGCGTTCTGGACAGGGAACTCATCTGTTCTTCCAAGACTCCCTACTTTGCTAATGCAACCTCCGTCCTTGGAACGACTGAGGGTCTTCACCTCGGTGTCTCCATGGACACCCCCTTTACCCTTACCGCCAATCTACGCAGTGCAAATCAGCTCCTCCACCTGCCCAGTGGTGCTGTCCTTCCTCTTTCTGTTCCAAGCCAGTGCCGCCAAGTCTCACCTCCCCAGCACCTGCCTCATTTTGACCCCGCCTCCCTGCCTCCAGTCTTGCTTGCTCCCTCCTTTCCATGGTACCTCAACTTAGCTGACAAATTAATCTTCCACAAGTACTGTGACCATGTGGCTACCCTATTCAATACCATAGAGAACTCTCTCATAATGTGTAGGGCGAGAGTCCATACTCCTTAGCCTGTCCTTCAAAGCCCTCTAAAGCCTGGCCACCGCCAAACCAGTCTGTGTGATATTCCGCTGCTCCCTCTTATACCCCTAATGCTCCAACCACCCACTGGCATCTACACATGCTCAGAGTAAGCCCACCATAGCTCACACCATCCCTTGTACCTGCAAGTAGCTTCAGCACCCGGCTCTGTGTATTCAAACCTTCCCGTTCTTCAAACTCCAGTTTTAAAATGTCCAACCTCCAAAAGCCTTTCCCTGACCACTTGAGATGGAAGGAATCCTTCACTTCTAACTCGGCTGACACATTTTTTTTCTTTGCTAGGCATTGTGGGTGTTCACCCTCCCACCCACTCCACGACCTCCCTCTGTGGGGAATTCCCTGACGGCTGGCCTCTCTCTTACTCTCCCTGCATCCTCCACAGGGATCTAGCACCATGCCATGGCCATAGCAATCACTGCACAGCGCCCAAAACTTTGTAGCAGTCTGTCTAGGAGTCCCCCTTTCCATTCTCGGACACCCTTCAGGCTGTCCTATTCACAAGGTAGGGCATTTTCCCAACTAAAATAAAATTTCCCTGCTACAATTCCAAAGCAGGTCAATATTCCCCACCTGATCATGAACTTTTCCCATTTTTTGAAATCTGCCCAATGAGCACAGTTGTCATAGACGGCACCCTGAGAACAGGTCAGCCTTAGAAAGCAGAGGATGTTGAACCGGCCTGGGCTTCTCCACGCTGCGTTTCTACAGACTGTGTGTGTGTGTGTGTGTGTGTGTGTGTCCATTAAAGATCAGGATACATAGTAGCTAGTCGCAAAGGGATCAAAGGACCAGCGCTTGGGGAGCGGGGCTGGCAGGGGAGCATCCGGGGAGTTCCACCCTGTTGAATCCTAGCTCCAAACTTTTCCCTCGGTCAGCGCGGTACCCTCCCACCCGCCCCGAACGGCTGACGCCTGATGCCACAGGGGCCGGAACAGGAAGAGAAAAAGGCGTTGGAGGGGGAAGGCAAAGCTGGGTATTTTCGGAACTTAAGGGGATCCTGGACTGGCCCTTCTGGTTCCCAGGGATGCGAGGCCAGCGTCCGCCGCCCGCGGGTGGGAGCTGGCGCGTCCCGGAAACCGGGATGGGGCAGAGATTGGGATGAAGATGCCGCTGCTGGTGCTGATGCTGAGGCTGCCGCGCAGAATGACAGCCGCTCCCCCCACCCTGCCCCAGGGGGTGTCGAGCGCCCGGTTCCGCGCTCCCAGGGGCGCTCGGCGCGCCCAGTCCCTCCGGCCCACTCCGGCCCCGGGCAGGGCCTGCGGGCTGCGATGGGGCCCGCGGCCACTACTCACCCGGAGGGTTGACCGCCGCCGGGGTTGCCATCTTGCTCGGAAGGCTCGGCGCGCGCCGGGCGGGGACGAGGAGGGGCGGCGCGGAGCCGGGCGCCCCACCCGGGGCAGGCGAGGCCGGCGCAGGCCCAGGCGCCGCCGCCGCCGCCACCGCCACCACTGCCACACAAAGGACGGCGCGGGCGGGCGCTGCCTCTGCGTTCTCCCGCCGCCGCGGCCGCCCGCCGCCCCCGCCTTTATCGCCTCCGCCCCCTCCTCGGCCTCCTCCTCCGGCTTCAGCCTTTGTCACGCGTCGGGGGGCGTCGGGCCGCGGCTCCCCCGGCCAGGCCGCAGCACCGCGAGACTTGGGGCCGCAGGCGGGGGGGGAACCCCCGAGCCTGGGGCCGCCCCCCTTGGGCCCGCGCAGGTGCCCAGGCTCGGGCCGGAGGCGCGCCCCCTCCCTTCTCGCTGGGTCCGGGTCTCCCCCACCCCCGGGTGTCCGGGACGCATCACGGAGCGGCGCTGTCCCCAGGCCAGAGGGCCGGGGCGGAGAGGGTGGGGGGGCAGCCTCTTAAAATTCAGAGGGACGCGGGTCTCGGAGACGGAGAGAAACAAAGGCGCCCCAGTGCTGCCCACTTAGCATGCCAGGGCCGCGCCGCTCGGCTCCGGGGGCCAGAGACGCCCAAGGCCACGGGCACCTCCAAGGCCACGGCCACGGACAGCTGACGAGCGCACTCAGCAAACACCCAGGCAGAGGCAGCCGGAATTTGTGAATGATTTGGCTTTGAGAAAGGCTCTCAGCTCTGCTTTCCTTCTTGCACGGTGACTGTCACTGGTTAACACCTGAAGTTCTTGCAGGAGCCTTATACGACCACCTGAGCGTCTAAAAGAGTCTCTAAATGCTTTTGTCGGCATGTCCTGGTAAAGTTAGGCTGTAGGGGGCTTGGAGGGATTGTTTCTCTGCCAGACGGTAGCCTGGCTCTTAGGAAGAAGACTGGCACCCTAGTGGGTGCCCTGTGAAGGTTCTATGGAAGAGTGAACACATCCCAGTGAGAGCCACAAAGGGCAAGATGGCCCCTAAATGTAGACATGTTTGCAAAAACATCGGACTGTCTTAAATCCTTACGAAGAAGCATTTGGAGGGGTGGGTAGAGAAAAAATGCTTGGGATATATTTTCACATAAGCATTGTCTTCCGGAGTGTATTTAACACTACTGATTTGACTAATACGTGCTTAATATTCATTTGTTTATCGATTCCACGAAATTGAATGTCTGCTGTGTGCCTGGCACAAAGCTAGGTATTGGCCAGACCATGGAAAGAGAGCCACAGGGGCTCTGCCCTCCCTAGACTTCTAAGGTATTTGCACTCAAGAAGCACACAGCTGCCTGGGGCACCTCGTGGTCACTGGTGAATGAATGAGGCCAGAGAGAGGGTGGAGTGATCAAGAAAGCACAAACTAGGCTGTGCAGAAATGAGCAGAATGTGGAGAGGTGGAAAAGAAAGACACTTCAGGTGAAGACTAAGGCATGTGTCACGATGGGCCAGCTCCAGACAGATAATGAGAGGGAGAGAGAGAGCAACTCGGGTACCAGCTGGGACCACCCCATCCTTGTATCAAGTAGCTACCCCTGATTTCCCCAACATCAGTCAAATGGCCTGCCGATGCAGGGGACATGAGTTCGTGCCCCGGTCCGGGAAGATCCCACATGCCGCGGAGCGGCTGGGCCTGTGAGCCATGGCCACTGAGCCTGCGGAGCCTGTGCTCCGCAACGGGAGAGGCCACAACAGTGAGAGACCCGCGTACCGCAAAAAAAAAAAAAAAAAAAAAAAAAAGCTCAGGCTCCCTTCCACATACTCCCAACCAGCAACACCCTCAAATACCCATGTGCACTTAATAAATACACAGTATACTTGACTTAAGATTTGTTAGGGTAAGTCGAAGAGGAGGCTTATTTCACTCACTCCTCAAGCAAGGTAAAAATCCACCTTCAATGTTTCTGCTACCCAGAACGATCCCCTTTTAGGACCTGCTCCCCACTGGCAGTTCTGTCTCTGGTGGCGCATCTTTACATAGCCCCCAGCATCACTGTACCCCTGCTCCCACCAAGCTCTTTGCATTCTCCAACTTTCCACACCCCTCACAGGTAAGCAAGTCCCTCTCCTTGGTGTTCACGTATCATCCACAACATGTGGCTCATTTTGGTATTATCTCCAAGCAAATACATTTTTAATAGTCTCCCTAAAAAATAAAAGTGTAGTGAACATGACCATTATAGCTGCATGCACACATATATTTAACTGTGTTGTTGCCCTCTGCCCATTTTTCTAAAACGTTGCTCTGCAGATATCTTTAATCCTTCTTCTTGCATTTGTCCATGGCAATAAAAGGTAGATTATGGACAGCTAGAAGAGGCTGGGACACTTACCGTGGTCTGCTTGGAGTCTGCTGTGCTGTGGTTTTCAGTAAGTAATAAATATGTCTGCGTCTGAACAGAGAAGGAGGCATTTCATCCTCTCCCCCAGTCACTACATCTTAGAGGTGGAAAGGACCTTTGGCATCACCCATTTCAGCCCCCAGAGTTTGCAGATAAGGAAACTGAAGCTCAGAGTAGGGAAGTGACTTTCCCAAGGTCACACAGCTCAGTAGCCAAACAAGACTTGGAATTGAGTCACCCACAGTGCTGGGATTTGGGGGGGTGGGGTGGGTGGAGAGGTGGAATGGGCAGGGTACTGTGAAGGGATAGAGGATTGGGTGATTTGGGCCCTCACCATCTCTCTTGTCTCTCGGTGTTAAATAGGTAACTACCCAGAAACATCGATTGTGGATGCAAACCCCCCCACTCTTAAGTAAACAGTCTGAAATGGAGCAGTTAGTCATTGTTGAATACTGAGTGGCGTTTGCACAGTACAGTGGTCTTGTGCTAATTATGAGAGCTAGTAAACTGTGACCGGTTAACAGGCTCAGGAATTCCACTCAACGTTTAAACAACCTAGAACTCTTTTAAATTCCAAAGGAGGCTATTGCTTTTGAAGCTGAGATTTGCATTTTTTTAAAAAAAATTAACGCAGACCCGCTGGGCCCGTAGCACACAATTCTGGGTACAGTATTCCCAGAAGTAACTCGGGTTGTAGGCCACAGTGCTGATAACACTAGGTAGGGGAGAGAAATCACCTTGCCTCTGCTTCGTATCCCTTTGATATGAGAGACAGGACTTCCACTGTATAATGTATAATGATCCCAAGAATTGTTATCTTCTTTTAACTTTAAGATAGCAAGAGACCAGGAAGCATGACATGAAAATGTATACAGCAAATGCTACTAGAAATTCAAGAAGGAACTGACAAAAATCACACTGGCAGTGCAGGCTAAGCTTTTTCTGGTTGTTGATAAAACAACAACAAATGCTAAATGTAAGATATGTTGATGTGAGGTTTGTTGTTTACTCTTGGCCATAGTGTGGGACCATAAGACTCTGCTCCACTAGCCTGAGCACAGCTCTTCCTCTTAGCATGGGCCAGAGTAACCCGGCCCCAAGGGGAAAGCATGTGGCTATGATTGAGTGGGTTTGGAGACAATGACTAGACCATAATGGGACAGGCATAGTCTTCCTCCCTGGAGATGTCTGTTTCTTGGGAGTTGGTCTCATGTTCTCATCCTAAGGCCTGAACTTCTTTAGGTACTGGTGAAACAGGAGGGAAGGGGGCAACCATAAAAAGAACGACATAGCCATAGAACGTGACAAAAACTGGTTAGAGCCAACTAGGTCCAAGGTGGCAGAAGATTTGACTTCCAGTGGACCTTGAGCCTCATTATACATTCATTGTAATGCATTAGCATAAGCTAAGTGACACACCAACCAGCGCCATGATAGTTCCAAGGCTGACCATCAAAGACCAAAAAATGGGCAGTGGCCCAATTCCTGGAAATCTCTGCCCCTTCCCCCAAATAGTTGGAATAATCTTCCCCCTCATTAGCCTACGAAATTACCCAGCCCATAAAAACTAACCACGCCATATTTTGGGGCCTCTCGCCTTCTGAGGTGGCCCACACACTGTCTGTGAAGTGTGTTTCTCTCTGAATAAATCCACTTCTTACCTACCACTTTGTTTCTCACTCAATTCTTTCTGCAATGAGACATCAAGAACCTGAGCTTCATTAAGTCCTGAGACGAGGTGTGTCATCTCAGTTAAAAGGCCATGGGTTCCTCTAGCACTGTTGGTGGGAATGTAAATTGATATGGACACTATGGAGAACAGTATGGAGGTTCCTTAAAAAACTAAAAATAGAACTACCATATGACCCAGCAATCCCACTACTGGGCATATACCCAGAGAAAACCGTAATTCAAAAAGACACATGCACCCCAATGTTCATTGCAGCACTATTTACAATAGCCAGGTCATGGAAGCAACCTAAATGCCCATGACAGACGAATGGATAAAGAAGATGTGGTACATGTATACAATGGAATATTACTCAGCCATAAAAAAGAACGAAATTGGGTCACTTGTAGAGACATGGATGGATCTAGAGACTGTTATACAGAGTGAAGTAAGAAAGATAAAAACAAATATCGTATATTAACGCAGATATGTGGAACCTAGAAAAATGGTACAGAGGAACTGGTTTGCAGGGCAGAAACAGAGACACAGATGTAGAGAACAAATGTATGGACACCAAGGGGGGAAAGTGGCGGAGGCAGGTGGTGGCGCTGTGATGAATTGGGATTGACATATATACACTAATAGGTATAAAATGGATAACTAATAAGAACCTGCTGTATAAAAAAATAAATAAAATAAAATTTTAAAATTCCAAAAAAAAAAAAAAAAAAAAGACCATGGATTCAAGTCCCAGTCTGAGTTGTGGCCGGGTTCGAGTCCCAATCTGAGTTCCACAGTTTTACTGGGGCAGCATGTGCTTGCCCTTGCCCTTTTACTGACTTTCTCAGTTGCTGGTGGCATCTGGATTGGCCTCGTCTATCATGAAAAGCAAAGACAGCCTAGCAGTGTAGACTCTAAGCTGCTCTGGCCTCCAAAGCCAGACAGTCCATGTTCAAATCTCAGCAGCTCTGCTCACCTGCTGTGTGAGTTACAAATGCTCTGTGCCTCAGTTTCGTCATCCATGAAACAGGGACAGTGAGTGCATTCACCTGAGAGGAATTTTGTGGGAATTAAATGAGTTAATATTTATAGAAAGCTTAGGACATTATCTGGCATGTGGTTGGTATAATGTATTTGTTGATATTTTTGCTGTTATCAGAGAGGCAAGGTTCAATAGCCTAGGGTAAGATGGGGCAAATTGGAAAAGAAAAAAAAGGAATTCAAAACCACAGCAACTCCCCAACTCATATTAGCTCAAAGGAGTGACCTTTCGTGAGATGCTAAATACGCCCAGATAATCCATAGAGTGAACAAAACACAGAAGGCAGGGATACAGTTAGACCTCAGGAAAACTGGAAACAAGCATCTGAACATTGCCAGGACTCACTGTGCACATTTTTCTCTTCTCCTCTTCTTTGTGGGTCATTCTTTCTCACTACACACCACCTTCCTCCACATGGTGCAGCACATAGCTCCTGACATGTAGAGATGAAACTCTCTGGCTCCCAGAACAGAGAGGGGCTGAGGCTGGCCCTGGCTTGGGTGCCTACCTCTAGCCCAGCCATGCCCAGGAGGCAGGTGACCTTGACTGTCCCATCTTGGGATAGGAGACCTGATCATGTGAGAAGAACGCAGCTCCTGATGAAACCTTGTGGCTGGAGCCACAAAGAAGCAGCGCTCAAAAACACGGGGATGCTGTTCCGAGAGAAGGATGGAAAAGCTAGGAGGACGTTTCCACGGACGGCCACTGCAAAGTGGGAAAAAATTAAAGAAAGAGAAAAAATTAACAAAGAGGAATGCAGAAAGTGATTTAGCAAGCCCCCAAGGAGGCACTTATCAGTTATTCCAAGGGCTGAGCCTTTGGAAAGGACCTTCCTGTATCCGCTCCACCTCCCTATCCATTTGACCTCTGACACTCACTCTCCACCCCCCACCAACAACTGTGCTCCAGTAAAGTCCAGTACTTGTCATTTCCTACACACACCATAATGTTTTCTTTGCCCCTCCCCCATGACCTTCTCACTCATCGGTCACCATTTGTTGATTGGCTTCTCCCTTCCAAGCAGTGACTCCATGACTTCTTTCATGGAGGGGCTCCATATCCCTCCTTTTCCTTTACTTTAGTGTATATCTCACTGTACTGGGATTGATTTTTTTATCTGTTTTTTGCTTCATTAAGCTGTGAGCTACTGCCTTCATTTTTTTTTTTCTCCTTTGGTACCTAGCTCATATCCTGACCCATAAGAAGTACTGTAATATTTATGGAGTGAGTGGTTGAGTATCTTATCAGACGTGAGTGATCATATGACCCACCATGCCTCCCCACTGTGACTGCCTTGATAGGATACACAGAACGAAATGTTGCTTCTCTCTGCAACATCTTACACGTTTCCAGTGATAGGGAACCCCAGCAGTTCCATCTTTTAACTCCTCTTGGCTGGGTTTTTATCTTTAATTTCCTGCTATAGTTCTTTTTCTTTCTTTTTTTAAATTAATTTTTATTGAAGTATAGTTGCTTTACAATGTTGCGCTTTTCTGCTGTACAGCAAAGTGGCTCAGCTACACGTATACATATTTCCCCTCTTTTTTGGATTTCCTTCCCATTTAGGTCACCACAGAGCACTGAGTAGAGTTCCCTGTGCTACACAGCAGGTTCTCATTAGTTATCTATTTTATACATAGTAGTGTATGTATGTCAGTCCCAATCTCCCAATTCACCCCACCCCCCTTTCCCCCCTTGGTAACCATAGCTCTGATCCATATTAAAAGCTACATCAGTTACCCTTGGAGACCAAGAGGGAAATGAGTATGAAAAAAGATGCTCTACCCAGTGCTCAGCGCCGTATGCAGCGTAAGCCTTCCTTTTCTCCAGGTGCATGAGAACAATTTCAGCAGCTCCATTTCCAGTAGGAATTAGAACAACTCCTCTCCTATGTGCCCCACTCTCTGACTTTCACGTCACTCTGACACTACTATTCCATAGGCTCAGGCATTTTTGATTTGGCTTTATTAGTGAAGAAATACAACCTATGTGAAATTATTCATATTTTGTTAGATAACCACTTTCCTGTTTGTATTCATCCATTTTGGAAACCACCTCACAAAGGACCACAATTTTCTTTTTCAGTGTAACAAGATTCTCTGGGTGTTTTAGTAGGTAATACTAACTATTATGCATTGGGTCTTTTCCCATGTTATACATTTACAGAGGTAATTTTTGCTTAAAAATACCAAGTGAATTAATGAGGTTAATGGTTAATCTCCCTTTCCAAGTGATACTCGACATCCTGTTGGCATCCACACTGGTTACTCTGATACAACACGTCTAGACCAAATTCATTATCCAACCAACTGGTCTGCGACTGTTCAATCATTAGCATGCAAATTACTACAAATAAAAGACAGGTGACAATGACTTCCCTTCCCGTAGGTCACACTGTTAGAGGGAAATCTGTTTCTGTTTAAGAACATTTATTTGGCAAACGTTCAGTCTCACTCATTGAGGGGTTAGGTTTTGATCTTCTGAATATCTACCTGTTTTAAACACAGTCACAGACTTGTAGAGGTAAACTTGAAAACCCATCTCGTGTGTAATTTAGAGGTAAACCTTTGAAACTTTCCAGTTCTTTCTGCTTATTGTATCTATTAGACAATTAAAGGTTAGAAACGGCAAGAGACGTGTACCATGTTAGCATCTTGGGCAAGGTGGGTGCCTTATGGCTAGAAGAAATCCCTAGTCCTCCATTATGGTGCCTCAGAGTACGACATAAATACCCACCTTCTTAGCAAGAAGTCTAGTCTTTCACCAGGTTTCCCATGCCCAGGCATCTCTGGGGGTCCTCGAGGAATTTGAATTTCCCACGAATCTGTCTTGGTTGCCTCTGGCCACCCCAGGTGGCCACCTCCCTGCAACATCTTAGTCCAGACTTCTCTCCTGGTCAGCACCTGTCTCTTCTAGGAACCTTGCTAGATTTCTGCTCTACTGGGCACTGCTGCCAACACCCTGGCTGCCGTCCCGGCTTGGCTCTAGGGCAGGCTCTGCTCTCCTTGTTTACAAAGGGCAACTCTGTACCTTCTTCTCACCCGTGAATGGGACCAGACCTCAGAGTTTCTCTAGCTACAGGCCCATGTGCCTACTGCTCCAGAAACTGGCCCTTCTCTCTGCCGCTAAGTCACCTGCCACTTGCACTGAACACCAACTCGCCATCAACTGAAAACCAAGCCAAACCAAATGAAGCACAAACCAGGGGCATGTTGGTACCACGTATCTGGCCTTGCCTCCACGTGCACACCTCTCACCACCCAGTGTTCTAGCCTTCTCTGCCCCTTAAAGTCCAGAGTCCCAATGTCTTTCAGCTTCCAGAAACTTGGGAACATCCCTCCCTTAGACAGTTCAGAGCCCACCTCAATTCCTGGTTTGAGATTTCCAGCTTCCCTAGAGAACTGAAAGTGGGAACACGCATTCCCTTCCTGACCTACCAAGATGTGGGTTCCTCCCTGCTGATCCTGGGGACTGGATAAGACAAGGATGAGACTGATAATGGTACCCTTCCCTAAGCATGAGTTTCTCAATCTTGTAAGTCAGATTCCCTGTTACACAGACTGTGGGATGATAGCAAGGGTGGGGCTGGGTCTCCTCATCCGCATGTCACTGTTTAAGCATAGCATCCTGCAGGATTGAGGGAAAATGAGCAAGGAAATGCTTAGGAGAAAGCACAGATCCTCATGTGGTCTCCATTTCATCACGTGAGTTTCTAAAATTTTAATTTAAACAGAATATTTGTCCATCAAATTACATTTGTCTTACTTGATCCTTGAATGGAAAAGTAATACTGACTATCCCTATATTCATTGTGAGAACCGTCCAGCTTTGGCCCCTGGATAGTCCTCTGGCACTTTGTTGACATAACTCAGGAGAATTCGGTCAGAGGGAGAGCCAACCCACAGGACAGTAGCATCCTCGCTGTGACAGGTCCCAGGCATTGTTAATACAAGGTATCTTTGAAACCCTCACTTTTTTCTCTTTTTCAGGTGCATTCCTAATTGGGTACTTCCCCAGTCACCCTCTCACGGGGCCCAAAGAGAGGAGCTGTTTGCCGAGTTGCCATGGCCATTTCTGAAGTTCTGATCAGAGCAACGGGATCCTGTGCTGAGAATGGGACCCCGACCTCCACCCCCAGCCCAGAGCTCAGGGGGTGGGAAGTCACCAAAAAATGGATAAAATTGTTTAAAGCAGACATTGACTTAAAAGAAGATCTTTATTTGTTCTAAAGCAGAAAGAAAAGGACTAAAAAATCTAAGCAAGCCCTGCCGAAGATAAATACATATTCAAATAAACAAAGAATAGACTAGTTACAACTAACAATTAAAAAACCAACCAACAGGGCTTCCCTGGTGGCGCAGTGGTTGAGAGTCCGCCTGCCGATGCAGGGGACACGGGTTCGTGCCCCGGTCCGGGAGGATCCCACATGCCGCGGAGCGGCTGGGCTCGTGAGCCATGGCCGCTGAGCCTGCGCGTCCGGAGCCTGTGCTCCGCAACGGGAGAGGCCACGACAGTGAGAGGCCCGCGTACCGCCAAAAAAACCACAAAAAACAAAAAAACAACCAACCAACAAACAAACATACTCAAGAACTCCTTTGGCAACAAAAAGGAATGGTCTACGAGGAGCCTTATCAAGCAACATGCAAAAAGCAAAGTGTGTCCAAGACTCCAGTGGGATCTTGGGACCTGTTCATGCGGCTGGTTCCTCCCCTTGGATGTATCAGGCTGTCATGACTCAGTGATACTGGCCTCAAGGCCATCTTTCTAATCTCCTATCACTCAGCATCTGGCCTGTACCCCCCCCTCGCCCTCCCCCGCCCCAAAACACACACCACCCTGCCCTCGCAGCCTTCAACCTATGATCTGGCTACCTAAGGAAGTAACGAACTGTCCGGCCCTTGGGAGCACCGTGGTATTTATGTTCCCTATTAAAAACTGATTGGCATTTGGTCAGTTCAGTCTGTCCCTCAACACCTGACGAGCTCTGCTTAAATTAAAAAAAAAAAAAAAAAACAGTGTTCCAGACCCTGGGCAGTGTTCATGCCCTGAAGTGATGGCTGAGCATCCCGTGACCTCCCTGGAGAAGATCCTGGTCTCACCAATGTCTAATTTAAATCAACACAATCTACAGGACAACTATATGACATTTCTATTCATGTGACTATCCAGGCCTTTATCTACACATATACCTATATAAAGAGTGCCTAAAGAGAGAAAAATTATTTCTGTATATATTTCATTTAACCCTTTATGTAAATCTTTGCTTATTATCATTTTACAGATCTGGTGACTGACATTCATAGAGGTTAAGTGACTGTCCCAAGATCACATAGCTAAATCTTTGAACCCAGGTCGATCAGACTCAGAAGTTCTTGCTCACTCAATCTCCAAGTGTTAATGTATGCAAAAAAGAGCCCCTCACTACTGATAGATATTATAACATACAAACTAGAACTATAACTTCCCTGGTAAGCCCTCAATGCCCCAGATAAGCTCTGGTCATGCAGATGGCAGGAGCCTGCAAGCTGCCCACTCTGAGACCTGGTTGTTGTGGTTTCGCTGGTCACTAGCTGAACACACACTGTGATGAGTGCCTTGTCCCTTATCCTGTTGACAATGTCAGCACACAGATTCGACCCCAGATTGTTGAACCTTCTGGTGAGATCAGAAGTGAACTGAAATAACTTCTCTAAACAACTTCTCTAAAGTACAAAGTTGGGTTTCCTTAGGTTTATGATTGGACTTTGTGTTTTATACCCTCAACAACTGGGCAAAGAAGCTCTTTGGGTCACAGTAGCAAGATGAGCTCCCAAATTGCACAGGGATGCAGAGGGACAGAGCCAATTTGCAAAAAGATGCTGATGGCAGCATTTTATTTAATAGCTCCAAACTGGAAACAGCCCAAATAGCCATGGATAAGAGAATGAACAAACACAGTGTGGTGTGTGCTCCAGAGTGGAGTAATACACAGCAGTGAAAACGAATGAACAATTGCTACTAACATCAAGACGGTTGAATCTTAAAAACAACTTTGAATAAGAAAAAATAAGTTTCAGAAGAATACGTAAGCATGATTTTGGTTACATAAAGTTAAAACATGCATGTTTAAGGGGCACATACACATGTGGTAAAATTTAAAAGCTAGCAGAGGAATAATAAGCACACAACTCAGAAAAGTAGGGAGGGAGGGAGAGGAAGGAGATCCGGACAGGGGCACATGGGGCTTAGACATCTGTCATGTGCTATTCCTTGAGCTCGGGGGTGGACACGCAGGTTACACAGGTGAGAACCCATTTTACGGCTGCTCCTGACACCTTGCTCATGTATGGTAATTATAATATGTCATGTGCCCCTTGCAAAGGAAAACACATAATGAACATATTTGCTCCTCTGCAGCCATAGGTGTACAGTCTGCTCCTCGACATGAACATGCTCACCCAGGTCTTTCATTCATTCCTGTTGCTGCACACAGACAACTGGACTTATCCCCTTGCCTTGTCTCCAAAAAATACGAAGGGATTTTGTGTGGACAGAAGCAATTCTAGTCAGCTATCCGGTTTTGTGTTTCTCAAGGATACCTGATGACCTATAAGTGGTGCTTTGTGAGATGCCCAGGGGCCAGAACTCACAGATTCAGTGAGAAAGTGAGAGCAGGTGCAAGGGCAAGAAGTGTACAGGTAGTTGGTTTTTCACAGTTACTGATGATGGTATTAGTATTGAGATAGATAGATAGATAATAGATACATAGATGATAGATAGATAAATAGATAATAGCCAGGTAGATGGATAGATAGATAGATAGATGATAGATCGATAATAGATACATAGATGATAGATGATGGATGGATAATAGATATAGAGGATAGATAGATAGATAATAGCTAGATAGACGGATAGATAGACAGGTAGATAGATAGATGATAGATAATAGATATATAGATGATAGATGATGGATGGATAATAGATATAGAGGATAGATAGATAGATAATAGCTGGCTAGATAGCTAGATAGATAGGTAGATAGACAGATAGATGATAGATAATAGATATAGATGATGGATGGATAATAGATGTAGATGATAGATAGGTAGATAATAGCTAGATAGATAGATAATGGATACATAAATGATAGATATATAGAGTCAATAAAATAAAAGCACTAAGGAATCAATAAATGGCTGAGAAATAACTGCAATTCCTAACAACAGTAAGGCAGCTAAGCCACCAAGGCACAGGCACACAGTGGGTCCCAAACTGCCCCTAGAGTGTGGCCGGTCGTTACACTCTGCCAACGCAAGGCATTGCTTATGTGAAGTAATGTTGGGTTACAAAAACAAAAAGTCAGGAAGAAGGAAACAAACACTGTGATTCCAGTTTTATGAATGTGCGTATCAATAATGAAAAGTCAGAGAGGGGGGGCATTTAGAATTGATCCAAAATGAGTTTAACACTCTTTGCATCCTTTTTACTTCCTTTGAAGTGGTTTATTTCCCCAATTTTCTATTCTCTTATTTTGAAATAATTTCAGGCTCATAGTAGAGCTTTAAAATAGTAGAAAGAGCTATCCTACCTTTCACCTCCATTGTTAACATGTCACGGCACTCGTGCTCTCGCTTCCTCTCTATACATACATCTTCACATTACTTTTCTGAACCATTTGCGAATAACTGGAGACATTGCCGCCCTTTCTGCGAACTACTTCAGTGTGTATTTCCCAAGAATAAGGACTCTCTCTCACATAAACACATTATAATTATTAAAATCAAGAAGTTATCACTGATGAAATAATTATCTACTCATTTTTTCCCCCAATCACCAAAACAAATATTCCTTATAGAAAAAAAGAATTCTGACTTAGAGCCCAATCCAGGGTCACATGTTGCTATGTCTCTGTAGTCTCCTGTAATCTAGAAATGTTTCCACTTTTTTCTTTAGTAGACTTTTTTTGGGGAGCAGTTTTAAGAGACACAGCACAATTGAGCAGAAAGTACAGAGTTCCCATATACCCCCTGCCCACGCAAGCACAACCTCCCTGCTGTCAACATCATGCACCAAAGCGGTACCTTTGTTACAACTGATGAACCTATATTGACACAGCATAGTCACCCAAAGTCCACAGTTTACATCATGGTTCACTCTTTTTTTTTTTTTTTTTAATTGGAGTATAGTTGCTTTACAATGCTGTTTCTACTGTACAGCAAAGTGAATCAGCTCTACGTATACGTATATCCCCTCTTCTTTGGATTTCCTTCCCATTTAGGTCACCACAGAGCACCGAGTTCCCTGTGCTATAGAGTAGGTTCTCATTAGTTATCTATTTGATACATAGTATCAACAGTGTATATATGTCAATCCCAATCTCCCAGTTCCTCCCACCCACCCACCCTTTTCCCCCTTGATGTCCATACGTTCGTTCATTCTCTACATCTGTGTCTCTATTTCTGCTTTGCAAATAGGTTCATCTGTACCATTTTTCTAGATTCCACATATATGTGCTCACATATCATGTTTGTTTTCCTCTTTCTGACTTACTTCAGTCTGCATGACAGTCTCTAGATCCATCCACATCTTTACAAATGACCCAAGTTTGTTCCTTTTTATGGCTGAGTCATATTCCATTGTATATAGGTACCACAGCTTCTTTATCCATTCCTCTGTTGATGGACATTTAGGTTGCTTCCATGTCCTGGTTATAGTAAATAGTGCTGCAATGAGCATTAGGGTGCATGTATCTTTTTGAATTACGGTCAGAACGATTCACACTTGGTGGTGTACAGTCTATGGGTTTCTAACAAATTTATGACAACATTGATCTTACTATTATAGTATCATACAGGTTGTTTCACTGCCCTAAAAATCCTCTGTGCGCCACCTGTTCATCCCTCCCTCCCCCTCGCCCCCTGCCCAGAACTCTGGCAATCACTGATTATTTTACTCTCTCCAAAGTTTTACCTTTTGCAGAATGTCACATAGTTGGAACCATACAGTACAGTCAGCCCTCTGCATCTGTGGTTCCAAATCCACAGATTCTCCCAATCTCTGATGGAAAATATTAGGAAAAAGACATTCCAGAAAGTTCCAACAATCAAAATTTGACTTTACTGCTTGCCTGGCAACTATTTACATAGCGTTTACATTGTATTGACAACTATTTACATAGCATTTATATTGTATTAGGTATTACAAGTAATCTAGAGATGATTTAAAGTATATGGGAGGATGTGTGTAGGTTATATGCAAATACTGCTTGATTTTATATAAGGGACTTGAGCGTCTGTGGATTTTGGTATCCAAGGGCGGTCATGGAACCTATTTCCACAGATACTGGGGGACACTGTATGTAGCCTTTTCAGATTGGCTTCATTCACTTAGTAATAGGTTTCCTCCAGTCTTTTCATGACTTGATAGCTCTTTTTTTTTTTTTCTTTTTTTTTAGCACAGAATAATATTCCATCATCTGATGTACCACAGTTTATCGGTTCGTCTACTAAAGGACACCTTGGTTGCTTCCAAGTTTTGGCATATATGAATAAAACTACTATAAATATCCCTGCACAGGCTTTTGTGTGAACATAATTTTCAGTTCCCTTGGGTAACTACCAAGGGGTGTGACTGTTGGGTCATATGGTGAGAAACGGTAAAAGTATGTTTAAATTAGTAAGAAACTGCCAAACTGTCTTCCAGGGTGGCTGTACCATGTTGCATTCCCACCAGCAACTGAGAGTTCCTGTTGCTCCACATCCTCGCCAGCATTTGCTGTTGTCAGTGCTTTGGGTTTTCACCATTTTAATAGGTGTGTGGTGGTGAAATGTTTCCATCGACATTTTAAAAACATAAAAGTCTTTGTCCATGGATCATATATCTGAGCCCATGGCTGAACTGGCTGCAACAATGACTGTGTCATAATGAAGTTGTATAACGAATTCATTGCTGGTGGGGTGATCTTAATTAACCATGAGTAACATAACCAGCTGAATCTTTATTCCAAGTTGGGAGCTAGTACACCTAAGTTATCTACATAATTTAGTATAAACTTTGGTCTCAATTTTTCATTTATTTGAGACCAAACATACACACATTCCTAAAATAACTGTATAACTATAGCCTGGGTATAATTTATTAACTTAATCAAATTATTTGATAATTTACATATACAGAGCCATCACAAAGTATTATAGTAACATTACTAATAGCTACTATTTACTAAATGCTTAATAAGTGCCAGGCACTATTTCAGGGTTCTATTTGAATTTTCCTCACAGCAACCCTGGGAGGAAAGTGCTGCTACAGTATCTCATGGATTTTAGGATGCACGTTTCTGAAATCGAGACTTATCTTACAGTCAGTGGTGTTTCACAGTCCGTGTCACATTGACACAATCATTTTTCTCTATCTAGACACAACTTGGACTAAAAGCCTTTTGTTGATGCTTTCTGGTAAGAACAAGAAAGTACAGCGTCAAGACTTGCAGAATGTCCTGAAGACAACAGTAGGACATTCTTGTAGGAAGTGCTCCAAATTCCACACTGCTGATGGCCCACATGATTATACTGTAAAGAAAAACCTGGACACTGACACCTCTGAGGTGAAAGTGATTGAGAAGAAGGACACCGATTGTGACCAACTTTTAGGAGAAGATTAAATAATATATGCCTAAGAGTGATATATGATTTTCTAAAAAGTCTCTGTCTAAATAAATCTAAAAGATCTCTCAATAACATGAAATAAAAATTTAAATGCTAAGAAAGTATCATGTCAGTTTAACTGTCATTGTTTCTTGTGCATGTGTGTTTTTTGTTATGGTACATCAATCAATAACGTATTTTACAATTGATGGTGTCTATGAAATACAGTACTCTTCCCATTGTTCAGAAGAGGAAACAGAGGCTGAGGGTGATTAAATAACTCACCAAGCAAGTAAAAGACAGAGCCAAGATCTTCACTCGGGTCTGACTGCACATCCCAGCTCTTAGCCAGTCTGCACCCCACCGTTCACAGCTCAGTTTTCGATATTATGGTGTCAACTTCCTTTGCCCTACGAGTCACCTAATACAGAGCACTCACACAGATATTTGGCTCTGTCTCGAGGCAGTGCAGGGTAACCAGATACCTTCAAGCCCATCAAGATAATCTTGGGAGGAGGGAACTGGCATTCCTGAGTTCTTTCTACTCATGGGACCATTTGCAAATTAAAACAATGGATTCTTTCAGTCTCTTTCAAGAAATATTCATGATCTCAGACAAGCCCTGGGCCTCAGGTCTTTTTCTCGAATTTCGAAATGAAAATCCGAAGCAATATTAACGTGCAAGATAACGAAAATGTCTGTGTAAACTGAGTCAAGAAAAAAATACAACAAGATATAAATTCAAGGAAAAGATGGCTTTGGGGGAAACATAAGCAGAATATTCTCGGCTTGTGTCCCCATAGTGTTCCCCCCAAAAACATTATGACCCACAGAGCTGCATGCTCACTGTTTACTGCAGCTCGAATGGTGAAGGCAAAGGCACAACACACAGCTTGAATGCTCTTTTTATTTGCTTCTTGTACCTCATAAATATGTTCAATTATTCAAATTAAAGTGTATCAAAGCCAGCTCAGCCCCAAAGATAACATTTCCTGCCCTCGCAAGGTATTTGCCCTATTTATCCCAGAACACAGTCAAAGAAAACATACTTCGAGAACTACTCTCTTGTTTTGCTGAAAGCAGAATGTACAACAAAGGACATTGAACTTAATTAGCACATTAACATAATCACATCAAGCATAGATGTAGCACTTGATAATAGAAAATTGGGTAAATCAAAGCAAATGATTTCAGCCCCACGCTTTATAATTAGACCAAAAAAAACAAAAAGGATAGCTTAAGTGCTGTCAGATGCATTTACTGTAGTTGTTCTTAATTTATGAGGTTGGAATTGTTGACACCAAAAGAGTGCTTAAATTTCTCTTCATATTTAAATCAGTCAAAAGTTTAAGCACACATATTTTCCTACTTAGAGGCTTCCTTCTGACCTTCTGTGCTAAATGTAGATGCTCTTCTGCTTTCAATAGCATCCCCCACTGGAGCTATAATGCTATTGTGAGAAGTTTTACAATGAAAGCACGTGGTCATGCAGATTTCAAGAACTCTCCGACCCAAGAGGCAGAAAGTGGGCAGAAACCTGGTGGGAGTTTTCTAGGCTGAACTTGTCTTGTATTTTGGGTTTTTGTTGTTGTTGTTGTTTGTTTTTAAATCTTTATTAAATCTGTTACAATATTGCTTCTGTTACATGTTATGGTTTTTTGGCCGCGAGGCACGTGGGATCTTAGCTCCTTGACCAGGGATCGAACCTGCACCCCCTGCATTGGAAGGCAAAGTCTTAACCACTGGACCCCTAGGGAAGCCCCTTGTCTTGTATTTTGTACCAGACTTTTTCCAGGAATTTGCATGTATTTACCAGTCTCAGCTGCTTCTTTTCAACCTATTTAGGCGATTTGCAATTATAGATCATTTTCTTAGTGGAGGCAGAAAAATGTGATACATCAGATGCTATTTTTGTGACATCTCAGAAGTTGACAGGCAAGAGGCAGAACCCACAGACACTATAGAATGATAACAAAACACAGGTGTTGGCATCACACAGACCTGGATCTGTCACTTAGTCCCTGTGTCACCCTAAGCAACTTGCTTAACCTTTGCATTTAAAGTGGGAGTAATGACACCTAGTTCATTGCACTGTTATGGGAATCTGCTGAGATAGTATAGGTAACACAGCACCTGGCACATGGTAAACTGCTCACCAGATGTTAACTAGTCAGAACAAGAATGGGAAGGTCACTATGAGGATAAAACGTGAGAGGTTCTTTGAAGATGAATCCAAGGAATGGGCACGGGGTAACTCTGCAGAGCCAGCTCTTTGAGGATCGCAACTTTCCTATGCACATCACAAAAGGAAAACTTCAGGACAAGCTCAGTCCCAGCTTTCCTTCTGAACCGCTTTGCCTCATCTAATTCCCGGCCCCTCATTCGATACTGTGTTCAGTCTCCCCGGTTGCTGTTTGATTATCCCTTAGACTCCGCTTCACCCTTTGGGTTTGGGGTTCCTTCCAATTCCTACGCTGATTGAAATATTCCTTCAATGCTCCATGTATTCCCATTTCTTCCCTCTCTTCTCCCTCTGACCTCCCCCAGCACTTTATCTGCACCACTCTTCCAGATCTGGTGATATTTTGCCATTTCCATCGCTGTCTGGACAGTAAGCTTCTTGAGGGCAAAGGCTGCATCCCCCATTTATGTCCCAACCTGATGATTTATACTACGGGGATGGTTTACCCAAGGCATGATTCACTTTCCCTGAGAACTGCCCACTGAGAGCAGAGTGCCCTGCAGTTGCCATGTTGCTATGTGGCTACAGTTGTTTGGATTTAGGGAAGACATACTTAAATGTGTGGGGCAGCCATTTTCCATCCTGTTCCTGGAGAGGCAGAGAAAGAAAAATGGAAGAAAGGCAAGAATGAAACAGACACGCAGGGAGAAAGAGATGGGGAGAGAGAACAGTTTGAGTATCTGAGGGCTTTTTGGCTCTTGGGTACCATGAACGGTCCTGTGACCTTCGAGCCTTAGGGCTCCCCAAAGCATTCCGCAGCCCACCTCTATTTTTAGTCCTGAAGCCACTTGAGTTGCTTCTCTTTACCTGCAAGCAAATAATTTTAGTTGAGATAAATCTGCATTCAACAGAACTTCTGACTTTTCATTGTAAAATGTATGACGTTTTGTCATAAAATTGGATTTGAGTTATGTAAGAGTGGCCTCCTTTATCTTTGTGCCATTACAAGGACTGCTGTTTCTTCCTGCATTGCACAAGCTCCTGTTTTAAACTTGGTGGCATTCTTTTTGCACAGTCATTTGATTCAATGTTTACATGCCTGTAGACCTCACCCACTGAGAGTCCTTGAAGGCAGGACTCTACAACCTGAACGCCTAAGGCGTGGAAGGGTTCATTCCTCTTTCCATCTGTAAATGCCAAATGGGCACTTTTCAGGTCTCCACACTTGAAGGTTAGCAAGAATGTGCCCAAACTGGTGTTTTGGGAGAGCATATGGCTGCTACGGGAGAAAATGCTGTTCTAGAAACAGTACTGAAAGATGGGAAGGGCTCTGGTTTTCCCACTGTTCTACATTCTTGGACTTGAAGAATTCTCAAGCACTGTCTTCCAGGCAAATACTCTGTTCATGATAACCAAAGAAAAAGAGCAACAGTTTGGTAATAGTCAATGAATAATTATCGATCATTTTAAAATTCTTAATATCACCGATACACAATAAGAGACCATAAGTGTAAATGAGAAAAATACCATATCAACTTTTTTCTGAATGGGGCATGGCATTCTCTACCCTTTTTCTAGGCCAAATGCTAGCTGAAATTTTGTTTTCCAGCACAGTTTAAAACAGATCCTAAAACAAAAATGGTTGACTTTGAAAACATATATCCACTGCGACTGAATGCATCACACACATTATTCACTCGGAGAAATTATAATTCTTACTGGGGAGTTTTGGGGCGAATCTTGAAAACAAGAATAACCACTTACTGGGTGTCCATTCTACTCCTGGGATTCTATGTGCATTATTGCTAACATACCTGATGACACGGAGAATGTATTTTATCACTGCCCTTTATATTTGGGGAAATTGAAGATTGCCCAAGGTAATATAGCTGTAGCTTGAGATTGGCTACAGCATATTCATACATAGGTATTGGTAGGTGCCCCAAATCTGGGCATCCCCCCCACACAAACCCTCAGTGGCCAGTTGTTAAACATTTAGCCTCACACCACTGGCTGCCAAGCCCCTGGGGCTCCAGTGGCTTGAAATCCCAATGATTTGAAAGATCCTACCCAGGAGGTCAGCTAAACAGTCTAGCCTCCCCTTCTTTCTACCTTATATTCCTTTTAAAAATATTTATTTAGTTTGGCCGCGCCGGGTCTTAGTGGCATGCGTGCAGGATCTAGTCCCCCGACCAGGGATCGAACCCGGACCCCCTGCATCGGGAACGCGGAGTCTCAACCACTGGACCGCCAGGGAAGTCCCTCTCCCTTATATTCTGATGGGGCTGCTGCCCAAAGCCTCATGCAGATAACTTCCATTTGCCCCCCACAGCTCCCAGATCGGGGGGGTCCCTGTAAAACAGAAGTGATCACCACCTAGACTAGTAGTTCTCAAAGGGAGGCCCACACACCAGCAACATCAACACCACCCGGACACCTGTTAGAAAATTTCAAATTCGCAAGCTCTTCCCCAGACGTCCTGGATGAGAAACGCTAGGGGTGAGGCCCGGAAATGTGTGTTTTAACAAGCCCCCTAGGTGATCTTAATGCTTGCTCCACTTTGAGAGCCACGGGGCTAGGTTGTCATGATGAGGGTTGGGTCCAATCCATGAAAGGAGACAATACATTTAAAACCAAAACTCTGCATCAGAGGATTGGAAAGAAGCTGGAATTGGAGGCAGGATGGCAGAGCAGGTGGTTCAGGGTAAGTCTGGGATTCTGTGAAGGATTGGCTGGCGTTCCGATCCTGGGTTTGGGGAGAAGCTGATTAAATGCTATACGGATCTCCCAGTACATCCCACCACCCGCTTCCCACCCTGGTAACCATAGGTTTGTTCTCTACATCTGTGACTATTTCTGCTTTGCAAACAAGTTCATCTGTATCATTTTTCTAGATTCCACATATAAGCGATATTATACGATATTTGTTTTTCTCTCTTTCTGACTTACTTTACTTTGTATGTATATATACAGCATATGTATATATATACACTACTATGTATAAAATAGATAGCTAATGAGAACCTGCTGTATAGCACAGGGAACTCTACCCAGTGCTGTGTGCTGACCTAAATGGGAAGGAAATCCAAAAAAGAGGGGATATATGTATACGTAGAGCTGATTCACTTCGCTGTACAGCAGAGAGTAACACAACATTGTAAAGCAACTATACTCCAATAAAAAATAAAAAAATAAAATAAAATAAATGCTATACCTCACCTCACACATCCCTGTACATTACTCAGCACTGTACACACGCTGAAGTTTGCACCATCCACCCACCTATCCATCTACTGACTCCTTCATTCACTGAACAATCAAGTGGAAGGACTACCATTATTCTTGTATAAGAAAAGCAGAAGTGAATAAGCACCTCCTCTACTCCTAAATAGCTCATGGGGAAAACAATCAGGCAAAATATACTTAGGATGCAGTGGCATGAGAAATGGGCTTGTGGATAAGAAGTGCCACCTGAACTCAGAGGAGAGGTGGAGCCACTCACCTACCGGCCCTCGCTGGAAAGCTTTCATTTAAATTATACCGTTTACTTCTTATAAATAACCCTTTAAGCTGCGATTCTCTCATTATACAGAGGAGGCAACAAAAGCCCACAGAGGTGAAAGGACTCCTCTAAGGACACACAGCCTTTAAATGATAGCAGGGCCAGACTTGAATCCAGGTTTTCCTAAGCTAATTCCAGTTCCCTGTTCTCTGTGCAGCGGGGGCCTTTGTCCGGTGTTCGTCTGTGGTTTGCGGCATTCATATTCCTAGACAGCAAATAAGACCATGCCTAGCAGTTCATTTCTGTTTGAGCAACTCTTAGAAGAACAGCACTGCCGCTTCTTTTTAAAGCAGCTGTCCACTTTTTTGAGAAATGCAAAGAGAGGATGGGATTGCTTTTTCAAAATGAAATCCACATTTTTTTTCCAATTGCTGGGTCATATAGTAATTCTACGTTTAACTTTCTGCGGAATTGACAAACACGTTTCCAGAGGGGTTGCACCATCTTACATCAACATGACACATACAGGAATCGATGAGGCTTGTCTTCCTTTACATCCTCACCAACATTTCCTATTTTCCATTATTATTATTATATTATTATTTTATTGATAACACCATCTTATTTGGTATGAAGCAGTATCTCATTGCGTGTGTGTGGTTTTTTTTTTATGGTTTCTAAAACAACGCATTTTTCCTTTAACATATGTATTGGAGTATAATTGCTTTACACTGTTGTGTTAGTTGCTGCTATATAACAAAGTGAATCAGCTATACATATACATATATCCCCATATTTATTGGAGTATAATTGTTTTACAATGGTGTGTTAGTTTCTGCTTTATAACAAAGTGAATTAGCTATACATATACATCTATCCCCATATCCCCTCCCTCTTGCGTCTCCCTCCCACCCTCCCTATCCCACCCCTCTAGGTGGTCACAAAGCACCGAGCTGATCTCTCTGTGCTATGCGGCTGCTTCCCACTAGCTATCTATTTTACATTTGGTAGTGTATATATGTCCATGTCACTCTCTCAGTTCGTCCCAGCTTACCCCTTCCCTCTCCCCGTGTCCTCAAGTCCATTCTCTACATCTGCGTCTTATTCCTGTCCTGCCCCTAGGTTCTTCAAAACCATTTTTTTTTTAGATTCCATATATATGTGTTAGCATACGGTATTTGTTTTTCTCTTTCTGACTTACTTCACTCTGCATGACAGACTCTCTAGGTCCATCCATCTCACTACAAATAACTCAGTTTCGTTTCTTTTTATGGCTGAGTAATATTCCATTGTATATATGTGCCACATCTTCTTTATCCATTCATCTGTCGATGGACACTTAGGTTGCTTTCACGTCCTGGCTATTGTAAATAGTGCTGCAATGAGCATGGTGGTACATGACTCTTTTTTTTTTTTTTTTTTTCATGACTCTTTTTGAATTAAGGTTTTTTCGGGGTATATGCCCAGTAGTGGGATTGCTGGGTCATATGGTAGTTCTATTTGTAGTTTTTTAAGGAACCTCCATACTGTTCTCCATAGTGGCTGTTTTTTCAAGGAAGCCAATTATATTGAAACTCAGCCATCAAAATAGTAAAACATTTGTGACACTGTAGTACACACCTGTGCTTCTTTAACACATTAAATACTTAGATATATCTGCAGTAACTGTGAAGAGAGAGGACGATGTCTGTGAGGATGAGGTCACAGGTACCCCAAATACACTACTGTGTGATTTGCTGTCTGCAGTCATATGGGAGGAAATGCTACGTCTTAGATGGAGGTTCGTGAAAATACAGATGCAGGTATCTACAAGATGTGGGTGTATAATAAGGAAGTAGTCTAAGCCAAAGGCTCACAAAAGCTTAGTGTTTTGAATAAATTGACTGCAGTCGAGGTTAAATGAAAAGGTATTAAATAACACCTTTGTTGGCTTTACCCCATTTTTTAAGTGATAAATTCCCTCCTCTGACACGCTTCTGAACAGCTGAGAGTCCGGCATTCGTTCCTTGGACCTGACCTCCCTGTAAAGCCAGGGGTCCCCTTCTAGCTGTATTTTTCTCTGGTGTGCATGATTTCTGGGCCAAGAGAAAGAGAAAATTTTAAACACACAGCGGCATACTGATCAGTAGAACTGCATATTTATTTAGACGTAGGAGAGAATTTTGCTCTGTTAAAATTTCTGTGTTGCGGAGTGCGCGGCAGCCTGTCCCAGGATGGTCTTATTCGATCTCTATTCATATTACTGCTACAATCCACAGGAAAAAAACACTGAGGAAAGTCAGTTGGCCCCGCCATTGCCTACTTTAGGGGGAATGAGGCGGGTGCCTGACAGCTACTCACTCCAGCCCTGGCTAAGAGTTTATACGACTAATCTGTTTAGAGTAAGAAGCCCTGACTGGATCACTGAGACCCTAAAGGAAATAGCAATCCGAAGAGTGTATGCAAACTAACATCCTTATCTGCTCACTGGCCTAAGCGGTGTGAAGGGCAAGACTGGAAATGGCCTGTGTAGGAAACCCAGCTTAAACCTTTGACCAGCTCTGTTCCTTAGGCACGTGACGTCAGCAGACTCACAAAAATCCCGAACATTTAGCCATGGGCTCTCACGAGCCAGCATGAGTGGATGTTAGCAATCCCCTGCTCGGCACCTGAGCCCGCTGGATTTTTTATTTTTATTTTTATTTCATTTATTTATTTATTTATTTTTGGCTGTGCTGGGTCTTTGGTAGCTGCGTGTGGGCTTTTCTCCAGTTGCAGCATTGCGGTGCACGGGCTTCTCATTGCCGTGGCTTCTCTGGTTGCGGAGCACGGGCTCTAGGCACGCGGGCTTCAGTAGCTGTGGCTCGTGGGCCCTAGAGCGCAGGCTCAGTAGCTGTGGCGCACGGGCCTAGCTGCTCCGCGGCATGTGGGATCTTCCCGGACCAGGGCCCGAACCCATGTGCCCTGCGTTGGCAGGCAGGTTCTTAAGCACTGCGCCACGCGGGAAGCCCTGGATTTTTTTAACATTCTTCCTGCTGGCCTTGTTCTCACAGGCAGCCTTCTCTCTCCCCTTTATTTCTTGTTCCTTCCTTATTAATTTATTAAAGTGGTCCAGCTCTGACACTCCACCGTTTCTGGTCTGGCCCCCTGTCCTATTCCCAGGGGTCCTTGAGGTCTTAGCACTTGGTGCGGCCTGAACTGGACCACCTTGTTCTCTGTTTGCTGTAGCTCCGCTCTGATTCCTCCACCGCCTGCCAGCTTCCCTGCTTCTCTCTGCTCAGGCCTCCGTCTACCCACTTCACTCTCAGCAGCTCTCCAACTTGCAGGCGGTTTTTTCCCATATTTTATTCAGGAGTTACTTTTCACAAGTCCTCTCCCTTGTTTGCAAATTCAAAGGAAGATATTGATCCCTGGAAGATGTCTGCTCTCGGAAAAGGCTGAAGAGTGTGCACAGAGAGTGGGAAGCAGAGCCAACCGCGGCTCAGGACGCTGATGATTTCTCCTTTCTTAACTGCTGAGATGTTATATAGACGAACCTAATACCCAGACCTGAGGGGCAAGAGGGAGGACAGAGTTTTTGCTTCTGTGTCATAGAGAAAAGCCGCCAAAATGTGATTAAGCCTTTTGAGCTAAAACTTAATAAAAATGCTTTTGCTATTGGTTTCCATGGCTGTCCAATGAATAGAGTAAATACAATTTTTTTTTTTTTTTTTTTTTTTTTTTTTTGCAGTAGGCGGGTCTCTCACTGCTGTGGCCCCTCCCGTTGCGGGGCACAGGCTCCGGC